>NC_135007.1:16769895-17080000 GCF_051020985.1 Nomia melanderi
AGCGCCACGTCCGCGGCGGACTGTAAAGCTGCGGCTCGTAAAATTATCCGGCGGATCGCGTCTTCGGGACACGGCGGAATGAAAATTTCGGTGCCCGCGGGAGCCGTCCTCGCGGCGACCGATTGAAAAACGCCCGACGGTGGGGCGAAGCGGCGCGGAAATCGCCGGGAAAACTGGGTCGCGCCGATAAACGGTATTTCGGGACGGTCCGGGTAAATAGATCGTTATGCAAATTGAAAGTTTCGCCGGGTAAATTACCGATATCAAACAGAAGCGTGTGTAAATTATTCGGGGTCTCGCCGTGCGTCGAATAAAAGAAGTTTGTTGTGCTACCGGTGATCAAAGCTAATTTAACGGCTCCAGTTGACCGCCGCTTTGTAAATTTTCGAGCGTTCCTGCCGACTCCGAGCTCCGAACTTCGAGGAGACCGACCGGCGAAAATAAACGGTGTTTCCTGGTTTATCGTTTTCGCGAGGGATCTCCGGAGAATTCTGCTCCTCGTATTACGGAATTTACGGTTTACGGAAACTCGCGCGTAAGATCCGGCCGGAGTATTAAACGAAACGAATATCGAACACTATCTTTTCGTTCCGCAGTGCGCGCGATGCTCTCGAATTACGAGGGCATTTCCATATTCGGTGCGAGCTTCTTCATCGCGTGCTCTCCGCATTTCGGTGCATGAATATCCCGGCGCGATCCGCGGAGAGGAAGGAGATATGAGAAAGAAACAACAGGCTGCCAGGAAGAAAAATTGCGCATCGTTCCGGCGTCGAACGTGGGTCCGCAACGAAACGGTCCAAGAAAACAGAGCGGGGCGCGGCCGGAGGGGCGAGATGAGTTATGATACCGCGGCGGATGCAGCAGCCGGTGGTACAAGCGTGCTGGGACGAAAAAACCGGGTCGGAGGAGCCAAGGCCTGACAAAAATGAACGGCGATTTTTCCTAAGGATCCCCGGACAGACTAATCGTTTTCTATAAGAACAAACAGGCTGAGGATTTTCGGAGAATCAAATGAATAAATCAGAGAGACAGCTTTCGCGGAGATAACAGTCGAGAGGACTAAGGTTTTTCGATACATTCGTCTTTGAAATTGCCGGTTTATATAGTTGATTTATTAATGTCGGAAAATATTAAAGAATGCACTTAACCGCAGTGGTTTATGAGCGACTCGCAACTAGGTCATGTCTTAAAGTATTTAACTAGAAGTTTAATCGTTCTCGCGAGTACAAAGGGGTTGAGAATCATCGTAAACGAGAAACAGATCTAAACGGTCGGAAAAGTAGAAATTTACAACAGATACTTTCTTCAGAGATCTCTCTCTGTTTTCGGAAGAGCTTTCGTCCGAAAAGTTTCGAGAAACAACGGGAGATCACAATAAACAAATCGAAATCGCTCGAAACTAGGCTTCCCGGGATGCACGCGATAAACGCCGATGCTCAAAAACGCAATTATCCGGTCCGAATGTTCTTAATTCGCCGGCGAGCGGCGGAGGAAAACGGAGCATCGCAAGGAAACCCCCTAATCGCGGCGGACGCTGAAAGAAATCGAGAGGATCAGCGCGGAGAGAGGCGGATTAAAGCGAGCCCCGACGGAAGCTCGCCTCGCTCGAAGGGAGGCAATAACTGCGCCCGTTCGCGGCTCGTCCCTGGAGGGGCTGCCGCCGGGGGGATGAAGGACGGAATCGAATCGATCCGAGTTATTGTGTTCTGCTGTGTATTGTCCTCGCCGCAGAACAATCGCAGACACCGCGAAGACGACCCTGATGGAACTAATTGACGCGTGTAATTGAGGATTCGGGTGGCGGGGAGAAGCTGGCGAGACGACGCGTCGGGGATGTCCGTTTCTGGACGTGAATCGTCGTCGACGATGAAAAACCGAGGCATTTCAAGAGAAACGACGAGAACGTTT
Source organism: Nomia melanderi (assembly GCF_051020985.1). Classification (NCBI taxonomy): domain Eukaryota; kingdom Metazoa; phylum Arthropoda; class Insecta; order Hymenoptera; family Halictidae; genus Nomia; species Nomia melanderi. The sequence goes on from NC_135007.1 coordinate 16,771,804, forward strand.
TTTCGAATCGTTAAATAGACTGTACCTAAAGATAAATCAAAGGGACGTGTTTGAAACATAAAAAGCATTGTACTTTGAATATTTAATGTATTTCTTTATAATTTAAATCTTCCATAACTGCAAAAGAATCCGATAATGTTAATTTGCAGTGTGAAAAGCTACTATCTCCGATCGAATTGCATCGCAGCGAAATAAGGGAATTAGATGAAAATTCATTCAGAATTTAATTTCGCTTGCTGGATATTTCGAGCATAGAAGCAAACCGGGAGATCCTATTAACCCTTTGCACTCGAGAGGTGACTCTCAGTCACTTGATTTGATGTAGTAAAACTATAAAATTTGATATTCAACTTTGAACTATGTATAGTGCATTGACGTGTGGAATATTGGGATAAAAAAGCTTTGTGTCTAGTTAGAAATGTTAGGTATTTCCAACGAAATACTTCCGAGTGCAAAGGGTTGATACGAAGGTACCGGGGAGTATGAGTGGAAAAAGCGGAATAGGATAACGATCGACAATATCGCGGAAGTCGAGGAACGATTGAATTCGAACTGAAAAATCGGGTCGCCGAGAGCGATTCCGCTTCTGCGGAACGTCCAAGTCCTCGAGGACAAGGAAAACAATCCCCGGGTCGGGGAATAATGCTCGGTCGTCAGCGATTCTCCGCGGCGGGAATTACATTGCGGCGGGAAACGCGCGTCTGATGAAAATACACGGTGCCAGGAGATTTTTCCGCGGCTCAGACCTGTGTCGACGCTCCCGGGCTGCCGCTGCTGTTCGCGTTTTCCCTGTTTCCTTCTCCCTTTCCGATCCTCTGTGGAAACTGGGGACTGAAGGGAGGCGTATCACCGGGGACATCGCTCAATTGATGCAGGTTTATTTAGAGAAGGTTTTCATATTGCACGGAAGCGGAACAAATATTTGCCACGTGGTTTCTTCAACTAGCGAGCAGTTGAATCGACTTTTTGGAACTCTATAGAAACTCCAAGGGTGGGTCTGTTGAGATTTTAATTGATTTACCCTGCGGTTTGCGTATCGTGATCAATTTCTTTAATAATTTCTAAGAGGAGCATCTGTTATCTTATTAATAATCGCAAGAGAAGGATAACAAGAATGGTCAAGTTAGTATTAGTGTTAAATAAGCGAGTCTCGGTTTCAATAGAAGTTCAAGTTTCATTTCAATTGAAGATCTTCTCGCACAAGGGATGAAAATACCGTTCGAAATTGAAGAATTTCAAAAGAAATGGTCTCTATTTTGCGTTCGCGAAAGGATAAACGGAAGCTTCCGGCGAACAACCGAAATCAATGTATATGCAGATGCACGCAATCCGTGCATTACGCCACTTTGCATCCCCTAATTGCGCTTCCAACTCGAACGGCATCCTTAATCCTCGCACTTATCTTTCAGCGTGTTTAGGCAGGAGAAAAATCGTGCCGCGCGTTCGCTCCAATTAAACCGGTATTATCCGGGGACACGTGGCCGGGGGTTGCGTCAACGGTGGAACGAGAAGACGGAAGGGAAGGGGGGTGAAAAATGAAAAAAAAGGAAGAAGAAGAAGAAAGAACCGCCGTAAACGCTCGCGCGGATTTATGTTGCAGGGTTGCACAAGTGCATTAGCGGAGGGTCACCGAGTAAAAAGGAGTCGGTCGGGATCGACGAAACGTCCCCCGGGACGGGGCGAAGAAAGGGAAGCGGCAGAAGGTCGGAGGGAAAATGGAAAGGGGCTGTTACCGCGAATGCTGACTCGAGGAAAAGAGGGGCGGCAGATAAGAAGACCGAGGGGAAGGGAACGAGCGGGAAGAGCATGGAATCGCGAGGGGGAAAAGGAGAACGGAGAGAGAAATAAAGGTCAGCGAGCGGCGACGAGGGGTTGGAAGCAAAAACTACGGGGGAAAGGAGTAAATTGGGGGTCAAAGAGAAGGCGGGAAGCTCGAGGAAAAAAGAAACACGGGGAAAAAGGGCTGCAAGAATGAAAGGAGGGGCCGGCGTGTAAAGAAAGTGCTCGCGAGCGGAGAACCGACCGCGGCGATGGCTTCGAGCTGCGCGCGAGTTGCCGATTTGTTCTTTTGACCTCAAATTAACTGCATCGACAGGTCACTCGACGACTAACGTACTACATACTAGTCTTTCAACATTTCAATTTGATTAGCTTCAGAAACAAGAGTCAAACCTAAATTAATATTCGAGACCACCGAGTGACCGAGCAATTCCATCGTTGAAAGCAATTTCCCTACGCATTCGGGAAATATCGAACACTGTATCGAGTAAAATCGAAGGTAGCCGGCTCGAGAGCTCGCCCCGAGGCCTCGGCGTCCATCGGTGCGAGGTTTAAGGCCGGTCCACACGAGCGGAACGGATCTCGCGCGCGTCCCTTATCGGATCAGGCGAAACGAGGCGGTCGAGCGTGCATCCGTCAACACGACGACGATGACGACGACGACGACGACGACGACGACGACGCGCTGTCGATACTTTTCCGCCATCTCCGCGCGCGGTCGTTCCATGTAAACGCGCGCCGAAGGTGACGAATCGGTCCTCTCGCTCCCTCGCGCTCTCTCCAGCACTCGCTCGCAGCGGCGCACGGCTCGCTGGTACGCGCCGGAAAAATGTGTCAAGAGCTTTCCACATTTTTCGCTCTAATGTGTCCCGATATAATGTGTCCACTCGAGCGGCGGGTCGCTTTCCACCTACGGACGTTCTTCCACGTTCCCGACGCGGAAAATTGACTCGACGATGGATCGCGACGCGGCTTGGAAACCTGCGCGAGCGGTTTTTCCTCTTTTCTTTCCTTTCCTTTTTTTCTCTTCTTTTTTTTTTGTTGGAACCACGGACGCGTCGGTGTATCGAACCGGAACGGCTTTAACTCGTTCGCGTTGTACACGGAGCACGGAAAATGTGAGCATTTATCGGGGAACTTCCTTTTTTTCTGTGCGGCCGCTTTTGAATTTTATATTAACTTCTTGAGCTCGACGCGGTCGTTTTAGAGCTGGGAATCTTGGGAATTAAATGTTGTGAATTTTTATGACGAGTGAGTTTTCCACGTCGATTTTAATTGAGAGATTGATGTTCGCGTTCGTTGGAGATTGAAGATTCGATTTGGCAATCGAGTAGAACGGTAATTAGGAGACAGATACGATGACGGAATGTTTTTAATAAGAGAAAGATCAGACTCACCGGTGACGGGGGCTTCTATATCGATCATAGTCTTCTCCGAGCGCAGCAGGGCGGCTCCATCGTTCACTATACGAAGGGCCGCCGCCTCGTCGATCCTGCCTTCGAGGATAAAGTGTTGTTTGAGGACCTCCGGCCGCGGCCGATTCGTTTCCGGGTCGAATACTTCTGCCACTGTCAGTTTGTGCGATGGCGGAAAGAGGACATCTGCGGAAACGGTAACGATCTATTTAATCAACCGCTCACGGAACCTTCTAATCGATAGAGCATGCGCTTCCGCTCTGCGACTTCCGGCTACTCGGAAACCCGCACGTCTCGCAATGGTAATCGAAACAAATATTCGCGATTTATGCGCGAACAGCTTCACTGGAATGGAAAATCAATGAAATAATCAACAATGAAACAGCCTCGCGTGTCCTTCCGTCGGGACCTTCGGAATCTTCAAAGCTGTTGGAAGCTGAAAACTTGTAAACATTCGAAATCTGTAAAAAATATAAATCTTTCGAGAACCAGATAAATTTATAAACTGATTTCCATCCCATTTCATATCCATTATCATCTATAGAAAACCACATCTTCCAAAAACCAAATAAATTTATAAACTAGTTCCCACCCGATCCCAAATTCGTTATCATAGCAATTGTTCGTAGACGCGTGAACGTTTTCCACCGTAAAATAGACTCTACCGGATACACGAGACATCGGATCACGGTCCTTTCTCCAAGATTTCACGCGCACTGGCTCGTACAGGCAAACAATCGTTGAAACGACGAACCCGGCGGTCCAGGTGCTCGCAATATCGCAGGGATGGGGCGTGTTGCGGCGCGAATCGGTGCAATTAAAAGCGGGTCCGGCAAATATTGATCGACCCGGTCGCCCACGGTCGGCTGCGAAGTTATCGCCAGTCATCGTCTCGCGTCCCCACCAATTACACGGGCCGCGGTACATCATGGAGCGGATGATGACACGCGGCGTTCTCCTTCTTTAAGGATCATTTATAATCATACCCCCGGCTTGTTTGTCAATTCATGTTTGCGCTTGGGAAAGACAAACTGCGAGGAGCGTCTGTAATCCCGACCTAATATCTGCGAAGGAGGGACGAGAGGGAGGACGTCACGGTGTTTCCTCGGTAATCTCGGATCGGTTGGACCCTGCGGAAGAATATCAAAAGCTGGGGAAAATATTCAAGGTAAACGAAACCTATTCCAACTAGGACCACTTGGATGTAACTGTGAAACAGTTGGAGTAATTTTTAACGGATCGAGCTACGACTGTTGCTAGTCGCTAGAAAACTGTTGTAAGACCAACTCATCGGCAACAGCAACATCTCATCACTCCATAAACACATAGAATCATCCGGCAACAAACATCCTAATCACACTATTAGGATATAATAAAGTCTCCGAGTTTATTATGTGAATTGAATCAACAAAACTTTCGAAGTTGCAGTTGCAGGATGCCACGAAGAGAACGTACAACCTAATGACACGAGCTGGCACTTATAAACAGGAACAAAGTACTCTCCCTAGAATCCTCTGAAAGTCCGATTCCCCGGAAATCCGAACCGATTACCTTTATTAGGTCTGACAGGAACCTCGATCATCTGTTTGGTCCACCTTGGAACATCGGCTCTAGTCTTGATGTACCTGGGCATCATGAACCGGTCACTCCTCGCTGACCTAGGCGACGGATGACAGGCTGCCCGAGCAGCCTGTCTCCTGCCGACAGGCGAAACCGATCTCGGAGATCGGTTCTTCAGCTGCAGTTTCAACAGGAAATCTCTCAGAGGACTAGCTTTCCTTCTGCTGACCGTCTGGTTCACCTCGGGCTCGAAGACATCGTCCTCCAGCGCGCACGAACTGTTACCGTCCTCCGGCTCACCTGAATTACTATCGTAGCTGTTCCCCGACTTTGCTAACTCTGCAGAACGCGTGGACCAACCTCGGAAATCCGCCTCGGCGACCATGCTGGAATGATCGCTGGATCCGGACATCCTGCTGACGCTCGAGGATTCAGGGGTGTAATATTTCGTTCGATCGTTCTCGCTGCTCGAGACCGTCGACTTCGTGCGCTTCGACGAGTCTACAGGACTCTCATCTTCCTCGTCCTCGCTGGACTTCGAGCATTCCATTCTCTCTTCGGCGATGTCATCGAGACAATCTTTCAGTTGATTTTTCGGGGAGTCCGCAACTAAGTCGGGAACAGCAGGCACTGCGTCGTATGGCGCGTAACTGTCGCGTTCTGTGGGTGTCTCCTCAGGAACTACTTCGAAGGATTCTTCGGGATCGGTTTCCGCTGAGATTATCACGTATTCTTCTTCATCGTTGTCCAACGTCTCCTCCGCTTGGTCAACGCTGAAGACCTCTGACCGGGATCTGGATGCGTCCAAGCTCCTATAGTCCTGAACCGAAGGATCTTCAGGGACTTCAGAAGCATGGCACTCGAAATGACTCCTCTGTCTTGCTTCGTGAACCTCGGATGCTGGAGAATCGTGAGTATTCGCGTTAGTAATCTTACGCCATTTCTGTAGAAGGTCGTTAAAGCGGTACAGGTACTCGTTACCTTCTTCGTCCTCCAAGCCGCCATCAGGAGGCGCCATTCGCTGCGATGCATCAGCGAGAGACTGCTCGTCGCGATCACTCTTATCATCTCCGAGCTGACTACCATCAGGCTCCTCCGACTTCACTATGGAATTGTTATTAATCTCGACGTCCGCGGTGGCCTCGAAGCCTCCGCTTTCCTCCTTGAAGTCGTCGATGTTCTGCAAGCAGCTGCGCAGAATCATATCCTTCTGCTCGGAGGTCATGGTAGCTTCGAACCTGCTGTCCAGATTCTCGCACAGCATCATCGTCACGTCGAGGTTACTGATGTTCTTCTCCTTCACGTCGCGTTTCACCTTCTTCAGGATGAGACTGTAGTCCGAGATGAAGTTCGCCGTGCGTTCCAGCACGCAGTCGTCGTTGGCGTCCGAGGACATGGTCAGATCCTGGTAAGGCGAGCCAGCCAAGGCGACCATCGAGCTTTCCAGGATATTCCCGCGTCTCTTGCTCAACGTGCGGCTGAAGATGGGGGTCATCTTAATCAATTCGTCCGCGTCAGCGTCCAAATCGCGACCCGGCTGGTTCACGTGGTCCAGGATCACGCCTAGAGTCTCGTCGTCCATGAACTGCTTCCTCGAAGGACTCCGCGTGTTTTTGCGCGGGCTGGAGAAGTCTATGTTGAAACGCTTCTCCAGGATACGCTTCAGGTTCTCGATTCCGCTGGAATTTAGTTTCTCGGTGTCGTCGTTGAGGGATAACTCCGCGGATTCGGAGTTCGACGTTTCCAGCAGGGACGAGTTCGCCGGAGTGCTGGCAGGGGTTCTGGGAGTTCTGCAGATGTTTATGGCCTTCAGTTTGTGGACCAGCAGCTCCATCGCCGGACTCCATTGCTTGTCTTCTCTGGAGAGTCCCGTCCGGGCCGGCGTGCTCATGTCCTCCGAAATTGGGAGCTCGAACGAGTCCGAAAGATTGCTCTCGTCCATTTTTCCGGCGGTCCCGGGACGATCGGATTGGAATTATTCGTTCCACCGGCGCACAGGATCGAGGGATCGATGTTCGAACGGACGCGGAATGGTTTCGACGATCGTTTCACCGGTTGCCGATGGATTCGTGCCCGGACACAATGCTTCTTTGTTCCTTTCGTGGACACTCCGCGCCGATTGTTTCGTACCCGAGGTATTTTGAAACAGAATTATTACCGCGTTCGTAGCAAAACACCGCGTCGCGCGCGATTCAAGATGGGAGAAATAAGCACGGCGATGATTATCAGAAGCTAACGACACGAACAGGTCGGAGACGGATCGTAACAGGCGACGCGGCGTAATGGCGACTGAAGGATGTTATTCGTTAATTCGAATGTTTCCTTTGGGACAAGGTGAAGGTTTGTTTACAGCGGCGGTTACGATCGACGTGGACTCGACCAATCGTGTTTTAAGATTTTCGAGCGTTCAATGAGGATTCTGCTGGCGTCTAGTGGAAAGTTTCTAGATTTCTTGGGGAAATGATAGTCGTCTATGATTGGTCGATTCGGCTATAAATGCAATGCTAAAATGTGAATGGGTAAAAATATTCTTGGAACTGAATACTCGAAGTTATTAGCAAAAGAGATGATTTAAGTCATCAGCAGTAGTCCCAGTTATAAGATTCGATCATTTCCCTTTATTTACCTAAATAATTCTGAATGTAATTGCACCATAGAGGTCGAGTTAACGCGAATTACAGCGCGTTTACGTTTATTCGACTATGAATCGCTCCGAATTGTTATCAATCATGTTTAATTGCTGCCATGTAGGTGTTAACGGTCAACAAATCACACGATTAATAGCTCAATCGATGACCTGACCTTTTCCCTCGCGACGGAAAATGTGTCCCATGAGAACGGTGATCGAATTACCAACAAAAGTCTGTAATACATTACTGTACGAAATATTCAGATAAAATAGTTTCGTTCCATAATTCACGTACGATTCCTCTACAATTTAATCCTACAAAATTCCTAATTGCTTCATTTACAATTACTGCAAAGCTACAGACACTTCTGTCGCAACTGATTAAAGAAACTGATATAGTAACACCTAAACTCAAACTTAAGCTAATTGAAATCTCAATAAATTCACGCTCGCAGCTTCCGCAAAGAAATGTTACAAAGACGGTTCAAGTGCTGGGTAACTCCAGCGTTAAGACACAATACGAAACGGAATTCGCATTCGAGAGAACGAATTCCCATAAGAAACGCGAAAGAAAAATCCACGGAATTCTCTCCGGCCGGAGAAAAACGCTGGGAAACCGGCAACGCAGCGCAACACGTTGTTTCCCGGATAAAACGGTCCGCATTAACGAGTTCTTTCCCGCGGACTCGCGGCTTCGATGTCCCATCTAATTGCTCGCGGCGCGGACAGAGTTTATTAACGCGTGCCGTAACGAAACGGCGACGCGAGGGGAACGCGGAGCGGATACGCGCGCGCGGGGCGGAAAGGGGGACGCGCGGCTGACAATTACGGCGAACGAATGCATCGCGAACAGCTGATAAATGCAGCGCAGATGCGCCGTGTAAATAAGTCCGGAATGGCCGGCGCGTAACACGCGCGGCGATCATTTTATATCCCACGACCTATTATTTCCTCCGCGCCGGGACAAATTAGCTCGCGTCCCGACGCCGAATGTTTCACGGGGCACCGGCGCTCGTTCGTTTTCTGAAAGCGGACAATACGATTCCCGTTCCTCGGTTCTCCCTCGGATAATCGAATCGCCGCTCGTGCGCGACGATTTTTAACGTGCTCCGCCGTTCCTCGAGGTTTCAGGAAAATTGAGGATTAACCCTTTGCGGCGAAGTTAGACGGTGAATGCTTAAATCATGGAGGACAAGGAAAGTACGTACTGGTTCCTCGCTGTTTGAGTGGTTGAATAATTCGTTTCTCGTTTAGTATTCCGAACATGGAAGTTTGATCTCGAAATGTCAACATTCGTCCGCAAAGGGTTACAGATTAACGATTCAAAGATGATCTAGAGCAACGTAGCGATTGAGGATTGAAGAATTGGGGATGGAAAAGCGACTTCGGTTGCTCAGTTTCCGTAAGATACATTGATGTAATAAAGTGTTCTGTTTGAAGCGATTTATGGAAATCGCGTAAGAAAACTCGCGCGCCAGTTATTCTACGTTCTTCCCGGGCCGTGTTTCTTCATTTTCCCATTCGCTCCGGGCCAATCCGACCGCGACTACGCGCGTTCCTCGCTGCTCTCTCCCTATTTTCCAACGTCACGTTGTCGATCCCGCTGGATAGCGCGGGATCTGATAAAAATTTATGATTACCGGCGACCCAGCGAGAGAATATGTGTCACAGCAGCCCTCCGGCGGATCGGAAGACGATAAATCGACGGCAGAATCTTCGCGACAACCGCGCAGCGGTCCGCCTTTGGTTTTGTTCTTGATCAAGAATGCAACACGGTTGCTCGGAATGTTGCTGGCGTTTTTAACGGACGGTATAAAGTCCCGTTTTCATGTGTGCATCGGGCGGAGCGCTTACATCTTGTCCGAAAGTTCCGGCGCGGTCGCAACTTTCACTCGGAGCGGAATAAATTCTTCGAACATGTTGAAAGTACCCGCTCGCCGGAAAGGTTTACTGTCTGCCGCCGAGATTTGCGCGGCGAATATTTCCAGAGAGTAATCAAGGGAATCTCGGTAATTCATTCGGCAACGTCCGAGCTTGCGGACGATCGTCTCGCGGACGCGAACAGTTAACACGTTCGGGAGCAGGGTTAATTGGGATACATTTAGTCCTGAAACTACGGAATTGCTTTATCTAACGCTGGGAACGAAGAATCGTGTATTTTTAAGCGACGGATCGAGCGACGATCGGGGAGTATTCTGGTCATGGAATCGGTATTTCGCGCAGCGGATCTTCTTTTAATAGACACGCGACTCTAATCATAGATCTACCTGGAGAGTACTAATTCGAGCCAGTCGTGGAACTGGAAGCTTGATCGCGGAGTGCTCCGAATCTTCCAGGTCTGAATGAGAACAGTAAGTAATTGCAGAGAGTATTCTAACGAATGGAAATAATAGAATACATCGACTCCATCGATGTTCGATGCACCTAAAAGCTCCAGGAAACAATAATAATCGCCGAGAACCTTGACTATCCCATGGAAAAGTTTGAACCATTTGATTAGAATTTTTCTAATGATCTGAGACTGTAAGTTCGCTAAGTTTTCCGATCGTCAGCCGATTTCGGTCGCCGAGATTCGCCCAGGATCACTCGTCCTCGATTTTCTTCCTTCTCCGAAAGCTTCCAGCGAAGTTTCGAATCATCTGCTTCGATTGTGTCGATCGACAGAGCCGCGGATTAATTTTCCTGTCCGATTTCCTTAGATGGAAGTCCTCGGTTGAAGCGCTGGATCGATATTGGTCGTCCATTTTGTTTGTCAATCAGTTCTAGTGTTAAAGAAGAATGAAGTTTTACGAAAAGAGAATATAACGTAGGACAACTGAAACGGCAAGATCGATAGGAGTGTAAATCTGCTGGTTCCGAAGTCGCATTTCGCTGAAACGCGAATTACAGGCGGAACCGTGCGCGCGCCGAATTCTCCCCCGGAATCGAGAGGAACGTTTCCAGATAACGACGTTAATATCAAAGATAATAATGACACGCGAATCAGGGTCGCGGGACGGCAATATTATCACAGTTAATTGGAAAGCGTGCGAACGAATACACGCCTCCACATGTGTATCAATTATAATCTTCCGTTCGAATTTACGCGGAAGGGTTCCCCTCCGACGGGTACATCTGCTGGTAATCCAAAACACAACCTCATTAACCCGGCGTGTTTACATTCCTCGTGACTGATCAACTCGAGGAGCTTCTCGCGAGCACGCCGACGCAGCGGCCGAATGATCCGTGCCGCGGCTAAGCCGCGCATCGCGCCGTTTCACCGGTTAACTGTGGATTTCAGTTCGAAAAATCTCCCGTGGGTCGCGCGATCAAATCAACCGACGACCAGTATACACGTCGAACGAATGGAAAATGCATTTGATAAACGAGTCGCTCAGAAGGCGACGCGGTTCAGTCGAGAAGAGAACAACTGGGAAGATTAATGAGTGAATACACTGGTTGCTCAGTATTGATTTATTCATTTAATCAGAAAAGTATGAAGTCTCTTTTAGATTAGATTATTTCCGGTTTCTTCAGACATTCATTACAGCATTCAAATGAAAGTACAATATTCAAGATCGTTTCGAATATTCAATGCTTGTAAGATATTAATTGGTCAACTGGTGAACATTCAGCTGGTAGGCAAAGTTTCCCGCATTTTAGAGGTCTTTTCCCAGGAATAGTGTAACTATTGACATTGTGTGTCAACGTAGGTAGTACAAATTCAACGCAAATACGACGAGGAATATATTCACGCATCGGCCGGTTGCCTCTGGTCGAGATAAAACGCATCGATGCGTCGCCGACCGGTTAAGCGTTAAGCGGAACGAATGATTCGAGCGGAACACGCGAGCGATCGGGAAGCAGACGCGAGGATCGCGGGAATGCGATCAGAACACATTAGCTTTGGCAAATTCTTGTCGGTTCAGCGGGAGAGAGAGGGACGGAGAGAGTAACGTGACGGTCACCGCTCGCCTAGCTGCCAAAAGCCGCGTATAAATAGTCCGCCCGACAAAAACAAGTCGTCGCGACGCGTTGCATGGGCATAAAGTTTTTAATCGTCTCGGTCCAGCGCGCGTAATACACGCGTGCACGCGCGACCGTTGCGACTCCGGATTGCCTTTCCAAACGGGACGATTTCGCAACAAGCGCGAGCCAACGGGATTTTCTCTGGTAAAGTTTTCCGCGCGGAATTGCGTTGGAACTTTGAGTCGAGTTTCTTGGAAGCAATCGTTGGGAATTTTCTTGCAAGCTTTTGAATGATTGAATTTTGAGAAGATAAGTTAGCTCCTTTAGAAATGGAAATGTTCAGTTAGATTTCATCGGAACAACGTTTATTTCGAAGTACTAACATTTTTGCTCGAACTTTATCGACTGTTTCTACGATCTATCGATCAAGTTTATACGTACGATCTACATATCCGCGATTTCCGCGGACAATTAACGTCCATAATTGTGGCAACAGTTCCTTACCTATCAGCGTATTTCAAGAGAACTTCGTAACAGAGTTTCGGCGCTTCTTAAACGCTCGCGCCCGTCGAAATGGCGTTCCCGCACGAGCGCAGAATCCTCCGGGACTCCTCGAGAAACTTTCGGCCGGCCGGAATTTTGGATCTGGAACGGCCGAGGCTGTCAGGCGCCTCGAAAATGTGTTCCGGCGCTCGTGAACGGGGAAAGTTTACATCGACGAGCCGCGGCCACGACTTGTTCGCGCGTTGTTATCGGGGACAGGACAATGACAAACTCGCCGGGCCGATCGGCGATCAACAAACACGGTAACGACGACGCCGAACATAAATCACGAATGGAAATTCGGGAGACGTCCCGCGTTAATTATGCGGAATTAGATAAGATTAAGGAACTCGAACTCGACGAGGAACTTCGTGGCGCGGAGCTGGAAAATTCGAAAAAGCAATGGAGAACGGTACAGCCGCCCTCGGAATTACGCGATTCGCCAACTTTGAGTTAGCAGTTACGTCAGTGGGCAATGCGAATTAATTAGGAGAATTTAATTTCGGAATTTTGAAATATGGAAATATAAACTTCGGAATTTATCGACACTTGACTTACGAAACCCGTCAGTTTACTAAGTTTTTTAAACATTATTTAGTGATAGTTTCAGTTATTTCATTCGTGCAATTCTGCGAATACTGACTAATAATAATAACTAATAATTAACTAATACTATAATTTCGAAGCTACAATTTTCGATCGATAGAAACGAGCACGTCTTCTAGGAACAATAGAACGAAGTCTAGAATAAACATCCGTAAATCTAGTGTCGATTCAGTAATTCGGTAACTTAGAAACATAGAAATGAAATTTCCAAACAGATAAAACGACCACCCCGTACAATTGCCAGAAAATTTGATAGCACGTGAAATAGGAATGCAGATAGGGGATGTATGAAATGTGAAATACGAAATTGAAGAAATTCGATTCTGAAGGATGCAAGGGTGCGCGGACGAGTGGGAGATGAAAGATACAACTGAGGGAATTCTCACGGAGGATTCGGTAGTTTTTACCTTGCGAATCGTCGCGGATGCAGTCGGCGTTCCCGAAATATGATTTACCGGTGACGTCGGGCCGGAAACGCTCCGCGAAAGGATCACGAAATCCTCGCGTGCCATTCCTCGATCCAGTGTCTTCTCCCGCGACGATTCCGCTGGCACGACGACGCGAGAAACGTAAATCATCGATCATTATTCGACTGCGCAATCTCACACTAGATCTGATTTCTTCGTGATAGAACCTACGTTGAGATACTTTATTAATTGTAATTTGCACGGATAGAGTATTTTAATACAATTCGTTAACTGTTCATTAATTTCGGCAAAGAATCCTAAGGACATTAATTGAAGTTTCCACGCAGCGTTGAAAAGGTTTTTCAATCGTTTGTTTTCTCAACGGGTTTATTAAGAATTCTATTCTGCTGTTCGAATTTAGAATCGATTCTATGTCCCACCGAAGTAACGGGAAGTTAATTGATAATACCGGGAGGCGGTCCAGTACTGGAAAATTCGCCGGGAACAGCCTGAAATCACCGGCGATTTCGAAAGCGACAAATAATCAATATTTTGGAAAATTGAACGCGTTTGTTCGTCGCGCAATCAACACGCCGGCTGTCGACTCCAGCCAGGCCGTAGTCATTGAAATTCGTCAAATACAACAGCGCGCGCGCGCGCGCGTGGCTGTCGAAAGTAAATTATGAGAACCGAACCGTTCGCCTGAAATATTGTAATCCCGTTCGATTCGATTGTGACGCGATCAACGCGCGATTGTCACGTTCCCCGCGGTCGATCTTCGTTAATTCGACCGTCGGATGCGCGTTTGCCAGTGTCATTTAGGAGTTTCCGTTACAAAATCACGCGAGCGCGGCGGTCCTCGTGTTTTTCGCGAATGGAACGGTATTTTCGTGACGCTGTATACAAATATTACCCAACGTTTCGTTCTGTTAATTGCTGTTCTGTAATTATCATTCTATATACATTCAGAGTACATTCGCGAGGAATATTCATTATTCATAAGAAGAAGAAAAACAGGAAAATTTATCACGAGAAAATCGGACAATGACAAACGTGTGCAGTTACGGGTAACAATAGACAAAAATATTTCACTTCGATGTCCCAATAATAGGACGTTAAGTAGAATATATGCCTGCTGTGTCTGGTGACAAGTAGAATCAGACAGCCAACACAGCCACTTGTCGGGATCCATCCAACAACAGACGCGCTAAACGACTTTTCCGCGAAACAAATCTCCGCGATAAAATTACAGACGTTTATTATACACATCGTTGCATTGTTCCTAGAAAACTCGGCGGTGATTCGCGCGGCTCTTGGAAATCAGAGCTCGGGAACACGAAGGATCAAGATATTACGTACGTGTCCGCACGATACGGCTGTCAATCAGAATCGACTGAAACTACTACTACCACTAAATAACCTTTACATTTAACAGCCGTCGAATCGACGGGCTCCGTAAATCTCGCGCGAAACGTGCGAACGACCGTCGAGAACCGTCAAAGTGCATCATTCATCCGAAGGAACGATCCGTGAATGTTCCGCGAGTGTTTCCCACTCGCTCGGAGGAGGAGGAGGAGGCGGGCGTGCGTCTCGATCGACCCGTTGCCCGGCCGAAAGTGCAGAAATTCTTGACACCTTTCGGTGTCTGTCTGCCACCTGTCGGCCTGTCTGTCAAACGACCGACAACCCACTCGAGTCGATTTACGGAGCGATCTTACATACCGTGGAACAGTAACAATGCATCCACGGCGGCCGCTCCGTTGGCCGCCGGCCAATTCCGCCGGCCATCGAATTTCGATTCGACCGATTCTCCGCGGAAAAAAGAGGAGAGGCTGCCCCTTCTCGGCAACGGCGAGATAACGAACTCGAATCCGTGGCCCGATCAGTAATTTAGCCGGGGGAACTTCTCAGACGCGGCTCCGACGCGATCAATTGGGAATCGCTACGGTTAATCGAGATCGTCCGAGCGTTCTGCAGCGGTTCCCTTAATATATTTGATAGAAAGAACGAGATTATCGATCGTTTCGATAGTATAATAGACGGTAATCGTCGCTTAGAGCACTCGCTCGATAGTTCCGACGAGACTATCGAGATCCGAAGGTAAACACGGAATACTTATTTCTCGAACTACACGAGAGATCGTAACTGCTAATAATCGGCAATGAACCGTAATTGCGGCAAGTAGGTCGCGTGCTTGGTTTCGGCGCTCTTCGTCGTTCGCCGTGGCGATCGACCACGCACTCCCGAAGGCCTCCGCGCGGAAATGTCGCCGCGAAGACGGAATCGAAGCATCCAGTCTCGAGTTTGCTCGCCCCTCTCGCTCCGCTGCCTCGCGTCATCCTTTTTTTGTCAGCCGCGAATGACGCAACGCGACCACATACTGTTTCCAGCCGAGTATGAGCTTGTCATTACCGCTTCCTCGCGAATGATAAGCGTAATCGACGCCCGGCGTTCTTTTTTCACTTGGAACCGGCGCGGTCGCTGTAAATGGGTCACACGGCTCGTTTCCACCTTTCCCTCCCCCTGCACGCGCGCTTCTCGTTTTTCCGCGCGAGCCGCGATTACGTGTGCTGCTCGATACTCCGACTGTCAGGTCTGATCGTCGGACTCCGGTGATCTTACGCGGTCTTCGCGTGCAACGGTTGCTCCGGAGCGCAATCGAATGGAAACGCTGGATCAAGGTTCCTCGGCGGTTTTTCTGGCCGTTTTTTCCAACGTCGATGTCGACGGTGCCGCGTCCAGGAATAGCATTTCCGTCGAAGCGACGGACGATTCCTCGATACCTCGAACAGTATCCTGACGCGCGATGATAAATCGTTCTTTCGTTTAGAATCTTTCTCGCTTCTCGTGGATCATCCTCGATATATCGTTTTATAATTGGATTCGACAAGGACTGTTCGCACTCGTTATCTTACTATTACAATCCTGGAGCGTAGAAGTTTACACTGTAATATAATAACACGGTAATATCGATTGCACCGTTCATTGACGGTCTAGTTTGACGACCTACATACACGCCAACGGGTTAGGCGTCCGCGAAGCAGGGTGTCGCGCGATTAATTGCACAAAAATTCGCGGCCTCCGGTTTTAGGCGACATTATCGGCGGAACGTGAGGATCCGCGACGAGCCGAACGTTCCCAGGGTTGTCGAACGCACGGAAATCAAACAAGCCGACGACGAAGCTGGTGGAAAGACACGTGTACCCGACACGCAGAGATAATTACGTGTCAACAGAGGCGCACAGAAGCGGCGCCTCCCCGGGCCGAATTCCGGCACGACTCGCGATATTTCAACGGTGTCTTGATGGCTCGCGTATCCGCGCGGCGATAACCAGCGCAACTGGATTTCCACGGGGCCGCTGAATAATTCACTCGCTCCGGCGAACTGCGTGATTAAACATTAAAGTTTCACGATTACGTCGGATAGATTAGGAACCGTCCTTTTTATCTGGTACGGCGCCAGCTATGAAAAATAGCTGACGGATCAACCCTTGCGCTGGCAACCGAAGTCTTTGTGCGCGCTCGAATTTTAGGGTTTCCGTATTTTCGCGTAAACTGGTCATTCTTAACACGTTGACTGCCACGTCACCGATGACCGGAGCTTCCAAATTTCTTGGCAACAATTATAATTCGTCAGATTACTAATGTCGAATGAAAATATTTTATAGCGATACTAAATAATAAGTAACTGTTCCTCTTTATCTTTGCTACGAAAGAATAAGCGATGCATAAAACTCTGAAGTATTTCGTGGCAGTCAACGTGTTAAATAACGCACGAAGAGTCGCATGTTTGAAAGGAACAAGTCGCTGGGAAGGAACTTGGAAAATCCAATTGCAAGTGAAAGTTATATCCTTTGGAAGTGCTGGCTATGTAGAGGTTCATTGTGTAAGGATGTTTATTTACTTGTATCTTTTTCATTAAGCAAGAGTGTATTTCCAACGTGAACGTTGACATTCCCCGTTACACGTCTACTACTCGCGTTTCGGGTACGTAGAACCAGCGAATAACGAACGGACGCGTCAGCGAGGTTCCATTCAACTTCGCCTGCTTGAAATTCAAACCCAATTTTGCCTGAATACGGAGCGAGTTGCGAACAAACTCTATTCTACGTTTCCAGTTTATTTTTCTTTGCAGAATCAATCTTCATACAGATCCTGCTATTAATACCGACATGAGAACAATTTGAGAATAATTTAAGAGCCGCGATATCAGTTTTCCATTTAAACATTCACCGTCCTTCAACTTTGTCAATTATGAGACAAGTTACAACTTTATTTTCTAGTTACCCACTCTACCAATGATTTACTCGATTCACTCTTATTACCAATTATTCTCTCAATAGCCACGTTAAAAGCGGAGCCCCTTTCCATTTAGGCGACACGTAGATGAAACAACGACGCTTCGAATATCACGCGATTTATAAAATACCGCTCCTCGAACGCGATACCGTCGGTCCCCGGAGAGCGACGTCGCTTAAACGGAAAGTTCGCCGCTAACAATACACCGCTATCCAGCCAAAATTGAATCCGGGAAAGTCCGCGAAATCCTCTTTCAAAATTTCAGAGACGTTCAACGCGAAACCGGCCGAATTTCCCGGGGAAGGTGAACGTTCCCGCGTCGCAATCATCGGCAGCCCGGTTCGGAGGGGTTCGTTTACTTTCCGCTCAGCGTCGCTCGTTAGCACGAGCCCGGAGGTGCAAGAAATTTCGGTTTTTCGCCGGTCGATACGGTTTCTGCGCCACTCGCGCGCCTGTTCCTTAGTTTTCCTCGATCCGACCCATTTCCCGGCCGCCCCCCCTCGCGGCCCGCGCGGTTTTTTCCGTGGAACTGCCGCAGTTTCCTTTCCCGGGGCCCGTTGTCTTCGCTTTTGTCCGACGTTTTCTTCTCGTTCCTGCGTCCAGCCGGTCGCTCCTCTATTTTTTTCCCTCCTTTCTCGCCGTTCCCTCGCGACTCCGGCGACCGTTCGCTCATTCATTCACGTCCATCCAGTCACGAGCGACTCGTTACTTTTCATTCCCTGACCTACATAGCCCGTCGTCTTTTATTCACGTATCCTTTCCGCCCCCCTAGCCCGCCCTCCTATTCTCTCGGCGTCCCTAAGCCCGATAAATATATAAATCGACTGGTGTCGTCCCCGTCTCTCGCCCGGGAACAAGCGAATTTCCACCGTCGCGCGACGAGGTAGCGTCTTATCTTCCGGGGAATCGTGAATCAGTTTCGCAGGAGACAGCTGCGCGTCTTGGTCCTTGTGAAATTTGTTTGCACGTCCGAGGAATCGAATCAATTTTCTAAGACGATCGTTGGTACCGCGTGGGATTTATTTCTTGGGAAGACGATTGTAGCGCTCAATTTGTGGAAACGAATGGAAGAATTTTTAGTGATTTTATTTCTTGGTGCAAAATTCATATGTTTAAGTTCTGGGATTTATTCAGTGATCCATGTTGCTTTAATTCTGAAGTTCGTTCGACTTCTCCAATTCGATATGATTAATTGGTAGATTTCTGTTGGAGCAGATTTTCGTTAATCATGTTTGACGAAAGAATACTAGAAATACTGATAAAGTACGAAGGTATTATAAAATGTTCCGTAGACCAGCAGGATTGCGAGGGCTCACGAAATTTTGTTTGTTCCGTGTAAACCGCAGCCCAAACATTCAGTCCGATCTAGATAGAGCCAAGGATTAACAATATACCGAAAGTTCGAGTGTTTCGAAGGGTTCCGTGCAAACTGCCCGCTCGTCATTCCGAGTTACGCGAAATTGCTTGTTGATTTATTGAAAAGACGAACCTAGTGAATCATAAAACTATCAACCCAACTGAACACCTCTCCACACTATTCTCCACACACCAACCCCTTACCGCGATCATTAATCCTAGTTCAACCAAAATCCCATGAGCACATTCCCACTGCCAACCGAGAAAACTAGAAAATCCCGAGATCCCAGCCAAGACGATCTAATCCGCTCTAAAATCAACCTCGAGTTCGAACGAACGAGCCTAACGACTCAAAGAATCCCGATTACACGAGGGATAATCGTCGAAGCGACCGGAACCGCGGGTTCTAATCTGAATAAATCGAAGCCCGGATAATTCCGCGGGCTCCATTACGAGGACCGTGCCCGGGAACGGGGATATCGGAGCCCGCGGAGACGCGGCCGGGCGAAGCTAATTGAAGAAATCCGACGATGCTCGCGAGCGGCCACCGGGAAAACGGTCAAAGACAACGACCAGCCAGCGGTGTGCCGGTGGGAGGACGAAACGAGAGGGCGGGGAGAGACGGGGCACAGGTAAGTAAGGGAGAAAGAGAGATATGGGTCAGAGGATGGACCGGACGGAATATTGATCCGGCCACCTCACGATAGTTGCTTGTGTTGCGCCGTGCTCTGCCGTGTTTCCTCTCCCTCGGTAAAGCGGATACACACCGAAGACCGTAGTTTGCCTTAGCTCCTGCAGTTTTAAATCGAACACCTGCGCTGACCGAGCGGAAACGCAGCTGAATATCGAAGGAGACGCGCGTCGAGCGTTGCGCAAGAATTTAGGGAGGGCGGTTTCGTAGATCGAAGTGTCGCCTGAGTTTTTCTGGCTAGTTACTCTTCACTGTGTGCATCGGATTAATAGGAAGATCGTCTTTTGTTTGGTAGATTTTGGTTTGATTTTAACTAGATTGAATTCGATCGCGTTCGAGGTAAAGAGAAGTCGAGGGATTCGATTTGGAAAAAGGTTCTCTGGTCGGTTTTAGGAGCAGGTTCCCGAAGTGGGCTTAAAGTTTCTTGCGAAAGAAAATTCTGGGAGATCAGATGCTCGTTGGGGAAGTTAGAGGAAAGGGAAACTGCTCGTTTACGATGTGTTTAACCTTTGTTACACTGTGAAATTGTAGATTCCTGAAAGATTCAATCGTCGGACTAGTGAGAAAGATAGTTCAAATTAATTATCAAACGTAATCAGGTAAAAGTGGCTCGAGTCTTCAATCCAAAGTCGAATAACGAGATTCTACCGTGCTTGAATCTTAGGGTGAGCTTCGTCTCGATTACTTCAAAACTCTGAAGTATAATCTTCAATCCTGCGGAAAACACTTCTCGAAGCCCGACAACTTCGCGAGAAGCCGATCGGCGAGCAGACGTTCTATCTCCTGCAACGTGGAACCTCGAGGCACGCCGAAATCCAAGATGGTGCCGCCACACGCCCCCTCCAGATCGGCCAACCCCCAGCATTCGGTCACCGTGAATGAGTTCCGTGTGTTACAACGCGCACAACTCATGAATGGGAGAGAATGCATCGTATTGATTTCAGTGTTTCGCAACTACGGCCCTGCCGCTGCTCACACCCTCGCCCTCCCCGTTCATCTCCTCCACGTGACTATAATCGCGCGATGTAATGCGCGACCATCGACTCGGCGCGTGTGCGTGCTCGTTCGCCGAGTCTCCTGGTCGTCTTCGCCTCGTTCCCAAATTCCTTCGCATTCAACGTTGGTTGCTTGTCTCGGTTTCTATATTACCGCACGACGAATCATCGTAACGAATGTTACATTTCCGTATGATTTCCCATTTTCGTCAATTACTTACTGAGAATAGAAGATGAGACCCATTCCGTTAACCAATTAATACAATACTTTGTTCTCTAAAGCATTCAGAACCTTCACAGATTCTAGCGAATGAAATACCGAATGCTCGGATAACAGAGAATGAAAATGTGTACCGATTTCTATTGTTCGCAGTGAAATCGATTGCAATTTTATATTGCAAGCAAAGATCTCGGCAAGATGTCGACATTCGTCCGCAAAGGGTCAACTACAGAGAATCAAATTCACGACCAATCGTTGGTCGATAAGCGGGTTCAATCCCAATATTCAACGCACTTGACATCTCCCAACCGAATAATACAAGAATACTAGCAAGAGTATCGTTGCAACGAGATAAAACCGAAGTCCTCTCGGAAAGCCGCAGAGTCGCTGATTACAAGGGTTCAGCCGCGATACTTTGAAACGTCGAAGCAGCGCGTGTCGTCGGGCGGCTTTATACGGCGGGAAGTTGGATCGTTGCCCGTCGAAGCCCGAAAGTTCAAAGGAACGATTCCCGGCCCGGTCGCGCGCGTACCGGCCAAGTTCGTCTGGGCTCCGGCGGGCAGGGAGGTTCGTCGAACCGGCCGCTCGCCTTATCAGCGCGACCGGGCTCGATAAAGGTCCCCGATAATCGATCGCGCGGGAGGGAAAAGGGTTCTCGGTCACCGGGAAACTCGCCGGCGCATCGAACCGCACGGAAACGGCACGGATCCCGGCAGTTTCGGCCGGCGCGGTTCTCTTTCGTCTTTGTGGGACTGCTCCTGCAACGGACAGGGAACCCTCGTGAAAGTTACCCCTGGCTCCTGAAGATGAAGTTTCTCCCCTCGACGGGGCCGGGAACGCGGAACGGAAACTTCGCTCCGAGGACCGGGCTGAATAGTTTGCTTTCGACGCGCGGAAAAAGGTTGCTCGGCGAATTCTTTGTTTGCTTCGGGCACTTGCCATTAACCGAGGACTCCTCTTCTTCTGCGAGAAGTGCGTTGTCAGCGGTTCCGTTACGTTCGTCGTAGGAATATTTGTAATTATATAGCGAATATTACGGTTATAATTCTATAACTCATGCTCAAATATTCATTCGTCGCAGCTGCAAGGTGATAAAGTTGTGGTTTCGATTGTAGTAATTAAAATACGCGCGACAAGTGAATATTATCTCTACACGCGTGATTGATCAGTTTAATGTCTTTGAAGGTGGTTTTTTTAATGAAGTATCGAAACTAGCTTCTTAACAAGTTCACGCTTCTCGACGCGGTTCTCCGAGGACGGAAGCGGTCCTCTAAAAAGCACTCCGGAGAGGTGGGAAGGGAAGGAACAAAGGCAACTGCGACCCAAATTGATAAGCGAGATGCCGGGAACGCTCGCCAGTGAGGAACTCCGCGGACTATGTCGGCGGAACATGCGGGAATAGTAAACAATTGGCGAAAATAGAATAATTATTTATCTAAGGAGAACTAGGCCTCGCGGTCCGGATGCAAACGATTCTACTTAGGACCGGTACGACGAACGAAAGCACGGCGGCTCCCGATCGCGATCGGGGATTCTACGCTTCGACGATCGAGAATCAAACAATCCGAGATTCCGGGAACCTATAGGTCGCTTTACAGCTGCGGCACGTTGGAAATCATATTTTCGAACAGGCTGCGCATCTTGTGGTTCAAACTTAGACAACCGCGAGTATTTCATCATTCTCTGTTTCACCTCGCAACGTAAAAACTGTAAGATATTTAACGAACGGAACACGTTTTCGTCAACGATTCCCAAAGGACACTTAAACGTTAAGGGTTAAAACACTGAACGAATGTTATTCCAAAATCTGAAGGAAAAGGTACCAGAAGCTTCGGGTCGATAGGTTGAATAGGTACTGAATTATTCGTGTGCAGTCTCTACAGGTAACTATCGCGACAGGGATTCGAAAATCAGCCGAAAAAGGGGTAGGAAGGCGGGGGTAGCGTGCGTCGCCGTCGAAAATCGCGATTAATCCGGCTCGTTTATGCGCGCGTCGAGGATCGGCCTAACGAGCGTAATTAGATAAGCCGGGATTAGTCGGCTACGTAATTCAGCGTGGATAATTGCAGTGTCATCGGTCGACGTCAACCGATGACGCTCGCGTACGGGACGCGTACTCGTTCGCCGGGGGTCGAGAAGAAATGAACTCGGATCCGTTAATCCGGATCGCGTCGCAGACTCGTTCCACGTCTCGTCGCGTCGCGTCTCGTCACGTCGCGACGCACCGAAACCGATCGAGTTACGTGAGCAAAGCAAATAATCGTCCGTCCCCGGCCATTTATTCTATTCTATCAACAATCACGGGTCGGTTGATTTATTAGCTTCCACTTCTGATTTACTTGGATCGTTGCGGCAGTGATCTAATCGGTCTGCTTCGCTTGCCCTCGGCCAATAGATCGCTAACGAATGCCCATTGTGATCTGTGTCGCAGTTAGAGTGTACTGTTCGTCTCCGCGTCCGAATTTCAAGGAAAAATCTGTCGTTTTTGGTCGGTCTGGTATTTAGAATTGTTTCTGTGAACGATTCCCCTTTGCTTTCTTCGATCGCCGTAATGATTGTCGATCTGAGTAGAAAAATGGAAGGTTGAGAGGCTAGAAAATTAAAGAATCTAAGAAACAAGAAGGCCATTTGAAAATTAGAAAATTAGAACTGTCTAAATAATAAGAATAATACAATGGTACAGAAACAAATTCATCGAAGCCAGGAACGCAGCAGGAGCTCGCAGAGCGAGTACAGATCTCGCAGCCGTTCGAATTGAAAATGATCGAGCCTCCCGAGCCCATCGTCCTCGAATGATCGGGGTCCGAAATCGCGGGTCGTAAAGCTAATGGAATTCTCCTCGTGGAGATTGCCGGCCGCCTATCGATCGGCCGTAACAGACGTTCCCGCGACTGTACAATGGCACACGAAGACGTATAGGGGAACACTCGGGCCGGGCCGAGTGGTAGCGTGGTCTACGACAGTTCCGTTCCTCCTCGGGAAAAGAAAAACGAGGTCCCCGCTAACGAGAAACTTCGCCGTGCCTCCGGAGCTTACGATCGCGTACACAATACAAAAGGAAAAAAGGGAATAACAGAGAAAACCGGACGAAGAAAGGGGAATATAGGCACGCACTGAAAGGCGAGGAAAAGAATGAATGCGATTATGCTCGGAGCCGCGCGAATCCAATGAAACGTTAACACTACAACTACCGAGCATTTAATACGATAATATGCAATTCCTATAAAAATTCTAACAGATTATTTTCAGTTCCTTCAGACATTCATTATAGTACTCAAGTGGAACTATTTATTTTCAAAATCATTTCGAATATTCAGTGCTTTGAAAATACCAATAATTGCTAAAAAAATCGAAACCAGTTTTTGACTGTACGGTAGATCTAGTGTTAATGAACAAAGCATGTTGATTTCTTCGCGCCGCGAAAGGAGGCTAATTTCTGTCTACCAGTTGGATCACGGACTCTCTGTTCGTATCTACTGGGTTTATAAATTAGAAAGAACAAACTGAATTCGATTAAACAGAATTGTTCGTGCCCCAGAGGTCGACGCTATAACTGAAAATGCTAAGCAGGCGCTGAACGCGTTTTATCAACTCCTTCCCACCCTAGCCACCCTCCTGCAACGTTCCTACGGGTTGTAACGGCGGGCGCTGGTTCGAGCTTGAAAGCTTCTAAAGTTCAGGAGTCAAAGCCGACTGCGGCGTATGGCTTCAAAGAGCTTTTCCGCGCTCGTCATCGTCCTCGTGCCGGCACGGCGTGTCGCGCCGCGCGGCGGAACATCGCTTCCTGCTTTTAGCGCCGTTCCACGCCGATATTTCACTGGCTCGCCTTCACCTCCGCCTCTTCGGCTTGCCGGCGGACCCTCCTGGCGAACCTGTGTCACGCGTCTCGACCCCCCGCGCAGGAATTCCAGGGGACCGGGGAAGGACGATTCACGCGGCGCTAATCACCGGATCCTGGGAACTTTGTGGAAACCGATGGATGTTTTCAACCCCTTTGTTGTTGGCAACGTTCGAGCTTCCAGTTTGGAAAAATGACCATCTAATGAGATGCGTTAGATATTGATGAGTTGGTTGGTTCGTTCTGGGAAACGATATCAAAATGAAAAGCAGTTTTAGAAAATTAAGCAAGTATCTAAAAGACATTGCTTAGAATTAATACTGAAACTAACAACTTTCTGCGATTATTAAAAAGATAACATATGTATCTCTGAGAAGTTACTAAAGAAATTGATTTAGCAAACTGAAAGGCAATGCTATGGGGGAATTCGCAAAAGTCAGTTTAACTGCTCGGCAGGTTTAGTGTTAACCAGTTGATCGATGGCTATTATCATTGGCGGATACAGCGTTATATTGGGAAACGTTTTCACTGGAAACGATTCGGCGGGAATCAATTCGATAAAAAGATTAAGGGGGAATCTTAGTTTACGCGAGCAGTCGACACGCGAAATTGATAATCGCGGCGTAACAATTAACCGGGTTAAATCGAGCGGCCCGGCACGGCCAATTGTTGTGCGCCGGTTAAAAAAGGCGTGGTACGTGTTCCAGCGGCCGCGTTCGTATCGCGTTCTATTATTTAGAATTGTATCCGGGCTTATCGCATTCACTGCGACCACACGCGGAAGTAAAATGCAATATCCGTCCGCGATATTCGAGGCACGCGCGCGCGCGCGCGCGCGACCCGACGATCCGACGTACCGGGTGTGCCGCAGCGACGCCACCTTGCCCGGCTGGCTCGACTTCCATTTCGTTCGAAACAATCACGAATTCAGAACGCTCGGCTCGCTTTCGGAATTACGAATGCTCGTTGAACACGACCCTTGAGGCATTAAGCGAAGCAATTTCAAATTTACAAACTAAAAATCACGCGAGCCGATGCTCGAACTTCGCATTGTTCCCTTCGGCACACGAAACTTAAGAGAAATTACGGAACGATAATTACGAAATAATAGCTCGCCGCGCTGTTTCCGGTGGATGAAAGTTTGCAAGACGTTCGTTCCGCTGCCGACCCCCGCAGAATCGAATTCTCCGCGACAAATAAACAAATTCCTCTGGAACTCAACTTCTCGACTTTCAGAATTCAGCGAACCGTACTCGACGTGTACTCGTCAGTTGATTTTACCGCAGTCCGCGATTCTTCTGTATTCAGCAATTTTCAAAATCTACACGCCGTAGGTCGAATATTCGATGCTCGGACTTGAAACATTGAGTCGTCGAGCTTCGGTCCCAAGTGAATCGTCAAGAGCCGTGCGCGCGGAACGCAACAATTTAAATAGAAATGTTTCTCCGGAGAACGGCGGACGCAATACTGTTTCACTCGAGACGTTCGCGTTCGCTTTACGGCGCAGTCCGTAGTATTTAATTACGCGGAACGCGGTTCGAGGGGTCGCCGGTTCCGAGGCTCGTGAACGTCGCCTGCCGCTCGTAATCCCGCGAATTTACTGTCGACAAGGTGGATCCGCACCTGCGGGCCGCAAGATCGCCGCGCCGCGGGACGCGTTCCGGGACGTTGCGTAAACTTGGCCCGACTTCGGATAATTTACGGGACGCCGGACGTCGTTCCCCTTCGATGGCTACTCCTCCCGTTCCTTGGAAATCGCGCGGACGGCCGGTAAATCACGGCCGATCGCGCTACGATCGGCTACAAAACACGGCCCGTGTTTTGACGGCTCGTGGAATTCGCGTCTCGGTTTAGCCGTAACTCATGCCCCACGGATTTTCTTATGCGCGCGTTGACGAGAGGATTACGCTAACCGGACGGGAATTGCACGCGTTAACCCTTTGCGGACGAATGTCGACGTCTCGGCGAGATGAAATGTTCACGCTTCGACGACTGGGTCGCAAACAGATGATCTGATTACTCGAACAGCTAGAGATCAACACGTAGTTTCTGTTTCTCCTCTACTATTTAAGCAATTGATATATAATTTAGCTCTGCTCAAGCTTTTGTATGTTTCACTACGGATCTTTCTGGAAATTTGAACTTTTACGAACATGTAGAACGATTCAAAATCGATTTCAGCATTCTTAGAAAATGTAGAAAATGGAACAGCAGAATCGATTGAATTAACTCTTTGAACTCTGTATGCTCCAATATTGCAGCAGTCATAATATTAAATATTTTAATGAATCTTAAAGAAACTACCCTAAAATTATCAGATTTTCCACACATAGCTAAAGTGCATCTATCGATAGATGCATCGGTACTACTTGAATCAGAAAAAAAGAAGCCGGCGACTTTTCAAGCTCTCTTCATGTTTTTATCCTATTCTCCGGACGTTTACGATCAAAGGAATAAATACGAGGCAGCGCGGCGCCGTATACATACCGGTCGGATATTTACGACGCGCAGCATCAACAGCTAGCCACGGTAATTGTACGAACACCGTGGGCCCGACCGCGTTTATCCGTTCGAATTTCCGTCGTTCCGCGGCATAAAGCCGCGTGCACACTGATCGCGTTACACGCTCAACCGATCGACGGTGTATCCCATTACACGCCGATTTGGAGGCGCAAAGGGGTTTTACTACTATTTGCGCCCGATTATAGAATACAAAGCCGGCCGCGGACGCGACGGTCAAATTGGAACGCGGCCGACCGCGCGTCCCGTCGACTTTTGCGCTTCCCCTTTGAAAACGCGCGACCGAGATCGGACCGGACCGTTCCGGGGATACGTATGGTTTCCCTGCAACCGAATCTCGATCGAATGGTATCGGTATAATCGAAATACTTCTGCCATAGAAACCATTTCGCTTTGGGTTCTCTAATCAATCCGCCACGTCGCACAGATTCGGGTGACAGCAGTTTTTGAATAAACTTAGACATTCATTTTCTTGGTGACCTAATCGATCGAATTTTGTTGGATATATGAGATACTGAGTTGGAAAGAATTCTGACTTTTCAGTTGCTGCTTTTACTTGGCAGTCTAACTGCCAATCGTTTGTACTTTAAATACTGATCAAACGAAATCATCGGACGTTTTTAATGTAGCTTTAATTGATATTCAACGTCGAGACTCGTGGAGATTTCCAGATGAATTTCGAAGCGAAAGATTATTCTACTTTCAACGTACATCCACCTTCAAAGGTGAAATCTACAAAGGAAATCGCTCGGAAAATTTCTCTGCGTAAGAGAGATAGTAAAAATGTTTCTGAAACACGGAGTTTCGCGAGATGTCGGCTCGCGCGATAAGAGAAAAAAGAAAATCGAATCGGACCGCCGGCGGACGCGAGCTAATTCCCGCGGAGCCCGTGGCGGCCGAGCTTTTAGCTCGACTAGATGCGCGCGGATCATCAGCGCGGCGTATCAGCGTCCCGGTCCATTCATAACCAACCGCGCTAAATTTAGAGGCCGGGGAGAGGCTTGTTTGGGAATGTTGCTCTCTCCCGTCCGCCCCCGGGCCGGTCGCCGTGCGCGCCGCCACCTTTTTCACACCTCTTCGCCCGCGGGACCCGCGTGAAAGGGCACTGCTCCGTTGCGTGTCGATCTTGTGACGTCCACGCGGATCTATCTTTGTCGCCTCTGATGAAAGAACGACGAGTGCCCGGTCGATTGCGATTCGCAAATGCGATCGCCGATGCGACGCGCCTCCCACGCGGCGAATTCTTCGGTGCGGTGTTCCGCGACGCGGACTTCTTCCTGCGAGCGTAACAACTCCCCGCGTTTCGGCTTTCAGTTGGTTGTATGGACATTTTAAGGAACCACTTATCGAGACACGAATAGTTTAGATAATTGACAGTGATGCTGATGATTAAATAATCCGTCGCGTATGAGCGCAGGGTGCTATATAGGGTAGTCCTTAAGGGATCGCAGCGTACACACGATTATTAGAAGCCAGTAATAGGCTTAAGATGGTTCAATAGTACTACTATTCGGGTTCGAACCCACGGTAACCTTTAGAATAAGCGCTGAAACCTGTTAATTAACCTCTTGAGATTCAACGTGATTTAATCTCGAACTAACCACCGCAAAACACTTCATTATTATTTCGGTGCTGTCGAGAGCAGGCTGAAGATTTCACCGGAAAGGTCACCCAGCTTCGGTTGATTAAAAACTAAAGATACGACCGATGATGCTATTAAAATATTCACGTGTTTTCTGCTACGTATCGCGATCCGTACGATCCGATGATGGTCATCCGACGGCACACGACCGTTACGAAAGATTTTCCGCGAGGTGTCGGAAGAACGATTTTTGGTGGCGAGCCAAACGCGCGAACGCTCGCGCACCTCGTCGGTCGCTGCTGCGGTGTTGCCCCCCTCTTAACAGAAAATATGCATAATTTCCGCGGCTCGTTATCTACGTAATTAGAGCGAAACTTGAACCGGCCGTAATCAGCCGGCGGTCACGTGACCGGCGCTCAATGTCAACGCGAGACCGCGGCTCGTCACGTTCAACCGGTCGAACGTTTTTCTTCCTGCCCGGAGACGGCTGTAACGACGACGCGACAAGCTCTCCGCTATCGGTTACGCGAGAGGTTAACGGAATCGTTTCCGACGACCACTGCGAATCGAAACTGCGGTGAGACTATTCGGTATCGTAACAATTAACACGAATCAGTGTAGTCCGATAATCAATACTTTTCCTGTACAAACGACAAGCATTTGAGACGAGAGAACCATTGTCGACAATTTCGAGTTGACAATCACGCGGGAATAATGCTGATATTCGACTCAGAGCCGAAGAACAAGAGGTTAACCAGGTTCAGCGAGAATTTCGAACGCGACGTTCGAAAGAGAAGGTTCGTGCCGATGAAAAATTGAAGCGATAACCGCGAAAATTGATCGATCGATCGGCCGACAAGAAAAATCCCGAGTGAAAGAGACACGTACAGATGCCGATAAGATGTCCCGCGTTCCATGGTTCGCGTATGGAGTTCCACCGAGCAGATGGTATCGCGCGGCTGATTAAAAAAGTCAGCTGAAAACACGCTGACAGAGCCTGGAATCAATTCCAGTCGCTGATAATCGATTACCGCCGCTTCCTCGCGCCCGAAATCCTACTCCCCGCCGCGGGGGAGGGGGGGACAGGCAGGGACCCGTATTCGAGAAAAATGTACCGGAACGAAACGCGTGACGTATCGATGTTTCGGTTCTTTCCGTGCGCGCCGATCCCATTATTCAATTTCGCGCGAGCGGAACCATTGTTCCGTTCCGAAGCCTGATTACCGAGCGGCTCGTTCAGGATGCGCCCGCAATAATAATTCTTATCGGCGTAATTACCGCGCTATTGTTAGAATATCGATAATATGGTGATTCGAGTGTCGGGCGCGATATTAATTGCACCGTTAACAGCCCGATTTTCATTATTCCGTGACGCTGGAGAGGGGACGATTGTTCCACAGAGCGCGGCCGGGATTCAAAGGGGCTGCGACTTCGGAATAATCGAAAATTAGAAAGCTCGGGTCGCTCGAATATCTTTCTTCTTTGAAATCGCTCGCGAGTTAAGCAGCTGGGATCGTTTGAACACGCTCGCTCGGAACGATCCGAAAATCAGGATGCCGAGATGGTTTCAACGTTTTCCTCTGAAATCGCTTGAAAATTCATACTTTGACTGCCACGTCGCCTGAACTTGGCTGACACCATTTCCTGTATAAACTGGAACATGAATTTTCTTGGTGACGCATCGAACGAACCGAATTTTGCTGGATTTGCGAGATATAAGGAAGATAGTAGAGTAATCGTTATGAAGAATCTTGAATCCTTGGTTTCCGCTTTACTGAGAAATCGGTCTCGACTGCGTAGGAGTGTCGGCGAGTGTTTACTCGGCAGTCGAAGTGTTAAACAGGTGAAACCGATTAAAAACGTCCGCCGCGGATCGTTGGAGAATTGAACAACTGGGATCGTCAGCGGTAAATGGAAATCGCTCACCGGTTCGTCCTTGTTCCTGCAACGTTCAATAGGGAGCAACGGTTCGCACTTACCTGAAACAGAGAAAACGTTTACGTTAGTACGCGAATTCTTCGATCGAGACACGTGACGCGGTGCGTCATTATCGCGCACACGTGTTTCATTATCGTTCCGCGAGCAGTTGCGTCGCGTTCTGCCGACAGATAAGCGACGCCACGACGAAACTGGTCGAGTCGCGATACGGGACTACTTGTTACTTTTGTATTCTTTGATACATTTCTATACAATGTTTACATCACGTGTCGCGCTTGAAGCGTCGTCAGAATTTATTTGAATATTTCACGTTTAAACGACTGTTCGAGCTGCTTTCGCAGTAGTGCGCGACTCTTCGAATTCTACGCGATATCCACGCGTTATCCGTTATTGCCGATTATCTGAAAGTTAATCCCTTCGATCTCAATGTCTGCCCATTGGTTTATTACAGTATATTTCTTTCCTGCCTGAATCGCCTGTACATTCTATTGTCTTCGTGACTCGAGGCGCAAGATTAAAACGAAAGAGAGGAATCGAATTATTATTCCGCCGAGAATGGAACCAATCAATTTCCTACTATTTCGATCGACGGAAGCGTGATTTTTCGAGGATTAATCGTTTGTCCGGGCATACATTTTTATCCGGATTTATTTATTTCGTATTTCCGAAGTGTCGGCGCGCGGGTCACGATTCACGGGTTAAATAACGATAAATCCAACACGGTGTTCGTCTCGCGGTGTTCTCCGTCGGGCCGCGGGCATTCCGGGAAGATCGATCGCCGGTCCGCTTCGGATCCCCGGGGCTGATTGCGATTGCGTGAGATGGGGGAACAAATCAGCGGGGCCACGGCCGAAGCAGCCCGCCAAAATTGCGCAATAAATTCGGGTTATAAAGCTGTTCGCAGCGACGAGTTGCTCTCCGCGGCCCACAGGCCAACGGGATCGTTCGACCCGCGGTTTTTACGGGTCGCGCGTACGCTTCGGATGCGTTTCCACCGATTTCCCCACCCTTGTACTCCTTCTAATCACCCTGTCTCAACGAAATCGAAAACCGATGAAAGTAAACAGCCTCGAAAGCTCGATCTCGATTTCTCCGTGTAAAATTCAAACCTCAAAGTTCGAGGTTCAGCTTTTAAATATCAGACATCAGTTTTAATCTCTCGGATATTAGCTTTACAACCCCTACATAACTGAATCCCGAATAGAGATGAATAGACGCGAATGCTATACGTTTCCCGAGACTAGAATCTATACGTGCTCCCACTGGCAATGATTCACCTTCCGAATAAATCCCGCGAGAGGCAAAGATTCCCATTCTTCCACGAAATGATCAACGACAAAGCATTTCAGATGATAATCGCGAAATCATAACCCGAATGTTCGAACAAAGATAAAAGGGACAGTGGGATTGAATGGGACGCATCGATGCGATCCCGAACGCGAAAGAGTGCGGGGAAGAGGCCGGGGAAGAGAGGATCGTATTGAATTAAAATCGGGCAGCCGGTGGCCCGTGGCGGAGCTCTCTCGGCCAATATGCCGGTGCGCCCTTTCCCCCGAAAAACGATCCGCCGCCGGCGGGGGCGTCGTCGGGAAGGGCGAGGTTCTCATTCGCAACCAGGGACACGCGCGTCAAA
This sequence comes from Nomia melanderi, assembly GCF_051020985.1. Taxonomy (NCBI): domain Eukaryota; kingdom Metazoa; phylum Arthropoda; class Insecta; order Hymenoptera; family Halictidae; genus Nomia; species Nomia melanderi. The sequence continues at coordinate 16,803,763 of NC_135007.1, forward strand.
AGCATGCCACCGTTCGGCACAAAGGCGGCGGCCACGGGTGCATGCTCGATCGTGCATGTCCGCCGGATCGGGCGCAACCGGGACGAAATAACGTTGGAAAAGGGCGCGGGGACGATCGAGCTCGTTCCTCGGTCACGCGAATTTCCGAATCCGGGAGGGACCGGTGAAACCCGACGCTCGCCGGGCGAGTTCTGTGAGAATTTTCTCGGTGTCTTCTTGCACGAGCGATTCCTAAAGGTGATCCGGAGCGGAGTCCGAGAGACTGCGGACGGCGAAGAGGTTGCGAGGATCTTCGACGATCAAAGGATTCCCGGGACTTCTGGAGAAGCCGACAAACATTATGAATCCAGGTGATTTCGGAATCCCACGGAAGAGCTTGCGAAAAGTTTGATGGATGTCGGGGTCTCCGAGAGATTTAGATTTCTCAGTTCTCTAATGGACCCGGCGCATCTACGAGCTACCAAAGAAATCTTGGAAGTCACGCAGAAGTTCGGGAATCTGGCGGAGCCTCGAGCAGTTGAAGGATCCTTTAAGCTACCCTTAGGAGTCGTAAGCTTTTAGGATCTCTCTAACATATGCCAGCGTCACCAGAACTACAAGCTGTCCCATGTCTACTATAACGGAGAGCCAAGTACATAACATTCAACACGAACAGTCCCCACGTCTACTAGACTGAAGAAATCCTAAAAACCAATGAAATCAAGTCCTAATTCCTCGTCCTCTACTCTTCCGCGAGGATCGAAAATTCCAATCTAATTTCTCGGCGATTTCTATAACTTTTACTACAGTTATTCTCGATACCATACGATCGTCTACGGGCGCCAAATTTTTCAAGCTTTAGCCGACAGTAGCCAAGAGGTTAAGCGTCCCGAAGTCTCATTCCAGTTCTTTCCGTAACCTCCGAGCGAGGAGCATTACAGCGAAGAGAGTACCATTCCAAGTTTCCATTTCATGTTACGCTTACGAAATCCTGTCTTGCACGAGTCAGCGAAACCACGCGAATCCCAAAGAAATTCACGGACAACCCCCGAATCGATCCTGCAAGTGCATATCCCGGCGAGCGCAACGTTCTACGCGACCGGTGACCGTGTGACACGGGCTTAACGCGGGGGCGCAGCGGGACGGGGGTCGGCGAAGGGTGGAAAAAGCCGAAGAAGAGGGAAGAGGGTGGGCGGGACGGAAAGAGACGGGACGCGTGGCGGTTCAGTACGCTGGCGCGGACCTATCGATCGCCGGCGGAAGACACCGTTGCGGGATGAAGAACCGCTGTATCCGCGGCTTAGTCGACCATCGCGGTCCCGCCAGGAGCGTATGACGAGACCGCTCTCTCCACTGATCTATGATGATCGAGCACCCGCAGACGATCCGGGCCTGTCGGAGCGAGGGCTCGCGAGCCCTCTCCTCCGGCCGCCCCCACCATTCTGCCGTTCCGTACCGGAAAATCGCTAAGCACGCCGCCATCGCTGTCGTCTTCGTCGCGTTTTATCGTCGCTGCGTTGGATGTAGGATCATGAAGTTCGGTTTTGTTCTCGATATATGTACGCGGCTCTTCGCGCGAAGAATAAAGATAGTTTATTAACACGTTCTTACGAATGGATGGAACGTGGGAGAACGTGGGAGAACGTGGTCCTCGAGAGGGTTGATTAAAAAACTAGTGACACAGGCCTAATCAAACACAAACTTGGGAATGCGAGCGACACTAGATGATTCAAGATTGATCATTTTTGCCCTTGAGATGGTTCATACCAATATTGGGAGTAGGGAATCTTCTCTGTATTGGACCACTCGACGCTGGATCTGACTGATCTGAAGGGGATGAGAATATGTTTATACGATTTGATTGTTGCTTCTAGAAATCATCTGTCTTTTCGATATTTGTTAGAGGAGACGATTGTAGAAGTTTTGACAATAGATTATTTTGAGTTCCTTCAGACGTTCATTAGAGTATTCAATTGGAGCTATTTATTTCCAAGGTTAGTTCTCTTCCTTGTTGATTGGTCATCCGACAGCTATACGCTCAGGGGAAACTGGAAAATTCATGGTTTTTGGCAAGGATTCGGAAAGCAGAGGATTTTATTTTCTGTACCGAGGTCTTGGATTGAGCTTCTTAGAATCTGCGTTAAGATGTATCGGACGCATTTAGTGCAGCCTTGAGGAAACTTTTAAGGTTATTTGTTAGGGATTGATTGCATCGATGCGGAGACTGCAGATGTTTCCGCGGATGTAGGTGAAATTTGAGTTGCCCCGTATTCCCGACTGCTGCCGCAGTCTCGGGTGCAACTTAATTATAATGTCTTCTTAATGTCTTTAGTTGCTGGCGTCTCGGTATTATCTTTAGAACGAAGTAACCGAGGTGCAATACTCGCTGCAACGAAACGAACTGCGCCAGTAACATCAGATTCACTAATCCGAAGTATCTTTCGTCTCCCATGAAACCCGAGGAACTCCGAGTCAGCAGTCGAGAGTTAATTACCAAACGAAACAAGCGAAACACGATCGCACAGCCGATCTAACGGAAGAAACTCGAGTTTATTTCGCACGAGCATAAACGTGTACTCGAATTCGTAATCGAGTTCTCATCGCAAACGTCCATTGGTCGAACGATAATTCGACGATCGAATTCTCGGTCAGCCGGCGAATCGACGCGAGGGGCCAGTTTTTCTGAATCAAGGTGTACATGTGTACACCTAACCGACTCTCTCTTTCCTTCCCCCGACGAGGCGCGCGTTTAAAATCGATCGGATTGATTCGTCCCGATATCGAGAGTGTCCGAGTGGCTCTCGTGACCGGCTGCTAAATAGGTCGAGAGCTTGGCACACGGAATCGCGGGTCGTCTCGTTGCCAAATTCTGCGAATGCTTTGCGCCACGGGACCCGCGGGCTGCGTGCAACGCGGACACGCACGCACGGATCCGTCGAGTGATCGATGTGCCAAAATTCTTGCCGATTCAGGTAAAGGCACACTTCCATGGAGGCCTGGAGCAAGGGAAATTATGCTTCCAGAGAGACGTTGAAGCAATTCGAAGATCATTTTTATACTACTTTGTGTGAGAATCCAACGATAATATTGCAACCTAGGTTTAAATGCTTAGGCTTAAGGAGGTTTTCAACGCGCTACAGTAGTTTCAACAAATTTCTCACGCAGAGTCAGATACACTTTATGCAACACTTTGTAAACGTGGAAACCTAAAGAACGCTTCAACGTGAATGGACACTGTCGAAGGAATGAGAAAGTCCTTTTCCCTGAAAATATTCGTAATCGCGGGAAGCGCTCGGCTAAAAATCACCGGTCGAACGCGAGCGTTTATGCAAGGTTCACCGGGGAGAAGGAATATCGAATTATTTTCACGTCTCGCCGATTCCTGTAACGAAGGCGGCGCTCGAACAGGGCAGGAAATGGCCGTGTGTCCAAGGGGAAGGAAAAATTGAAGGGCGGAAATCGCCCATCGGTCCCGGAAGTTCGTCCCGGCTGCGATGGGACCTCAAGATGACGGCGGATCTTGTTTTCCGCGGCATTAATTCGCTCGGACACGAGTGAACGACGGAAATGGCGAGGACGCGGCCCGCCGGGGAGGACGTCGATTCAATTTTCATGACGTTTCTCGCCGGCGAACCGAACTTTCCGCGGCGCGGGACGGAACTCCGGCGAACGATCGCATAGTTCGCGACTCTGAGGAATTGTATCCTTTATACCAGCCGCGGAAACGCGGAGAATCGAACTCGAGAAGCGCCTGCTCTCAGTTTTTCTGCATATTGTCTAAGATCCCTAGATTTGTAACAACCTGTCGATCGTGGTGAAGATTTGAAACAGAATTTAACTGGGGCGAACATTGATTCTTTCGAATTCGAATTGTCATATTTTCGAGACAAACAGAGAATCTGAATTTTTCCCTCTTCTCGATAAACTTCTTACGAAGTGGCTGCATCGGTCATAGTTGAGAAATAAATTATTGTGATAAATGAATCATTAAGCAACTTGATCGTGTAAACAGTAAATTGCTCGTGTGCAAGGGCGTGGTTCGATACGGGCCACCGTCACGAGTATAATCTTGCAGTTTGAGTGACAGTGTCATTCCTATCGCGACGATTCTCTTCGAACGCATCGTGCAGCTGGAAAAAAGGTTCGGTGGTAGATTGGACGAGCAATAAAGTAATTGTTCCCCCGCCGTGCGCATTTTTTTTGTCGAGAACCGAAGGTCAGCCCACGGCTTTGTAAGCAGGACAATCAATTAATTAGGACGATCGATGGAAAGCATCGTGCATCGCGACGATGAAATTGCGCTACAAGCTATTGTTTGCATCTGGTTTCCGTTGACGATGAAGTTCGCTTCTCGAAACAACTGCCGCGCAGAAAGTATCTCTAATTTTCGATCGAGGCTTTTCCCGGTGCAACCATCGTCGCTGCATGAAAATATCATCGAAATCCACAGATTTCCGAACCGAGCATCCCTTACTTTCATTCGCTTCAGACGTGATCTCCGATTTCTGTGAACCGTCGCATAATATATATTTCTGCATATCTCAATTAATCTCTCCTCGTGTGATTCTTCGGATTTTCTAACAGGCTCGACTAATCAAATGAAATCCTCGAATAAACGCAGGCACTCGAGCGATGGCATCAAACAAAGATTACACTACCAAATGACTAATAATCCTCATTAAGAACGTTCGCCCGCGCTACCGTCTCGGCGATTACGTTAACGCGCGCAGTAAAGATACTATTATTATCGTCGCCGTTATTCGCTCGCGGAGGCGAACACGCGAAGAAATAAATTTCAATTTAACAGCCGCGCGCGCTCTCAAACGGTTCGCCGTAGGTGCGAACTCGCGTAAACGTCCGCGACAATAAATACACGGGGCGAAATAAATTTCGCAATTAGGAGGTCGTCCCGATTACGAGCGCGCGCCGGCCCCCGATGACAGCGTCTCCGTGTGCACGGAGAAAAATGTCCCGGCAATAAAAGCGCTAATTCGGAGCGGCTCGCATCTGGAACGCGTCCTCGCAACTTTGTCGCCGACCGCCGAGCCTTCGTGTGCAACACGTGTTCGCCGTGTCGCGCGTCTTCGCGGCTAATTTCGCAACGGCGAGGCGATTTTGCGAAACGCGGACAAGAATTCAGCGCGATTCACATCGGTGTCGATAGCAGCCGAAGTAATAGGTACCAGAAAATGTTCGTGCGGTTCTCTCGTTAGCAATGACTCGAGATCAATTGGTTATGTTTACGGATTGCTTATTCATTTGATGGAGTTGTTCTACAACAACCTGTTCAACTCTGAGTATTATTATGAATCAATATCACTGGAATTTAGGGAATAGTGCTGTGAATTAGTGGACGAGTAGAATTAAACGAATCTTTAAAATAGAACTGTTGGACAGTGTTCCTTTGATTATCGGAATGGAGATCAATAATTTTTATATACGAGATCGTGGGAAGGAAGAGGAAATGCCATCTTAAAGTTTCAAGAGACTGAATATAGGATTAATGAGAGTATCAGTTATTTATATCTTCGCTTGTATCTCGGCGCTTTATTGGAAACAGTAATTTAACGTTCTTAAGAAGTGAGGATAGAGTGCCATTTATAAACGCGGTCTATAAAAATGCGCGCTATCAATTTCCCGCGAACGCCGTGGGTAATCGACTGCGAATACTCCGTGAACTAATAACCATCTATTGTACGGACAAATTTCGACTACTTTCCGATACTCCGTCCAGGGCAAAGAGCGCCTTAAGTCGTCGATCGATCATTCCTCGGGAAGATCAATTCATCTCTGCTGAATACCGAGGAACATCTTCGACAAGGACGCGGGACACTTTACAACGAGCGACTCATTCATCAAAATGATCGGCGAAGAGTCGCCGCAAACAGTTGGAAAAATAAGTGGACACTTATGGCACTCGTACGTAGCCGAGGAAACTTGGAAAATCGAACAGACCGTCCGAGGAAACTTATCCATCCTTTCAACATATTTCAACCCCAATTTCGTCGACTAAATCTTCGCGCAAAAAATACTTACTTCCTTTCCTAACGCGAAATTCCTCCAACTTTCAACTAATTAAACATCCAACAAACAACAAGCACAAAATTCGATACGATGTTCCACAGACAAAACTTCCGCGAACAAGGAAAGAGGAAGCATACCGATCTCTTGCGAATATGAAAATTTCATCTCGCCGAAATATCGACATTCGTGCGCAAGAGGTTAATCCCTTGCATCCGAACTTCCTCTCGACTAAAGCTTCCCGCAGTCGAACTTTTTTCGGTTCGATTTCCAGTACCGCATATTGTTGGTGTGCCCGAGAGGCGCACTTCGAGTACAACGGGAAACTCCGGCAGTGCCTGTGAGGAGAAGTTCGAGTGCGAAGGGTTAATTGCGCATTGAAGCGATACTCGTTGCCCCGACTGCGTTAAGTCCATTAACATTCCCCGCGAAATAATCGCGGGCCGTGTAAATAAGCGAGGTGTCCGGAACGTTCGTCTCGCGAGGCGGAAAATTCGCCGGAAGTCAGCAGGGTTATTCGGCGGATTTCACGGGGCTGCGTGCGTAACCGCCGGCTTGATGTTCTCGCAATTTCGGGGACCACTCCTCGCCACGGGTGGAAGCGTGCCTAGACGCTGGCCAGGCGGCCGGGGGTGTCCGACCGGGGTGAAGAGGGTCGCCGGCTGCGGGTCGCAGCCGTCGCGGGGGCAGTGACACGAAACCGAGATGCAAAGACCCGGCTGAGACGAAGAAAAATAGCTCCCAGGCGATCGTGGGACGCGGAGAGGTTCTCGAGGGTGTTCTAGCTCTGCCAGACTCGGGACAGGGTTGGTTCTTCCGGCGAGGACGCGGATCTTCGATCGAATGAACCCTTTGCGCTCGGGAGGTGACTCACCACTTGATTTGATATAACGAAATTATAGTATCTTGTATATAATGTTAAATTTTGTGTAATGCGCCAGTACGTGAAGTATTGAAACAAAATAGATTCCTTATTGTTGTGTATGTTTCCTCGTTTAGTTTCAAAGAGTCTATTTCTCATCGGACAATGTTATATCTAGTGACAAATTTTAGACTAAGGGGTAACGTCCTGATTTCTTCTTGTGCAGTTATTAGAAAGATAATAGATGTTTCTGTGGAGGAATGAGAAAGTAACTGAATCGAAAGAGATGTTCATTTTTCCGATAATCGACGCTTCGTCGGTGAAAAACGGGAAGTGTACGTTTCCGGTAGACCGTGAGTCTTCGTGTGCTTCTGGTAAACACAGAAACGTGGAGTACAATCTATCTATTTATCTAGTTTGTATGTATATTACCCGATTTATCTAATCTGTACGTGGATTAAGTAAATATCCCTTCGATTCTAATCTTGGCAAACTACTTTCGGAATATTGATATCGACGCGAGCATTCGGGGCTGAGTTATCAGCAGACCGGTCGAAAGTTTGCCGAACCGGTCTAAATTTAAGAAATCCATCGGATCGTTCAAACATCCGCTGCATGGCCAAGGAAACAGAATTCCCTGAAATCTCCTCGACCCTTAATTCCTGGGCACAATTAAGGATCAACTTAAAAGCCCCGGAAAATTCGGAGTCGAATGAAGAACTCGTTAAACTTTCTCGATACGCGAAGCCCGATCTTCCGATTCCATGCAGAAAACGCGATTGTCGATCTCGCGAAGCGTCGAATCGATTCCGGACGAGCGTTCAATTGGTCGCGTGGGACCGGCGCCGCGTGCTCGCGTGAAAGATAACGAAGAACTGGCGTTAATTACTATCTAACTACACAGCACCGTCCGAAATACTACTTAGGAGTTAATGAAGGATCACGAGTGCGAGCATTAATGAAAATCCCAGCCCCGCCGGATCCAATTACCACGACCCCGATCCGTGCGTCTAACGCGGCCGGGTTTAACGAACAATCGAACCGGCGCGAGAGAATCGACGACTCCGTCGCGCCGTGGAATAATAATGTTTATCTCGAATTATCTCGGACAATCATCCTCCAATTAACCGGATATTGTTCCCCTTGTCGGGACGCTTCGAATCGATCCCCGAATAAATTTCTCGTCTTCGAGCCGACGACGATACGAACGATTTTTATTAGTCGGGAACGGGCATCGACTTCCTTTAACGCGTGAAACACGATAGATAAAAACGCTACGCGATACAATTGCAAAATACAGTCGGATTGCAATGGATAAAATAAAGTCGTTTTAAAAGCGGACAGACTCTGCCGGCCAATCGTTTCAGTCTCGAACGGTACGTCGACCTTTCGCGGCTGTCAGAGAACCGAGACGTCTCCCGAGGAATGGGAAATGATATATTCTTCCCGGATCCCTGGAAATGTCGGGATTTGACGAAGGGTCGTGAATTAAAAGTTCCGAGAGAAGAACGGCGAGCCGAGTGACGAGAGGATAATTTAATACAAGCCGGAGGAACGTTTTCACTTTGAAGGAAGGGTTCGCAGCGTGTTCGCCGCGCCGTCATTTCATTGTGCCCCTAATGTCGGCTTAATTCGCGTGGAGGGATTTTATTTGAAACGTCCGGGACAACTCGAATAACTAGGGCGTCTACAATATTTCAAGCGTTTCGAATACGCGTGACACCTACGACGCGAAGGATACTCGCGATGCGTAGAATATCTGGAGCAAACAAATACTACACAAGATAATTCTACGAGTCCCAATTCTTTTTCTCATTCCTGATTTACTTTTGCAATTATTAGAACGACAGATGATTCTGTGAGAAGTTACTGAAAGAACGGCTTTAACAATACGAAAATTGACTCTAAGTTTCTATGGAAAAATTTCGGAAAGTCGATTCGGCTGTTCGAGTGTAAACGATTGAAATTCAAAAGAAGTTTGAAAATTGCGAGAAAACGTAGGTGAGATTCCAGACGGTAATTAGCGTAGAATGCAGCATGATATCGCGAGGGAGGAAAAAAAAGAAAGTCTCCGCTTAATCCAGGGGCGTGACAAAGCCACGATTCCCTCTCGCAGCCGTGAAAAGGCACGCGGCTTCCCTGTATTTCTCATTTAGAAGGCGTAACTCCTCGTTAGTACGGAATTTGATTTACCGGGCCGCGTTTCTCTTCATTTGACCGGGAGTCGGCCGGAAAAACGCGGCTGATTAAGCCAATCAGTGCGATCGTTATCCACAATTAGCGGAAAGTTACCCCTTCGCGAGAAGAATACTCGTTAAGCCGCGAGATTATTAACAGAACTGCGCCGGGTCGTGCGTTTCCTGGACGCCCACTTCTTTTCACCCCCACGGAAGAGCCGATGAATCGGGGAAACAAGGCTGCACCGGCCCTTTAATCGGATTCTTCGATTAAAAGACGGGAGAATGAACTGAACCTCGCGGACGGAGGCTCGAGCCTTCGTCTTAGCCAATGAAATCGAAGGGAAATAATAGGACAGTAATTGCAAAGCAAATCATCTGCATCTCTATTCTCCCTTGCACAATTTCTGCTCGCACTGCAAAGTTCTGTCTTCGCTTTCCGAACGAACTTTCAATAATTCCGTGTCGAATCCTACTTATTCTGATATCGAAGATACTATAGAATCTTCCTAACAAATCGTGAAATCGTTGTATTATATATATGCAAATGAAGTTTGAACGGTTCAGCGGTTGAAGCACTGTTCATTTCAATGCGAGAGCTACACTGTTTGCAAAAGAACTCTCAAGATTCGATCGGGCAAGTAAGAATACCCAAGGTGCGTTAAAAATAGTTGAGAATTAACGAAGACTCCATGGAATTCCGCACAAGCCAACGCACAATTCCGTCAAAGCGGATCAGAATGAACAGCAAGGGCCGTGAAACAGAATCAGAACTCGCTCCGAGCGTGTAGAAAAGAAAATCGGTGGACTAGCAAGGACGACCTTCCCTCCGATCGTTAGGAGAGGCGGCTTGTTATATTTATCCCGCGTCGCAAAGTGCACACCGATGCGGCGCGGGTACGGCAGGCGTGCGTAATAAAACGCAATGCACACCGGTGTCGTCTCCCCCGGCGTATCGATCTGGCCGCCACACCGGGATCGGGCCGGGTCTCGGGCCCGAGCATTCGTCTCTCCTCTTTCCTTCTCCGAACACCAAGAATCCTCCTTATCCGAATTAATCGTAACCAACATGATTCGAATGATCGAACGGTGGCACGACTAAACCTTTGCACTCGAGAGGTGACTCGGTGAGAGATTTACAAAATTATAAAGTCTTATATATAATATTAAGCTTCGTATGACGCATCAATATACGGAATATTGAAATAAACTTTCCTTCTTAATTTATATATGTTTTCTCATTAGTTTCAAAGGACATCGTCTGTATCTCATCAGAGAATACTGAATATTTCTAATAAAAACCTTTCGAGTGCAAAGGGTTAACTGTTCGACGAATGTCCACGCTTCAGCGAGATGAAATATTCATGGAAAGGTTACTTTTGAGAAACATTCGATACTCCTGTTCGAAGTATCGAAGGTGTCACGTGCTTAAACGAGAATACGCCCGCGGAATTCCATTTATCCAGGGGAAACGAATGAAAAACGATGCACCGGCAGTTAGGTTCCCGGTTGGGCAGTCCTTTTTTCCCCCTGAAGCGTCTCGTCCAAGCTCAGCCGGGGAGGAAATTCGAGCGGAACCGGGGAACGGGGCCGGCCGCCATAAATTTTTCATTCGATCCGGCCGGAAGGGCCGAGGCGCCACGCGAAGATTCGTTCCGATGATAACGAGCCGCCCCAACGCCGCGCCGACGGGGGATCGATAAAGATGGCGATGATGACGATAATAACAGAGCCGCGACGGGCGACGCTCGACGGCGACGGCGACAGCGACGGCGGCGTCGTATCACGGCCAGAAATTCCACGGAACGCTGCCTTTTCCCTCGTTTCCACCCCCCTGAACACAAGGGCGAGCTTCGCTATTCCGAGACGACGCGCCGATGCCCGCGACGAGACTCGAAAAATAATGAACCGGCCGTGAAGCCTGGATTCGACGGTTCCTCGGCGACGGATACGTCGCACGGTGGGAACAAGAACGGTGAACTTTTTCAAAATCAAAGACATTTCTGTTTAACACAACTGTATGGTTAACCGTGGCAAGCCTATTTCCATTTCCGCGATTACCATCTTGGAATTGAACAAACGAGACGTTCGCACTATTTCGAATTTTTCCCGTTAAAATAGAAAAGCGTCGTTTAGTTTCTGAAGTGAGACGAGAGGAACGCAATCCGCTTGTCACTTTTCGACCAGGTTTCCGCAAATCCCGTGGCACTCGAACTGTTAACCGCGATCGTTTCTCTCTGGAATATTCCAGGGAGAACGGTGCGTATATCGAAACTACAGTGAAATTATAAAGGAATCTTTCCCTCTGACTCGACGGGAATCTTCGATCCAATTTAATTAACGAATCTCGAACGCGGAGAGTTCCTCCGCGTAGCGCGAGGTATCCGCGTCGGTTCGACGAACACTCAGAATGTCTTTTCGCGCTTCCCCGTGAAAAGGATTACAATTATCCCGAGCTTCTCCGAATAACGAACATTTCTACCTTCGATATCGGGGATTGAATAGCTGGGAGGAGGACAGGAAAAACGAAACGAACCGTCGGTATCGATAAATGATTCGCAGAGACGATTCCCCGGGGGTGAACGAGCCGGCCCGACGAGGAAAGGGTTTTTAACGGCGTCACGGAATTTATAGGGAACGATATTTCACCCTCGGCCCCTGAAATGCATCACGAAAAACCGGTGACGGTAAAAGACGACTGGAGAGGGCGTCGTTTAACAAAGAATGGTTATTACGGGCATAAAAGCGGGACCGAGGACGACGACGTCGATGATGACGACTGTAATAACGATGATATCGCGCGATGGACCCGGTGCTCGCGTTCACTGGCCTCTTTCCGGTTGTTTTTCGACGCGCTCCGAAAATCCCTCTCTCTCTCTCTCTCTCTCTCTCTCTCTCTCTCTGTCCCCTTCCTTTCGTTTCCGGTCGAGCGACGAGATCAGCAGAATTTTTTTCCGCTTCGATTTTCCACTCTCGACGTTCACTCGACCCGAAATGGTCTTTCGAAAGAAGAGAGTGATAGGGGATGGATAACACTTGCTTGGGAACTTTATTGCTTGAATCTTTGACTGTTTTAATTTGTTTCGATATTAATATGTTTTCTTTTCTCGTTTCTGTTGCTAGTATTTTATTATATTTAATCGTGTTACGATTACTGTTACTGATATAAACACCGTTGGTTCACTCATCGTAATTACGCACCTCGTCGATTCGATTAATCGAGACTCCATCGTTTCATTCTCTCGACGCGAGTGCAGGAGAGTAACGAGACAGTTAGTCCGAAGATCCGAAATTTGAATACATATAAGGATGTTCCAGGAGTCGCTGATGCGACGTCATTGAGCAGGAAATGGAGGAAGCTCCGTATTACACGCGACACCAGTGCTCACTCGTCGCCCCATCTGCTTTCGCATAAGTGTCCGCGCAAGGGAGCTACGCGAATATAAAGACAGAGGGAAATCGACGCATTACCATCCGTCCGACCTTAAAACCGTCGAACCGTCCGACAACGTTGTTGCTGGGATTTTCCGTTGAATATTAACGTTCGGCGGCCGGTCGATCGTTAATAATTCATGAACAGATCGGACGGCGCGCGACGCGAAACGAGCCATCCGCTTAAAAACGGAGCGAGGCGTTTAATTTCCGATTTCGGGATTTCGTTCAAAGTTTCATTCGTGGAAAACACGGCGCTCCTGAATATACAACGACGGTTAAGAGAGCCCGGGGTTTCTTGCGAGTGTAAACTTCCACTTGGAGCGGATTCAGCGATACAAGAAAATGCTTCAGACGGAAGTTGTAAGGAATAAAGCCAAACGTACGGTGGTTACAGTTGTTTTACAATACGCGGATATTACGAGGTTTCTTCGATGACAACGGACATTTCGCGTCTCGATTCAAACGTTATATAAATACTTTTCAAGTAAAAATCATTTTGTATAGCGGAAACTGCTTAGCAACGCATTGGTAACCTTCCATTTTCGTTACGCGACCAGTCGAATTGATGGGTTCTGTTCCTACAACCGAATTCCCTCTGAAAAACCGAGAACCCCATGAGGAACCGGTCGTAAAAGGTCCCAGCCCCGAACATTCTCGCCCAGCACATTGGAAAGCAGCCCTCTCGGCCGGTTCTCGAGTGGACAGGAGGCTTTAAATGTCGAACGCGGTGGCGAACAAGCGTAAGAACCATCTGGTAATCCCCGGAGGGTCCGGGAACGGATCCCTTTCAACCCTTAGTCTTTTTCAAGCCGACGTAAATACAGGTTGACCGCAACGCCGGGACCATAGGGTGGCGAACGGCGGCGGCCGGCTAGGGGTTGAAAGAAAACACCGGCGTGTTATGAATAAGGTATTCTATGCGTTACTACGGGGTTGGTCGTGTGTATTGATCTGGTCACGGTGCCCCGCCTCTATCCTTCTCTCTCCCGCGTTCGAGCCCCGCTGCCTCTCCCTCTTTCACTTTTCTCCAGGCAACGTCCATCCACTCTTCCCCTTTTCTTCGCCTGAAACGCGGCTGGTCCGACGCCCAGACAGGGTCCTCGTCCGTTCCTCTTGGACCCGGGGCGCGGAGCGACGAGCGGGAAGAGGGACACCTCGCGAGGAGGAAGGGACACCAGCTGAACAGCGGCCGATCGTTCACCTGTTGATGCGCGAGCACGAAGGGCAGCTGTCCTGCCGCGATCCTACATCATCGGGAAATGTCCTGCTGCTCTTGTTTAGCTCGAATTATCCATTAGGACTAGCGAATCGTCGGATGAGAGGTAATTGTTCGGCTGTCTTTTTCATAAATCACTTGTTTGAATAATCAATCAAGTGTCGACGTTCAATTATAGTTTTGTTAAGTAGGATTAGATGTATTGGTATGTAAGAGTATGACTGGGCTTGTAAATATTAACGTTCAGTTTCGAACGAAAGGTAAAGAGAAATATAATAAGTAAATAGAATAGAATATGAATGTCTAAATAAAGACCTATAAAGTTCGTTCATCGCGATACGAGAGATCAATAGATCCAATCCTGTGTCTCCTACCGTCGCGGAAATATTCATTCGAAGGAGGACGGACGAAACCCGATCGATCCGCAAAAAGCAGACAGAAAAAGTACCCGCCGGTTGTTAAAGCGAAGCATAAAATCCAGTTAACAGGGGTTCTCAGCTGATCTCTCGTAGTCTGAGTTCGGCCGGCGCTGTTACTCGCGGTTTGTTAAGCCGCCGGAGTGGGATCGATGCGCCGCGGCAGTACCGGCGGGTCAAAATTTCGCGTAAAAGGCTGCCGGTTCCACGCCGAGCCCGAAGTTCTCGAGTTTTATGGGTTAACGGGGCACGGTGGAGTCTCGGGCGTCGAACGAGTCAATTTGTATTCACGGCCGACCGTCGTAAACTCCGCGCAGCCACGACGATAGGAAACAAAAGGGATTTTTATAGTTCTGCTCCCTATTCACCGGTGAATAGGATCCGCGAGCGCGCCGCTCGTAAAGTCGATTACGTGTACCGCTGGACGGGGAATATCGTCGGCGAACTGCGAAAGAAGTGTGAACCCGCGGCGAGCTGAATTTTATTTGTGATAACTGTTAGCGGATAAGAATGCGCGGTGAAACGTTGCTCCAAGAAAACGATGCGTGGCGAGGATGAGCGAAGAATTCGAATTTACTTGAACAATTATTCATCGTTAGCATTACTTATTGTCGTATGAGACTCTTTCGTTGATTTCTTTACGAACGTTAAACTTGAAATATTGCAAATTGCTCGCATAGAAGTCTGAATGTACGAAGAGGAATGGATAGATACGCTGCGCCTAACGAAAATTTATTCGGTTAATTATCTTAGATAAATATTCGTCCGGACAGTCAGCAGTTTTCAACCTTTGCGCCGAGCAACGAATGTTTTATAATGAGTCATTTTGAAGACACGTGAAAGATCACACGATGCGCGCAAAAAAACGGCCGTGTATAGAATATCACAGATTCTAAAATCTCTTTGTAAGAATTAATATGAATAACAGTGGAATTTAATGGCCAAGAACAAACTTCAAGTACATTATATCACCGCGAAGAAACCGTACGACGAGCTCTGCCTTTAAAGACAACCGTCTATTAATATAATCACATGAAGATCAAGAGCGTAACACGTTAGGTGTCGCCAATATCTTTGCACTCGATGCGGTGCGAAGTCTTGTAAAAGATTCTACTGAAACTAAATTATCTTCCCGGTGAAATAACAAACCTGGGATACGATTTAGAACGGAAACGGAGCTCGGCGAGGTAAAAGAAATCGACTCTAAACGCGAAGAAACGATTATTGCTCTTTCGCGAACGGTTCTTTTTGAATGTTACATAATCGCGTAAGTTCTCTCGCAGCTCTATTTGCATTCGCCGCGACAACAGGAACATTATTGCCGCGTTTCAGCAGCTGCATTGTGCGCGCGCGTACGCCGGGAGACCCGACGCGGTAATTACAGCGTAAATAAATCGGTCTGCGGCCGCCGATCGACTGGCAAACCGACGGAAACGATCGAACGGAATATTATCTTGAGATAGAAGCGAACAATCGGATCCCTGTGCGTTCTACCTGAATTCCGAATGTTTATCCGGCGCGTTCGGGAAACAGTTTCGACCCAGAATATATAATTCCGCGGCGCAGTTACGCCAACTCGAGTCGAACGTGCGTTCCCTGTAATTAGGCTTGTTGCGCTGCCGCTTCGTACCGAATCAATTCGCTGGGTACAGCCAAGTATCTAATTAGTCTCTGATCCTTCATCAGTTCACGTGTTTTTCTGATCAAATTCGCAGAGATTGAAGCTGGAAAGCAATTGATGATACACTGTTGATAACCTACAACCAATTTCTAACAAAATCAAAAATTCCTCGAGCTTAATTAGAACGCTAATCTACCTACATAAGTGAAAAATGAATATATGCACACTGATGATAGCTCGCTTGTGTTCTAAACACAATAAAAGGCTCCTCGAGTCGAACCGAAGCTTCGATTCAGCATTCCGAATTGGCTTCGGTATCGACGGGATCTGAACTTGGACTGCGCCGCGCAAGAGCCTCCGATAAAGGGAATAAAATTCTGCTCGCCGCTCCAATCACTATAAATCGCGCCAATAAAAATCCTTGCGAGCATCGAGCATTCACGATCCACTAATCCCGAACGGAGGGATCGAGTTCCGCCGCGCGGCGGGTCCCGAGAGGGTTGAAAAGCGTCGGGAAGAAAATATACGGGGACCGTTGGGCCGTGAACCGCGCGACAAAGGGGGTCGCGGCTGCGAGCGGAGAAGCCAGAGATTAAATTCGAGAAAGTGGAAGGCGGCGCGCGCGGTGTGTTCGATCAGATACGTTCCGCGGCGTTCGGAAAGCGGGCCACGTAATGAATTCGTGCGCCCTTCGTCGATGACCTGGTTCCGTTGCGAGCTACGCTATGCTAAATGAAGGTTCGACCTTCCCAGCGCGAGGGTCGCGCGAGGTCGCCGGAAGATTAGTCGCCGCTCCTTCGTGAAACCAGAAAATTCAACCGCGCTCCCTCGTGGGATCGAAGTCGCGGGGCGATCGACCCGTCCCGTGAATTAACCCTTTGCACTCGAAAGTATTCCGCTAGAAATGTTCAGCGCGTTTCCCGACGAGACGTGGACGATGCTCGTTGCAGCTATTTTAACACTGGGTTTACCGACATTCCTTGTGTATCTATCATCGACACGGATCAGTTTCAATTCATAATTACGCATTAAGTTCAAAACAATTATTATACAGAATGATCTTACGAATGAAACTATGAGATGTATGAATCAGGTCAGTACAAGTGACAGAAAACAACGGTTCGTGCAATTTCTCTGGCGAGGCTTGGAATGGGTCAAACTGATCGCCATCTCGTTCGATAATCCTGTCTGCTTATTCCATTGTCTTCTTAATTCGGTACTTTAAATTTGTTTATCTGTGATTCATATAACGTTCAACTTCGAGAAGTCTTCCCTCGACACGTCCTTGGTTCGTCACTGCCAGACAAGTACTGTGCGAAAATAACCAATGCTACGAGAACAATCAAGGAAAATTCGCGTTCCCACTGTTCCTCCTTTTGCAGGGGGGATCGAAACGAATAGAAAATTATGTAACAGCCCTACGGCAACGACGACGGACGCAGTTCCCGCGAGGATAAAAATATTTTTCTTCCGAACGCATTTCGCAGGTTTGTTTCACGGTAATTCGATTAAGAAGGCCCCGGCGAGTTTCGCTCGTTAAATCGTTAACGGTTCACCGGTCCGCAGCGAAAAGGGAACGGCTCTTCCCGCGAGGGAGTGGGGGCGACGCGGATCGAGAAATAATTGTACCGGTGGAATGGAAGATACCAGACGCAACGCGATTAAATCGGAAAGTCGATTCCACGGGCGGCGCGGCGGCTAACGGGATTCGAGCGAGGCTCGTTCGCTCGCTCGCTCGCTCGCTCGCGCCCGTGTCTATGCCGGCCCTCGTATCGATTCTCGCGGAGAGGAGGAACCCGCTGACAAGGTTACAAGGTTGCACTAATCGAGGGTTTTAATTTCCTGTTCGCCCGCCGGGGCGGCCGATTTATTCGCGACGCCACGCGAAAACCTTTTGTCCCGCGGCGCTGCACTGTTCTCTCGCGGTCTTGGCTCTACAGGGTGTTCTACGAGCGACGAACGTCGATTTTGAACATCCTCTCGGGTAGACAGTGACGGTAACATTCGACATAGACATTGACTGCGATGGGAAAGGCGTATAATAAGCGTGAATAAGGTGGGACGCTTTATTTCGGCTATATTCTGTAACCAAGTCATCGAATACTTCGTATAGAAACTACCTAAGGCCATCGTGTGTGAACTGTTTACAAATTAGCTGTAGAAGTGCGTTGATAGTGAATACTTGAAGGTACCGATAGTACAAGATATATGTGTATTACACAGACTGTTTCAAAATCATATTAAAAAGTAAGGGAAAGAGAGAATTAAAATCCTGTTTCAAAAACGCAGCGATCGATGGCGTTCGAACAACATCCACGATAGATCGAAGTAGTTTCAGGTTTTCCGAAAGACAATTTAATCGAGGGTTCGATAATCTCGCGCGCGAGACGCTGAAGCGTCGCGCGGGTCGTCGTGAATCGCGTCGAAACAATGGGCCCGCGGCTGAATGGGGGGTTGAAACGCGTAAACGGGTCGGGAGCGGCGTTCGAGGCAACAATCGCGAGAGCAATCAGCGAGTCCCGGCTCCGTGATCCGAAATTGAAACGAAAAGCTCGCGGAACGCGGCCGCCATGTTCCCGTAGTCGAGAATAAGTGCTCCCCCGCGCCGGAGACGTCCCCGAGCCCCGTATCGCGTTAATAACGTCTACTCCGGCTCGAAACTTCTCGGATAATCGGACGGCATTCGGGATTCAACGCCCACGCGCCGCCCGTACGATTTAAACACCCCTAAACGCTCGATTATCACGCGTCGGGATCGTCCAAATTGATTCGGCGCGAACGCAGCTCGACTTGTTACGCATTCCTGTAATTACGGGCTGCGCGAGGGTCCCCGCTTCAATCGCGGGTTCGGCGTCAATTAAATTTCGACTCCCCGATGAACAAAGCACCGCGACACTGTCCCGTTTAAATGATTTCGATAATGGCGGAATCACGGAATAATAAGGACTCATATATATATCCCTGGCCATCGGCTATTTTATTAATTGAATTCAATTGATATTGATATCCAATTAAGGAGACGAAAAATTTATCAGAATGTAACGCGTACTCGCGTCGGTCGACTATGTCGACTCAATTTCTGCGTTTCTATAAAAAGGATATTGAAGTTTCTCTTGCGAGAGGTGTTTCCATCCGTTCAAAGTGGATGTTGACCAACAAGAAAAGATACCTGGCAAATATTTTCTTGAGAACTACGTCTAACATCGAGTTCCTCAAGATCGGCGTGTGTTGGTAGAAAAGATTCTCTTGTAAGTAAAAAGGAAGCAAATGATAAAAGTCCTCGGAAATGGAATCCTCTCGATTCCCGACGAAAAGGGGGACAGTTCGCGGTTTAATTCCAGTAACCGACAACGGGGCTCAATTCCAGCGAATTGGCTCCATTTTTAATGGACGTTATGGATCGTGGCCGATCGCCGACCACGTTTAATACAAGCCTCCCGGTGTTTCAACGGCGACGACGCGTTGGGGCGTCGTCCCGTCGCCTCGACGTCGCGAGAGCGACAACGTCGGGCCGGGCTTCTATTTTCGTGGACAAACGATCCGTCGATGGTGACCTCTCAAGGGCCATCTCATGGCACAAAGGAGCCCGTTGGTTCAAGAGATTCGGAGGTATTGCGAGGATAGCCCAACAGCTCGTCGACGCGGCGAAAAATCGACGGGAAAACGGATCGGTGAATGGAATCGACGCTGGTTTCGGTCACCGTGATGAGAAATTTCGGAGAGTCGACAGTCGAGTGCGTTTGTCGCGGAGAAAGGAGGATTTTGGAAGAGGTTTTGTTAAACTTAATCAATTTCGTTGGAGGGAACCTGAATCGAGACACCTATGAGATTCCAAAGGGCTTCGGTAACACTGTCTGGCCATTGCACTCTGTTTCCACTTGCTGGATGCGACCCTGTATCCAGAGTGATGTATAGTGGTGCCTCCAAATCGCTAATTCAGTAGGAACTAATTACCACTAATGAATACTCAGCGATAAATTGTTGCTAGTAGAATTATCGACCATTCGTCAGACAGGTCGATCCTCGTTTTTCTGCTGGTACCATAAATTCAACACTTAACCGAATCGTCGTACAAGATATACGTTTCTCGTGCGAAGTTCAATAAGAGAACGACGAAACGGAAGGTTCCGAAAACGAACTAAGTCAAAAGAAGAACTCTTCCATGAACACACATCCCGCATTTCCAATTTCGTCGAGTCTCGGGTTACAGTCTCTCCGTATTGCGCCGCGACAAAGAAAAAAAACTGTCTGGCGCAGTCGTAAAACTAATGAATCAAAATGAAACCTAAACAAAGTACAATACCAGTCCTATCGGATCGACGCGCCGGCGAAGGTGTTAATTGTGTTATACGAGGGTTACGTGTTTGCACGGTGACGTGGCGGTAACTCACTTGACGTCCGAGCAACGTGGAAATGTGCTGCGTGTAAGGGAAAGCAAAATAAAAGGTAGAGCCGAGGGCGAGCGGGGGCGGAGACGGTATCACCGGTACAGCGATACGCGCATAGTGGCTAGTATAGCAAGTATAGACAGCATAACCGGGCCCCGTGGCTCATGGCTCGTGGCTCACGGCTGGGTGGAGTGTAATAATAGACACAAACTCATTTGGCCGGTCGGCCAACTACATTTGGCTCGGCCGTCGTCCACTGTTCGCCCGTTCGTTCGCTGTCCGTGCCGGGACCGGCGAAATTTTTGTTGATTCTACGGAAGAGCAAATAAACAGGGACGGGACCGCCCCTTGTCTTCGACTCGCGATGCCTATCAACCCCTTTTCAAGGGAAGACGAACGGCTCTCCTCGGACTCGTAAGATCACCGATACGAAATTCCACTTGAAAGTACATCGCTAGAAACGTACGTCGGTTTCTCATGAGATATAGGTCATTTTTACATTAATTCGAAGAGCGATCGCGCGTAGATTAACGAACGAGACCGTTCTATATAAATATCTCGCGTATCGATAGATACTGTACAACGCTTAATAAATATCAATCTCTATGATTTCAATATACCAGTCGAGTGGCGACTGAGAGTCAGCTCTCGAGAGCAAAGGGTTCACAGTACTCGATCACCGTCACCCTTGGTTCTTTTATTCATTTCACTCCGCTGCTACATCGTGGCTACTGAATTCTTGTTTTCCTCCACATTTCCCGCAGAATAAACGAGGAGCTTCTTCGTATGTAGCAACGACGATTGAAACCTGATCAATTTCTTTTCCCCGGAGCTGAGTCAGCGCCTGACTGACACGCGAAACATTAACATTACCGGCCGAAAGTGTCGGGATTAAAAGATCAAGCTAATACTCTTTTCTAATCAAACATCGTATCGGCTAGGCAAACAGGTTCCTGCAATCTCTCCGGCTGAAAATTAAACTGGAAGATCCCGGTAAACTTGTTTGATTAGCTGATAAAATAAAACGCACGAGTGATTCGCCCCGCTTCGGCACACAGATTTCGTTCAGCCTTATCGGGTTTGTATTTCCTTTGTTCGTTTGCCGAGCGGGGTCTCGGTCCCATAATTCCGCGGCGGTAATGTACGCGCGGCCGGAGCTCCGTTAATTACACCCGGCGTTCGCCGCCCCCGCCCCGCGGACGTTCTGATAAGATCAGATAGAACCCGGGGGGAAGCGGCGATAATAATATCCGAACGTGTTTCGCAGCATCTGTGACCCAATTCCGTTCCGAATAAACGGTGACTTTGTTTTTCTAGCGCCGCGCGCCGAACGATCGACCGTCGAAAGTCGGCGACGCCGAACGGCGCGCCGGTTCACCGGTGAACTTGAACCGCGCCACGTGTTCCACGAAAACCTGCTCGATCGTCCGCGAGGAATTAACGCCGACGCGAATACTAATCGAGATAATGATGACGCAGCGTCCCCGTTAACTGCGACACGGATTCCGGCGTTACCGTCAACGAGGCGCGAACGCCCGCCTGAACAGGTTGCCTGTCGACAGCTTATTAATAGGTTTCTTAATAAGTGCGCCGCGTCTCTAAGGAGTTTAATCAACGTTCACGTTGTGTTTGTATTACATTTTCAGATGATAATATAGATACACGGAAGCTAGGACTATTCAAAAGTCGGTCGAGAAACTGCGAGTCTCGAAGTATTCGATTCCAAAGCATTAAACGATGTCCGATAGGAACGTTTGCTAAAAGAGCGTATATTCTTTATTAAAAAAATGTAGAACATTTTCCGATGCGACTCTTCGCGAGGCAATCGCGTCTGAAAATTTGGCAGACGCCGACGTGTCTGCTCATAACCGCCGCCTCTGCTTCTCGTAGACGCTAATGCCTACACGTCGCGCAAACTTTCAAAGGCAATTACCTCGGAGACGAAGTCTCCTAGACGAAAAAGTTCCGCTCCACATTTTCCTCTTAGTTTCACATTTAGATGCACTCCCACTTCGGTTCAACCCGAATATCCAGAAAACCGTGTACGTACTCGAAGAGAGTCTCGGATTCCTTCGATCTCCGCTGATGTGCGTTAGAATGCGGACAATCGAAGCGCCAAGAGACGCGACCAAGGGGGAAAGTCGAATTACGGGGGTCTCGAGACTGGCGGTGGCAGTGATCAAGAGTGATTACGACCCACCACGTGTCACGGGATCGCGGATTATTCGGGTTTCCCGCGTGGACGTCGGGAAAAGCGATCGGAGAGTCGCTCGAGCAAACGAAAATAGCTTCGGAAGGCAGGCATTATGAAGCTATGAAAATATTTATAGACCGCCACCGTTGGCAAATAATGACACACAGAGGAGGCCGGCAGAGGAGGGGAGGGGACCCCGTCGCCGCGGGGCGGAATAGTTTCGGCCGTTTAATAAATAACGCGGCGGCAACGCTCGCGTTACTTCGAATGATGCAAATCCTAGATTAATGCGACGGAATACCGGTCGACCGTTCCAATATTTAACGTGATCTCCGACCCCGGCGCGCGCCCCGCGCCCCGTGCGCTCGGGTCGTACGCATCGTCGGGTCCGTTTCGAAATGACGAGCCATCAACGCGCGTTTTTGTCACCGCGGCAATCGCCAACGTCGTCGCCGATTTGCGCTGATGTATTGGACGTTTCATAATATACGAGCAATTGTTTGGAACAATGCTTCTCTACGCTATAAGTAGGTTCAAGTGAAGTTATTCGCGTCGCGCGCCAAGATTCGATGCTTCGCGATCGCACGGTGTTTCGTAGGTTGTTATTGGAATGGTGAATTTTTAGATCGGCGATTCTAATGGTCGAGCGATCGATGGAGAATTGGAATTTTGCTTTCTGTGCTAGAGCTTTGCGGTAACAGGTGTTGTTGAACTTGAAGAGTTCTTGTTCGTAAGTAACTCCGGAGTAGGAAAATGGCTTAGAACATACAGGGTTAGACACTGTCGCTCGCCGAAGGACAACCACCTAACAGCAGGGTGTATTTCTTGGTCGGCATACCGCTCTGACCCACTGCCCCACTACCACTTTCTCACGCACACGTGGAACGCATTAGACTTAATGAGGCGCAGGTTCCACGAATTCGCTTTTGGGAATTGTTTACGAGAATTCTTTGGCAAAAAATTCAGACGATTATTGCTTCCGAATAATACAAGGAATAACTGCGAGAGAATCACGAAGGAAATTTCTGGAATTTCGTTCCACGTCGGCAACGTTAAAGGACAAAATTTAATAATGCGAACCGGGGGACTAGAAAATTACAGAAATATTGCATTAACGCAGCAGCGTTCCTTAATGGGTTAAGGTATAAGCGACGCAGGGTCGCGTAGAAAGGGAAAGGATTGGCCTGAAGTTATACTGACCTAACCCAGATCTAACCAGCAAAGTGGAACGCACACACAACGTCGATTGGGACCTAGTTCATGGAAGAAGAATTAACACACGTTAGATCTTGGAATTCCTATCACGCTGGCCGTTTCATTCCGTTAATTGTGCAATCTTTCCTTGCATCCTCGAGTCCTCATTAGCATTCTACGGAATACTCCAACCTTATCGTCCGGATTACATTAAAAACGAGAGTAATCAAAATCTTACTTCGCGTTGAAAGTAACTAAAAAATTCAATTCGTATGCACTTAACCCGGAAGAGATAATGATTTTCGAGTTCCCCTTTCGCAGGCAACATTCTTCCGCAATTTGGAACGCAACGGAAACGCTTGAGTCGCTAAAGGTCAGCAATTTCCACTGCCTATATAGACAAATAAACGAAAACATCGTGCTCAATGAAATTTCTCGGCTCGACGGACGATCATTGACGTATTGAGAAGAAAAAGCGGGGCGAATAGAATGGAAGAGGCGACAATGATAAAGCCAATTTCCATAAAGAGCAATTTGCGCTTCGGCGTCTCTCGATTTATTTATAGAGTTCGATAGAAAGGACGACGATAGAGGAATCAGCGCAGGGAGACACCGATCGGAGATGAAAACTAGGCGAAAGAGAGGGACAAAGGAAGATGCAGCTGCAGCACGCACGTACGCTCCGCATACTTAATACAATCAGAATGCATTCGGCGAAGAATATCGTGGAACGCCGTGCAATTCTTCTCGAGCACAAAAGGAGGAGCGGAGGAACGTGAACTTCATTGACGAAGCCTCGATTTCCGTGAACTTAAACGCTGCTCGTTTCCGGTTCGCTCGGAGGAAAACGTGGCGTCGCGGCGAGACAAGTGAGACGTGAGGAAAATTCTCTAGCAACGATAGATATTTACTGACCCTTCTAATCCTAAGATGGCAGAAACGTAGACGAGTTAAAACATTTTCAAACAGCAAAAATTCCTGTTTCCAATTGATATTTCACGTTACGGTAACGTTTCAACTGTCGAAAGCGATTTGTCGGATCTTCGACCGGTACGATCATCATCGTTTCATTTCGCGAGTTTTTAATACGTAACGCAGGAGGCATCTATAAGCTACTTAGCGCGAGCGCGAACGAACCGATTATCTCGCACTGCAATCGCGCACTCCCGTAATGTCGTTAGCGAAAGCCTCGACGCACTGTAAGCTCTTTGATTTCATTACAAACTGCTGGATACGCTCGCGACCGCTTCAAAACGGCCCGCAGACAATGCGCTCGTCAGCCGAGAATCCGATACTTGAAAGGCTTGAACGGCGTCGACCGTATTAAAATGAAATATAATTAAGAGCGCAGTCCCTCGGCTAATTCCCGTGGCGATGTATATTTCGAAGATTGGCAATTCCGCGATCCGAAAATACGTTTCACGAAATTTCTCTTGGAAAAATAGGAGCAGGAGAACATTTTACAAATCTGCTTGCTTCACGAATAGCAGAATAACGGATAAATATTCCCGATGGGACGTAAATTTAACGTCCAGACGCGGGGAACTCGAAGGATGATTCCATTAGTCAAATTCTACTGAAACGCCGAGCCTCGCGATCGATCGGCGACAACGGAAATACAAGACAATAATTTTCAAGTTCCAAGCGACACTTTATTCTCCAGCTGACTGCGCCCGCTAAAAATAAAGGTTACACAATGTCCGCTAAACTCCTCCGCAAAACCGTCGCGGTATGAAAAAAGAAAGAGCGGATAAATTCTGCCGGGCCCGTTCCGCAGAACAATATTCCCGGCGAGCCGGCAAAGAAGATAAAGAAAATCATTCTATTCTTGCTGGCGTCGGGAAACAATAGAAAAAATGACTCGAATACGAAGCACATAAATTACCATAGCGTCACCTACAATCTTCTCCGCGCGAAGACTATCTAGCTCCACTTAATTCGGGAAAATTACAAGCTTCAGGTTTCGAAATCGCTTTTCGATCTCCGTTGCTGTTCCAATAATATAACAAGACTATTTTCTTGTTCTTAATGATTAATTCCACTCCGAAACATAAATAAGAGCAGTCACAGTAGAAAATTTATCGGTTATTCGACTTTGATCGTGAGAACCTCCTGTTAAGGGTTGTTTCCACCCCGAAATATGAACAGAAGCAGCTAAGGCAAGAACCCACGAACGTTATTCTGTTCCCCATCGAAACAGAAAAGAATTTGAAAAATTCTCGCGTACGAACTGACTGTGCCGCGAAGAACAAAATGAAAGAAGGGGTCGAGGGGGTGTGTAAGTGACGAAAACCGGGTTCCGGGAGACAATATCACCTCCGATAATCGGCGTCACGCCCATAATTGGAGCGGAGGGGTGCAGCAGAGGGGGGCCGTAATTCAGTCAACGGGCAATTATCGGGGCAATCGTGCGACACGTGTCCGGGGCGAAGGTAGCCCGGCTCGCGGCGAACGCACGCGCATATAAAATTTTCTTCCCGGCGCAGAAATATCGCGGCCGGGCCGGCCGGAGACGCAATTAGACTGGAAAAATATTAGCTCGGTAACGCGAGCGGCGGGTGTAACGCGATGCCTTTTAAATTTGGTAATTGTCCGCGCGGAGAAAGTGGTTGCGGCGCGGCGCGGCGCGACGCGACGCGACGGCGTAATTGACGACGGGCCGCGCGAGCGCGTCCTCCTGTCGTCAGCTTCGAAAATAATCCGAACGTTTTACCGTAACGCGATGACTCGTTTCCGCGTGCGATTCCAACGGCCTCGCGTCTCATTACTCGGAATTAACCCTTCGCGGATGATGATTCTTCGAATCACTGCCAGCTAGATTATGCGTCGAACGCAACTGAACCGTTTGCTCGCAGTTTTCGGTGCTCGCTTGTGAAAGTGATGATCGGTGAAAGCTTCGTGTCAATGCGGGGACATCGGAAGGGTTAGGAGGTCAAAGATTCCTATAGCGTCGAGGAAAGCTTCGTTGGATCAGTCCGCTTAAATTATTCCGGTCTCCAAAAATACGCGGCGGATTGCAGGAATTTTAGAAAACAGAATCAGTTGTTAAACAATAAATTCTATATTCCCACTTTTCAATGAATCGTGAGTGGTAAAAGCGATTAAACAGTTTCGAGCGACAGCGCGGATGAGCACGGGAGAATCCAGCGGATTAGTCCTTCGTGATTTACACCGAGATTAGCGCGGCGATTTCTGTGGAACGGTCGCATTTAGCTAATTCGATTGATCGAAAAACACTGTAGCACTCTAACTAGTCGAGGTAGCTTCCGCGATAGAGGAGTCGGTGATAAACTAGGATAATAATCCGTCCACCAGCCAGGTTTCCAGTGGAGAGCCGATTCTGCTGAACGAATCGTCCCGTCTGAAGTGTTTTAATTGTCTGAGAAATCTAATCGTCGGATATAAAGGCAGACAGTTCCTGTATCAAAGCCGCAGCCATCTCGCGATTCGAATCGGACCGAAATCCTCGAGTGCAACGCGATTCCCTTGGGCTGCGATATTTCACTTTTCCACGGATCTGCAACGGAAACCACGGAATCCTCAAGCACAAAAGGAGATCGGACAATGGGGAGAGGGCAGCGCAATACCACGCCGCTATCAAAGAAGGATTTCGCAGCCACGTTAATCCTCCGGGCGCTTAAACGAATTCTCTTAATTACGCTAGCTGCATTAGCGACCCAGGGCCGCCACCGAATTCATCAACGATTAATGAACACCGTGATCTGTATTCGCGAAACGATCGGCGACAATTCCGCGGCGGAATTGATCCCGGCGATAACCCGAACCTCTTCCCGACCGAAACTTTCCTAATCTCGGCGCGGAGATCTTTTCGAGCGGCGATAAATCTTTCGACGCGGGAACGTTGATCGCGAGATCGGCGGCGCGCCGGGATTAAACCAAGATATAACGGCCGACGTCGCCGGGAAACGATCATCGCCGACCGCAAAACGGTCCGGGAATAGCGATTTTAGAGTACGATTGATCTATGAGATGATTTTTCCAACTGCTCGAACTCTTTACCGTGAGAACTTGAATCGTATGTCGCAGCATTAAATAGTAGAAAAGAAGGAAGCTACCAGTCCTCAGTTGTCTGAATAATTAACACATTCGCGACGCGTAGAAACTTGTTGTTTCCAAGAGTCAATCCCGTAGTCGCTTTGGGAGCTACAGTATCGTTTTGGGAGCTACATATTGTTTTGGGAGTTACAGTATTGCTTTGGGAATTACAGTTCAGAACTGCGATCAAAAATTGCGATCCGCTCGCTTTAGAACTACATTTACTTCGCCATTTATAGCTGCATCCGTAACGATCGCGTTAAATTACTTGGACGAGACTTTCCGCTGTAGATGTGAAAGTCCGACACTGCGACATTAGTCTTGCCCGACATTCTTTGAAACTAATAAACGAGAAACCGTACGTAAATTGAGAAACAAGACTATTTTCTTTCAATGTTTCACAGATCGACGAATTACACGAAACAGAATGTTATATATAAGACTATAATGTCGCCGTATCAAATCTAGTGGTGACTGAGAGTCACCTCTCGAGCGCGAAGGGTTAATCACGCGATCTTCCGATCGAACGGGACGGTGGCCGATTCGAGTTCCAAGATTAACGAGTGCTCGCGGCCGGAAAGAATATCGAAATCCAATTTGCCAGCCGACGAAGACGTCCGCCGACGACACGGCAGCTTCGTTAGACACGCGGCGTCGACAGATAAACGCGCGTATTTGTCCGGTCGTCACCGGGGGCCGACAATGAGTAACGCCGAGGTGAATCGCGAAAAATCGTTAATCGTCGAGCACCTTGGAGACACTCCAAATTACGATATTACCGTCACGACAATGAGTTATATTCGGTGGTTGATAGTTCGCGGACGGGCGCGTGACCGCGCGGCCCTAACTATTTTTATTCCGTTTCGTAGCCAGCGCGCAATCCTCCGCGGCTCGATCGAGCGTACAGTCGAAGCGACTCTCGGCGACGAACAAATGGCGAAAAGGGAACGATTAGACGTTGTTTAACTCGTCGCTTTAGGATATCTCATTGATGATGTACTACGAAAACAAGGATTCCAGGTTTAGACGGGGCAATAACGTTTCATTTGAATTCTAACTAATGGAATGGCACTTATGTCCGTTAAGTTCCGTTTGAAGTCTTCACCGAGAGGTTTCGACGAATTGTAAGACAAGCGGTAAAGTACTTCTTTGAAATTACAACAGAAAGTTGCACCTACTATTGCGCAGCGTTCAGTGCGAGGGGAGTTTAAGACGAAAAGCTAACACGAACTCACCACGGCAAACTTAAATATTGGAAGTGAGCGCGTGTTATTTTTGAACACCCAGTGTATTGACTCAAACGGTTTACACCCGTGATTACACGACGCCGTATCACGCTCGCCTCGTGAATAAATTCAACTCAACTACCGCTGAACAGAGAAACAAGCCGGTGTCTGTGAGCCTAACAAAGCTGCGTCTATAATTCACGGACACTCGGTGAATCGACTTATAAAGTCACCTATCATTTATTAACACCGCCGAACGTTTCGAGCGTGAACGATGAAATTCGTGGGCGAAAGAGAGCGGACTTTGTCGATGGAACCGACAAGAACGAATCTTTCTGGAGAATACGTTTCAAACTTATTCAATTTCAAAACGTTGTATCTTCCCTTCGAAATTTACTAAATCATGATCACGTTTCTAGTAAAAATCAGTCATAGTGTTCACAGCTCCAGTATCAATAACTTCAGCGTTTCCCAAATAATCCAGTGTAATACCCATGAACCACTTTCCATACGGTGGAAAATTTGCGAGTTTGCAGACAGGGATTACAGATAGTCCCGCGTTACAGGATTTTATTAAACGCGGTTGCAGCGTTCGCTGCGCGGTATACTTTCCGCCATAAATTTCGCCTGGCCGTGTCGAATGGTGCGCGGCGGAAAAGGGTGGCCGGGTTCCGGAGGGGGAAAGAAAAACACGCGGAGGGCGCCACGCAATAAGGGTCGACAACCCGAAGTGCCTGCCACCTGTACGTCCTGAACCAGTTCCCCTTTTCGGCAGCAATGTGGGTCAGCACGCCTCCTCCGCTAAAAAGGGCATGTGCCTGTGCTCTAACCATGTGTATCGGCGAACGCCAGACAATGCTCGGACGCGTGCGCCTCTATAAAATGGAAATCAAAATACACCGGGGGACGGCGGCAGGCGGCGGGGCCATTGTGCCCGCGGCACGCGCCATCCTTCAAAGAAAACACGAACGATTGTGCGGGCGAGTCGCTGACTGCTTAGAATACTTAGGAAGAGCTATTCAAACTTCCCCTTTGATTTCCAAAACGTTTATTAGATTCCTCAAGCGAGAAGAACGGAGGACGCGTATCTTTGTTAGCAGGGGTGCATTGAGTTTAGCAGCCAACCATTGGCCTTGTTTCGTATAACAGAGGAAAATGATTCGAGTTGACTTATTCCAAAGTCACTGAGGAGTCTAAGTTGGGGTTGCAATCGAGAAAATAAGAGACACCCTGTAATTAGGCAAGTCTACTATAAAAACGACCTGTGCAAGAGGGTCGACGACTGCGGGACAGTAGCAATAATAAAAAAGAGAAGCTCCGACGTCCCGAAAATGACTGAGCTCCAAGTTTACCGGGAATGTGGGTCATCGCGATAGCCCCATTAGCGAGCAGAGGAGCATCGGCAGTCAGTTACCGTCTGCGACCGCAATTCTTGTTCCTGCCCCAGTATTCGGATGCGATGCGTTCGTCTAACTAAATACTGCCCAGAAAAGGAAGTACGCGAGGGATGAAAACAGTGGCACAAGTGAATGACCTGAAACGCCATCTGTTTTCCAACCCCCGTGCCGACAGCCGAAACTTTGCATCCGAAAGCCCCGTATCAGAGAATTACCTAACAAACGAGGGTTCGACACGTTGTCCCTAACCGATCCACAGGATCGTAAAGAATGTTCAACCCCTAATGTATACCTACACGAGCATAAGGGTTGCGAGACCGGCGACATACGCCACTGCCGAGCAGCTGCGACGCCAATGGTCGGTAACCCGGGCCACGAACGCGTATTTACATCGGGCACGCATTAGCGCACGACGAGCACGCGAGGCCGGTCAGCTGTTCGGTGCGCGACGTCGTCGTCGTCCAGACGCCCCAGTCCTCGAGCGAGCGTCGTGCCGCGTCCTCGAGACGATTCTGTTCCCGACCTCGTGGAAACGGGGCTAGCCGCGGCGCGAGACCGTGCGGCGGTTCCGCGGCCACGAGAAGATGGCGGGGAGTGGCGGGGTTGATCGGGCGAAACACGAATTAGGTTAGGTTACACCGTTCTCGGTACACGGCGGGGATGACGGGCCGAGGATACGCCGAGGGAGAGGGAGCAGAGCGGCGAGCCGTTAAGGAACAGCTGCCTCGACGAATTTTACGATCTCCCGACGAAAATGCCGAGCACGAACACGCGAGGGAGCGATACAGCGGTCCGGGATACCGGGGGTGGAAAAGCGTGGCTCGGAGGGTCAGTGAGAACGCTGGCAGGTCGATAGCAATGGCGCCGCGAAGCTACGAAGAAAATCAATCCCCGTGTACGCGGCACGCGACGAGGTGTTTTCACTCGGCTCGCTCGCTCGCTCTTCGGGCCGCTCGCGCTCGTAGCCGGTGGCCCGCGTCGTTTTTAATCGTTTCGTTTGGCGAACGACACCCGGGGATCGTGGGAACGGGGGATGGAGGGTGACGCGACGAGAGGATGGAAATACGGGAATTATGGAGAGAGAGAGGGAGAGAGAGAGAAAGAGAGAGAGAGTACTGACGTACCGACCGAGGTGGCCGGAAAAGACGAGGCCGCAGGGCCACGCATACGCGCAACGTACAAGATCGCGCGTACACCGACACGACGACGAGGAGGATGACGACGACGACGACGACGACGACGACGATGGCAACGCAGCGGAAGCCAAGGTGGCTCGGAACGTGTAACCGCAACGCATTAGGGAAAATAACAGAAGGAACCGTTGGACACGGAATCGCGGAGTAAAATGGTCGTGGTTCACTTACTTTTGATCACTCGTTCCGTCGTGGAGAGCTTCTGCGAGTTGTTCGAGGTCATGCTGTATCAGGATGGTTGACGGGTGGGCGCCGGCCTCACACTCTCTTTCTCTTCTCTATTTCACTTGTTTCCTCTTTCTCCGGTCGCAGGATCTCGTCTCGCTCTTTCCGTCTCGCGCGCTCGATCTCTCTCGCTTGCACTCGCACTTTCTCACTTGCTCTCTCTGTCACTCGTTCTTTCGCGCACTCTCTCTTTCCTTCTGTCTCACTCCGTCTGCCACTCACTCACTCTTTCTCTCTCTCTCTTTCTCGCTTGCTCTTGCTCTCTTTCTCTCTCTCTCTCTCTCTCTCTCTCTTTCTCTCGGTCGCTCACTCTCGGCGTGTCACTCTTCCCGTGTCGCGTTGCGTATATTTTGCGTTACTCTTCTCTCCTGATCTATCTTCTACTGGTGTTTTTTTTCTTTTCCTTGTTATTCCACTGGCCGTAGTTACTAGCGCGAGGTAGCACCTTCCTCTCGAACGGGGGGTTGGGTGGAAGGAGAGGGCGGTATTTTCACCTCGAGAGCCCGGCGCGGCACACACACATATACACACGCACGGAGTGGGGGGAGGGAGGAGTGACGGGGGTCGGAGAGGTGACGGAAGTTATCGCACGGTGCGGCACATCGGTGGCTCCGGAGCGTTGTTCATTGGGCGTTTGCGGGAGTGAGAATATATTATTCTGCCGTGTGTCCCTCTCTCACTCCCCGTGTATTTACGACACACACACCGACCGACCGACCCGACCGTCCGACCGACCGACCGACCGACCAGTGTGCTGGGGCTACTGCTCTCTCTTCTGTCCTCCACTTCCACTACTTCTTCTTCTTCTTCTTCTTCTTCTTCTCGTACTGCCGCCTCTTCCTTCTCTTCTTCCTCGTCTTCTTCTTCCCTCGCCACTCGGTCTCGCTCCTTCTCGCTCCCTCTGCCCTCCCGACCGAAAGGTACCACCAACGCCTTTTGCGGGGCGAGTAACTGGATCGCTGGACCACGCGAGCTGCACGGCCAGCACGACGGGGCCTCGCGACCGCGGTACCACCGAACAACACCCGGGCTGTGCACGATCGTTAAACTCCGTGGAACGACAGCCGTGGGACCAATACGACTGGACTTTTAATACAGACGAGGTGGAGGTGTACCACGACAACGATCGCGCGGCGTGAGCACAGGGAGAACGGTCGCGACAACCAAGATCAAGACAACGGCGGCGACGACCACGACGACGCTCACGGCGACAACGACGACGATGACGATGACGACGGCGACGACACCGTGATTATGAGCACCGCGACACGAAACCGTGACACCGACACCCACGGTCGAAAACACCACGCCGCTAAATTCTACTACAAGATGTCTGTCTGTCTGGCTCTCCGCGGCGCGCACACTGACGGCTCCGCGGCTACGTGACGGTCGCGCAGCCCTCCACGCGCAGCGATCATTCGAGACCGCTGATTGGCCGGCCCGCCACCAGCTGCCGCCACCCGCTCCTCGTTCGAAGGCGCCACTGACCCGCCGAGAATCGACGCTGTCCTTCGTAAAATCGTCCCGTTGGAATTTCGAATTTTTATCGTATACCATCCGCAACGCTCGCGCGCCTCCTTTTCTGCGGTTAGCTTCGCGCGAACGGATCGACCGGTGTAAACAGACGCATCGATCGGTCGAGTTAATTGGGTCAATAGGTCACTGACCGTTCCCGAAACGTTTGCATACCGACCAATCGAAATTATCTCCTCGGGGGACATGGAAACCGGAAATGCTTCTTTGTATCTCCCCCGGACGGTCTTTATGTCCTTCCGGATTTTTATGGTGAATTCACGTTGGAAAGCGCGGCAACGATATAAACGACGGTCGATAATGCAGCGGGTCCGAATGAGTAGCGCCAAATTCGAGTGACTATTTCGATGTTCTCTTTTATTAGACTCTTACATGCGATAAGTATGGCTGATACGCTGAGAATGTACGATGAAAGGAACTGTCTACTGTTAGAAGGTCAATTTCGGTCTTTTCTCCACATACGTCTTGATGCTTGGAATCGATAGAACCTTCTCCTTCAGCGACTTCAGGTGCGGTTTATCCGTCGTAATGTCGGACTCGTAGGCCGTGCTTAGCGCGTCCGAAATGGCCACGAAGAATAGGTCCGCGTAGCTCAACTAAATATTCAATATTTAGAACATGATAACGAGAACATTAACATTGAATTCCAAGCTCGTGTTAACCAGTTCTTAAGTGGTAGCTTAAGTCTCGTTTCAATTAGCAATGAAATTCCAACGTAAACGGTTCAATCAAAACGCTCACCTCTCCTCCATGCAAGTATCCCTCATTGTCCTTCACCAGATTCTCCAATTTGTCCAGGTAGAACGGTACCACCTGCGTGAACACGTCGGTCTTCTTCTTAGCCTTCAGCACCGGGTCGGTCTCCCTGTAGTAGGCCGATACAACGACTGCGAATCGAGGAAACATGTCGATTACCGAGGCGTCGCGGGATTTAGCGATTATTTGCAAAGTCGACAGAAAAGGAATCAATTTTCCCGGCCAGGGAATCAATATTTACGTCTTCTGAAGTCGTGAAGAGCGTTCGCGATGCTGTCGATTTGCAGGTTGTCCAAGTCGGTCTTCCCGCGCAGATTAAATTGCTTGGCCAGGTATTGGCAAATAGGCAACGTTTGCGAGTAAACCTTCCCGTCGATCTCCAGCGTGGGCATCTGACCGAACGGGGTTGCTGGAACAGCGTGAAAATCCCGGCACGCGTTTAAAAATTAATCCGTCGTACTCGAGAGCTGACTCTTGGTCACCAATTGATTCGACGCGATAAAATTGAACATTAAATATTAAATATTATACATGAAACATTGCACAACGCGTCGCTACGTGGAATACTGAAACAAAGTGGTGTTAACCGTTAATTCATGTGTGAATTATTCTTAAATTAGTATCAACGAACATCGTCCACATCTTGATTCTATTATCTGTATCTTTCAATTATTACTTGGCTTAATTTTGGCCCATTCGCCGGATGCAAGTTCGACGCGGACGTCCTCAAACTCCACGCCGCCGTAACTCAAGAGAAACCGTATGGGCTCTCCCAGGCCCATCACGTTGAAGTACACCAACTTGTATCCCGTCATCTTTGCCAATCTGGAAGACATGATACACTTAACTTTACCGATTTTCTGTATTGTCACTAGACAGTTTTAAGACCGCCGAGTGTACGCCGCACTCGAACTCACTGGAGGACAGAGCGAAGTAGATAGCGTTCACAGCACACTAACCGCTTTTCAGGGTTACGATAGAATTATATGTTTCCCCTACTCCTGAGGCGTGATTCCGTTCGTCTGCGTCCCGTCTGAATGGCTGTCTTTGTCCACGAACTAGTCCAAAGACCCCGATTGGTGCTGCACTCGGAAGAAACTCGCCGCTCCGACTACTTTCACCTCTGAACCTGATTCTCCTTCGAGAACCTGCGTCTCTCCGGCCGTAAGACATGTGTATATACGAGATAACTAAAATGTTTACCGAAGATTAAAGTTGTGCAAACAATACCGTGGCAATATCGCGTTCAGATCGATCATCGTCCCGCTGAAGTGAGCGGAATCTCGTCGATAGAGGCAGTGTTTCGATCGGCTAACCAATCTCTCCATCGAAATGCTTCGAGCACGTTCAATTAGAAACTTTTAATCGGATCCAGCGTATCGCGAGATTCGCTTGAAACGGAGTTATCAGTGAATAAAGACCTATTTTTCAGACGGGTCTCGCCGATAGTCGTCGTAACAGCGAGCCTTTGTTCCAAAAAAAAAAAAGGAAGAGAATGAGGAGCTGGGGATTTATCTTAATTACAGTAGCGTTCGCCGGTACGATGGAATTCCGCGAGCCTGACGATGACTCGTCTAAAATGAATTCGGCTCGATATCGCGACGGGTTCGTGGACATCGATAAACGGCTGCCGGAGGACGTGGTCCCCACCAATTACGTGATCGCGATCTCGACGGACTTCCAGAAAGACCAGTTTCACGGATCCATTCGCATCGACGTCGATGTATTGAACGTTAGTGACTCGGATTCCTCTTGAACTCATCCTTTGAAATCCACCGTGTTATCAACCGAGCTCGATGAATATCCCATTCCTTAATACGTCAACAGTATCTTATAATAAATTAATAAGAGAAAATATTTAAATTCATCACAGGCTCGAGGCCACATCGTCTTACATTCGAGCAACCTAACAATCCTATCGACAAAAGTGCATTCCGTGAAATCGCAAAACGAAGTCCCATTAAAATCCGTGATACCTATAGAGAAGCGTGGGATGCTGGTTATCAAGATGTTCAGCGTAATCCCTGCAGGGCAGTATTCTCTCAGAATGAATTTCACCGGAAGTTTGAAGGGAAAAGTCGCCGGGTTCTATTTAAGCGAGTATACCGAGCCCGGAGGGTCCGTTAGGTAATTCAATCGCCGATCTTTGTTTGCCGAAGTGTTTAATAATTTCGCGAGCTCGCTGGAACGTCTGTCAGAAAATTAGCGGTGACTCAGTTCGAGCCGTTTCACGCGAGGGACGCGTTCCCGTGCTTCGACGAGCCGAGCTTCAAGTCCACGTTCCTCGTTCGTCTTCTTCACACAGAGAAGCCGTTGTACCGCGCCTTATCGAACATGCCGGTCACCGTAAGTTAAGAGAGACACGAGATTCGAAGCGCCGTTCTCAGCTAGCCTCGTCCCGCAGAAGACGGAAACAATGGGGGACGATGGATCGTCGACGGCCACGTTCTTCGAGCAGTCTCCGCCGATGTCCGCGTACCTCGTCGCGTTCCTCGTCAGCGATTTCGAGTGCGTGGAATCGAGCCTGACGATCCTGAACGGGTCTAGCATACCGGTGAGCGTTTGCGTGAGACCGATGTACAAGAACAAGACGAAGTTCGCGCTGGACGTGGCGATCAGAGTGATGGAGTACTATTTAACTGTCTTCGACGTTGATTATCCCATGCCGAAGCTAGGTAACTCGGAGTTTTTAATCGCAACTTTTGTCATAGATATCTTAACAGACGAATTCTCCGTCATTAGATCTCCCGTTATCTTCCAATCTTCATTTAATCTTAATTCTAAGGGATTAATCGTAGATACGCACATGTGTTTCTGATGTGCGTTGACTGATCTACGAGATTCAATGTTTTCACTAAAGCAGAGATGATTCTCCTATAGTAATCTTGAATACGATAGACGACATTTCCTGGTAATTAGACTTAGTTGGCATTCCCGATTTCAACGCCGGCGCAATGGAGAACTGGGGCCTGATCACGTTCCGGGAAACGGAGCTGCTTCACACTGACAACGAGAGTTCCTACTGGAATACGAGAAGCGTCAGCTACACGGTGGCTCACGAGCTAGCGCACATGTGGTTCGGCAATCTGGTCACCATGAAATGGTGGAACGACCTTTGGCTAAACGAGGGATTCGCGACGTATATGGAGCACATGGCGGTGGACTTCGTGTTCCCCGAATGGAACCAGGTCAATTGCTATAAAACTTCATTGGGAAATATCGCACTTCATGTTATTGTTTCATTAGATAGACTCCTTTCCGTTGCACACGAAGTACGCAGCTATGAAGCACGATAGCAAGACCCGAGCCAGACCCATCGTGAAACGGGTCGAGGATCCTGAGGAGATCCAGGAGATGTTTGATCGAATTTCTTATCAAAAAGTATAGTATTCGTTCCCTTAACCAATTGCATTATACACAATTGATTCGTCCTCTTTTCGGAAATTGTTGACTGAGAATAGTAAGTATTTCATTCATGAGTGATCAGTTCAAAAATCCACCCTTAGACTTTTTTAGGTCAAGATTAAAATAATTGTAACCGTGTTACAAAACAAGCATCGTTAAATAAGACTTTGAAATACATTCTTGTCTTCAATTAACATTCGTTCCTCCTAACGATCGTTTCATTAATAATATCAACCGGGAAAGTCAAGTGGAAAATTTAGAAAGAGAATGGTGGCGTCATCTGGCAGCGGCGTGCACAACTAAACAGCGAATTTAATGTTCCCAAATACGTACAACAATTAAATGTACAATTTTATTAACATTTAAAACAACTATTACTATATTAAGGCCACAGTTACACATTCCTTAGAATTTGAAGTAAAATAATATACAGTAATTCCTGATAACATTATACAAAACAACCAGTCTTCAGAATTAGAACTATGCTTGGATTCATTAGGCGGCAGCCGTGATCAGAATGCTGGAAGACGCGATCGGCAAATCGAAGTTCGTTCAGGGGGTCAGAGATTATTTGCTAAGACATCGATTCCGTAACGCAGCGTCGCGCGACTTGTTCGAGGCTGTCCAAAACAGTAGCCGCAGCGGCATCAACATCATCGACTTCATGAGCCGATGGACCAATTTCCCCGGATTCCCGTTGATCAACGTTCATCGCGATGGTTCGGTTTTTCGACTCTCGCAGCGACGATTCGCGGTGAGCAAGAAGTTTCGGCAGACCCTCGAGTACGTACAAAGCCTGGTATTTACATACTGAGAGACAATTGTCATCGTTAAATAGTCAACAAATATTTCGCATGTTCCATTTCCATTTTCATTCCAGTAAAAAACGATTGTCTTTCAGTCTACTAGTCTAGACTTAACACTAGGTTCGCTTCACGGATTTCATGAATCCAGTGTTAAGGGCCGGAAGAAAAGCGCTCGATGAATCGAGGTACCATCAGCGTATCATCGTATTGGTTCACAGCGACGGCAGCTGGACCATTCCCGTAAAGTACATAACGAGCAGAATGGACGGCGTGAAGTTCGACTGGTTCCTAGCGAATTTTTCTTGCGGTAATAATCAGACCCGGCGCGCTGCGTGAACCATTTCCCGGTGAGTAATTGACCTGATTGCAGTGGAGCTGACTCTGGAGAAGAAGGTGGATTGGATTAAACTGAATCACAGGTCCGTCGGTTACTACATAGTGAATTACACTGAAGACGCTTGGAACGTCTTCCGCGATCTGTTGTCCAACAACCATCAGGTGTGTATTGATAATTGTTTTGGTAATCGGCAGTCTCGTTTTTCGATGTTGCTTTCAATGATCCCAGGTGCTGAGTCCTACGGACAGGGCTGACCTGCTGCACGACGCCATTCTGCTGGGGGACGCAGCGGATTTGAGTTACTTTGCAGTCATGAATTTGACTACTTATCTTGTGAACGAGACTCATTATCAACCCTGGGCGGTGATCGCTGAGTGGTTCGGTCGGATGAATAGATTGCTGGGGGAAACACGAGTGTACGCTCGTTTCCAGGTACATCGATTCGCATGGATAGTAAGATTGTAGTAATTTATAATGAATTTTCATAGTCATACGCGAGGAGCCTTATC
Source organism: Nomia melanderi (assembly GCF_051020985.1). Classification (NCBI taxonomy): domain Eukaryota; kingdom Metazoa; phylum Arthropoda; class Insecta; order Hymenoptera; family Halictidae; genus Nomia; species Nomia melanderi. The sequence continues at coordinate 16,842,709 of NC_135007.1, forward strand.
GATAGAATTTATCATCGTGTCGGATGGCGCGTTGCGGTAGAAAAATCCTTCTCTAACAGGTTAGTCCATCTATGATCCATCTGTCGTTAATTTTCCCATGATCCGAGTCGTACAGTACTGTTTCTGCGATATCCAGTGTTTAAATAAACCTTCGGAATCATCATGCACAAAGGATTATTATACAACAGCGTACGAATTTGAATCCGATGTATTGATCAATTACCAGCGAAGGAATTAACACGTTAACCATGATGGGTTCAGCGATAATCAGCTTCCTGCAAATGAATTAACATGAAAACAGCGTCATTAGTCGAGCACGTTGCATAATACATCACTGTTATACATACAAGCGCGTCGTAAAAACGTCAATCCCCTATTATTCGTTACGTCGGGATCACCGAACATTCATCAGCATTTCAACGTGACGTAACACGAATTCCATTACAAAAGATTTCAAAATGACACAACCGACATAACGCGGAATACCGTCACATCGCACAAACCTCAAAATAGGATTACATAAATTTCAATATAACGTGACACGAAGGAAAGTAGAAGTAGCCGTAAAAAATCCATACAGATAAATAATTGAATCGCTCAGAAGTCAACGCTGTTAAGTTAATATTTTGATATTTTCTGATTTTCTTAAATGTTAATGAAATAGACAAGAGCTACTCCTGAGCTACTCAATCGATGAACAGTAGAAGGTCGATCGAACAGAGAATTAACCCTTTGCCAACGAATATCGACATTTCGGCGAGGTGAAACTTAATATTCGTAACACCAAGTCGCGAACAAATGATCCAATTAGTCGAACAGCAAGAGATCAGCACGTAGTTTGCTTTTTGTCTATTAATCAAGCAATCCATGTACAATTTAGCTCGATCTGCCGAGGGTTTTGTACATTTCAAAGAATCTTCTGCCGCAAAGGGTTAAGCAAAACCGTTGCGATTCATTTCAAGAGAACTCGGCTCGCTGATACTGCACGCGGCGTGCAGCGTGGGCCACGAGCACTGCCTGGAAACGGCCAGGCGGAAGCTGAGGGACTTTCTCGACGGCAGCGCCGCGGAACCGCTCCCGGCCGATATCCGGCCTGTCGTCTACTCGTTCGGTGAGGGAGAGAATTTCATAAACACGAACGCGCTCCCCGCGTTCTTTATTATTCATGATATAATGCCGCGATAGGCCTCGCCACGCAGCCCGCCGACGCCGGATCAATATTTGAAAACATGTCGCGGCTACTCGCGGGGGAGACCGACGCGCAGGAAAGGGATCGGCTGATCATTGGGCTGGCCGCCGCGCAAGATAAACGCCTCCTTAGCCGGTTCGTCAACTCGCCATTCAATCGCCAGGCCGCTGGATCCGCTCGCTATTAATCTTTTGCACTCGAAACTTTCTCCCCTGCACGTATTCATTAAACACGTTCCGCGCTGGACCGATTCTTGGGTACTTTCTCTTCAGGCCGAACGGAATGCGATTCATTGTTTTGATCTCGACATCGGCAAGAAAGGGGTGTAGAGATTAAGATGCAATAGACAACGAATCAACGAATTTAATTTTTAAATCATTGTTTTAATAAACACGTGGTTGAACAGTTACGCTACTAGGCGATCCATCGTCCTGAACAGGAAGTTCATATAGGGCGCGTACGTTCCACACGGCACGGAACGTGTTAATTTCTGGTAAAGCGCTGATTAAATCATTGCCCTTGTTAAATGGTAATAGCACGTGAATCGATGGACGGAGCTGTTCTATTTAAATACCTCGTGTCTCGTTGGTACGATATTGAATACTAAATTTTATAGTTTCGCTGTATCAAATCGAGCGGTGGCTGAGAGTCACCTCTCGAGTGCAAAGGGTTAACTTTCCTCGTTCCTCGTACTATCTCCCGTTCCCTCTTCGATTTATCGGTACTCTGTTGTTCCGACTTATTTGTGGAACATTCGGTCGATCGAAGGACAAAAGGCGATTTTCGGTAAACAACGCTACTTTGAAAACTCCGACCGGTCAAGTTGCTTCAGCGACTCGCATCGTGCAGAATTTCCACGTATTCTCTTGCCGTACTTATTTATCGCTTTAAAGATAGACGTAGGGCACCGAGGAAAGTTCTAACCTTCGGTTGCGTTTATTATAACCTTTCCCACAAAGTAGTGGCCGTCGCACTTCACGTAACTTCGCGGTGCGAGGCAACGAGCCATGGAATGTTGAGCGTTACATAAATAAATAGTTATATATTTAACGTAACATCAGATTGCGTTCTGCTCCGCTGTGCAACGGTTTCTGTATATCTCAGATACTTGGAGCAGACGGTGAAAGGAAACTCCGTCCGTAAACAGGACTTCGGCGAGCTGCTGATCAAGATGGCGTCCACTCCGGCGGGGCTGGAGGTCGCCTGGAATTTCGTACGGTGCGCGCTTCTGCGACGTAACATTGTATCACGATAACCAAAGATAACGTTTCCGTAATCTTCGCGATCTCCGCGATAATCGTACTGGGTTATTTATACATTTGCAGGTCTCGTTGGAGTAGTCTGAACAAAAAATACGTCTCGAACGGTTACAATTTGGGACGAGCCGTCGTCGCGATCGTTTCGCTGTTCAAGGACCGACAACTACTGCACGAGGTGATTTCTGTACTGTCCGCACGCATTCGTGAACGATTAACAAGTACGAAAAATGATAAAATGATTTATTTCGCAGGCGAAACGATTTTTCTTGCGCCACGCCGACCTCGGCGTGACGGAAACTGAGAAGAAGAACGCCATCGAGGAAGTCGAAAACAGCGTTAACTGGCTCACTGCAAACACACGGAGCATCGATCGGTGGCTAACGGCCAATGGCTTCGATTAAATTTTCTTGTTTCCAATCGGGAATCGTGCTGCGGAAGCTCCGAACTTTCTCGCTTGACGGTCTCGGTATCGAAATATTCGTTCCACGAAAACGTTAGAGAGTATTTTAAGATTCATTATCGGTCCAAAGCATAGATTATTGTATCTCAATCGTCGATACGCAACGAAAGTATGTGGAAGATTAATTTCTCTGTTGTATACAGCGATAATGAAGTTATATCGTGCTCGTTTTTCGCCAAGAAAAATACGACGATGTATAGGAACAATCAAAAGAAGGATCGATTCTGTCGATAAGATTCATCCCCTAAAATCATCCAGAATCTCTGCCTCTGTTCGTCCAGCATCAAGCGGAAGGTTCGCATTGGTCGTGTACCTGTCGAATTATCTAATCTTCCTCCGTCCCGCCGCGCCGCGTTCCATCGTGAAAAATGAAGAAAAACCAGAAATCCGAGCATCGTTAAACAATGACGGGGCATTACGTTGGGAGGGTGCAGCGAGCAGCGGCTCTAGGACGCGCGACACGCGTCGTACTATCGGGTTTATCGAAAATTTCTTTCATTACTCATTGCCGATACAGCGGCTATCCCTGGTAAACACTCGCTGAGCACCGTGTTTGCCCGCGCTCGGCTCTCGAAACTGATACAGACGCTCCCGTCATCCGTCCGCGAATGATCCTACGTGTTCCGCGACGCGAGTGCTGCCCCAGCGTTCGCTAGTGCCGACGATCGTGTCGGTTTTCTTCAAGGAACCGCGCGCGAAGCGTCCGTCACGCCGGAGAAGGTAAAGAAACCTTCTCTTCGGGGAACAATTCTTCGAAAGTGCGAATCACCTCGTTTAGCTACCTCACGTCTTCGATAGGTTCTTTTGTTACGATAAATTAAGGACAGCAGTGAATGCAATTGACAGTAATACTTCCGCGAGAGGAAGACTCGGATCTGATCGGTTTGACGTCAAGTAGCGTCGCGCGCGAGTTTCAAAGAGAACACCGGTGTGTCTGGAGGGAACCAAGGATCGTGTTAATGCTTTGACTGATTGCAAGACGAAGTGACCGTGTCCAGTGTCGACGATGAACAAGACGGTGCACTACGCGTTGGTAGCGTTCTGGGAGAAGTCCGGCTGCAAGATCGTCGCCGATTATCCAGCGAAACAGGACCCAGCTTACAGGGCCATCGCGCTCAGCACGGTGGACGGCTTGAAGTCCGTGGAGAACGACAGGATCAGTCTCGATCGGGGCAAGTAAGCGTCCATACTTTCATCGAATCGGTTGTCCGAAGGAAACAAGGACCACTGTCTCCATTCTCGCTTAAGCTAAACCAGATGCACTCTTGTAGTTTCTATACAGGAATGTCAGAAAGTCAAACTGCTCGGCAGTTCTAGCGTTAGCGAAATCCTTTAAAGATCTATAAATATTGATACTATCCCCTGAAATTTGTAGTCTTTCTCAAACCACCGACGCAGTCGTGATCCTGTATTCATTATTCAAGGATTAAGGGTCAGCTGAATTAGACATGCATCCAAAGACACCTTCGAGAAGCAAGATCAACAGCTCGGCAATCGAAATCCTCAGATCTACTTAACCTAAGCCTTCTTTTCCTGCAGGTACACGGTGCACGTGTTGATCGGCGAGCTGCACTACGCGTGCCTGACATCGAAACCAGATTCTCCGTCGTCGGCGGCCAGCCTAGAATCCTGCAGCCACGTTTTCCTGGAAAAATTGCGGAGCGTGTACAGGGAGCTGCCTATCTTAGCCGATCTTTCGAACGACCTGACCAACGTGGCCGTCGCCGACCTGTCGAAACCTTTGAAGAAGATTGTGGTGAGATCACCGGGTTGATTCCCGGCTGGGACTCGATTAGCCCGGTCGATAAGCAGAGGCAGGATCAAGCGTGGCACCGTTTGCAGGAGGAGTACAATCGGCAGGAGGTAGACGTGATTCCGCGGCTGGAGGTCGAACTGGCGGAGATCCGGAAAGCGTTGATGGATGGCGTTCAGAAATTGATCGACAGGGGCCAAAGGTTGGACGAGCTGGTGCGCAAGACCCAGAGCTTGCAGATCATGGTACGATCGATTCCGCCTCGATTGCCCTAAAGCCCGGTGCTCGCGCACCGAGCTCGACTCGGGGCTTTAACCCTAAACAACACGGTAACGTCCGATAGACATGTTTTCAAATTGCTAGACTTGCTCGTCGTTTCTTGTAAAAATTTACGGAGATTCTCGAGATTCGTGGCGCTCATCGTTACATCCATATGAGTAGAAACGTACTTTACAGTTCCTTGTAGAAGGACCTTCGTAATTTCGATGACAGTAAGAGATATCGATGTTCCGACTGAAAGTTTTCTGTTAATTTTAGCGTTACTAGCAACCGACAGCAACGCTTCCAATCGTGTCGGTTTAGCAGTAGATTACAGACGTTCGGCAGGTTACTATTTTAACTGTAATTCGACGGTGCGATTAACAGGTGATTCGATCGTTACTCTCCTAAATCGGGATTCGTCGGTGACCTAGAAATCGAGGTGATTAGAGGGGGTTGCGGTTGACATTAATGGAAAGCAAATTCATAATCGAATGGAAGGTTACAACCGGCTCGTCGTTATTAATGTGTAATCAGATTACATTCTGGTTATAAAAGCACGGGAGCGGAGGCACTTTTCATTGAATAACAACCGGCCGCGGTCGCATATTGCGGATACGACCCCAGCTCGTAACCGTCCGCGTTGTTTATTTGCCCGGGGTGGCCGCTCGAGATTAAGCTCTTTTATTTCGAAACGCTGAAAAGATACCATTAATTACGGGTGTATCGGCGAACGATTAACGGGCCTGCGAACTGATACCGGTTGCATTATTTTCAAGCTGGAACTTTTCTTATTGTTTCTCGTCTTTATTGACAGGAACTACGTGCAATTCGCTTGAACTGATCATTAAGATGACGCCGCTAGAGGAAACAACGGAGAACCAGCTCCGCGTCTTTTATTAACTCCACCTCGCTATCGTAACGTTCGACGAAATTAATTAAAAGTGACGAAAATAAAGCAACAAATAACATTTATCGGCTTTGTATCGCGAGCTCGGCCAACGGGCGGCCAGTTTATCGAAGCATTTCGGTGGAGCGTTCGAAGTTTCTTGCACTTTCTGAATAACGATTCGTTCGTCGGTTACCCTTGGAAATAGAATATTCTGTCGGATTATCGAGTAATCGTCATCGCTAACTACCGGACGATTTAATGTTAATCACCGAAGAAATTAAATAACGAAAATATTTCAGATACTCGATTATCTGCATTAAGTTCTAAGTAATCGCGGATGCTGCGCATGAAATTCACGATCTATTCGTTATTATTAATGAAGCTACTGCTAAGGATAAATGATAATTATTCGTATAAGTATTTATCGAACGTTCTGCGCAGTCGAGAAAGGACTTCCACATGATGAGGACCACCCGGAAGAAGCGAAACGTGGTGGTAGCCACAGCCACTGCTACCCTAATGTTCTTCTCCGCCTCTTTGTTCATCTTTCTGCTCTACATCGGGATTCTCTGACCACGGCGCTGCTTCCGCCGAGCATAGACACACCACGTTGCTCGAAGTGTACGAGGAAATAAATTATTTATTGCTCCCCCTGCCGAACTTCCTACTTCGCGGGGCAAACAGTTCCTTCGTTCCGAAACTATCCAGAATTCTGTGTTCCGAGGACACTGCGTTTCAGAATCACCACTAACGCGTCGAATGCCAAATCAACTTACTGTAACTCACTCGATTAAACAGTGTTTATTCGAAAATTCTTCTATACTCTAAATAATGCAACCTAAAGCGATTAGACTTAGCCAGATAATCGTCCAATAACGATAACCCAATTTGATGAAATAATTTCACATCATACCTCCTTCACTTTCTGCATTTTGCTCCGTGAAATCGCCCGGTATTATCCGCGATCTCCGTTATCTGAGATCTCGGAACCTACTTCATAAATATAATAACGCGTTTGCTGTTTCCCAGAGTCCTTCGAACATGTCACGCGGAAAATTTGATATTTTAATTTGGCATATCGACGAAAACCGGTGACAACTTCACGCGACAGATTCGAGTAAACATCTCCGATTTTCGCTCGCGCGGATTTCGAAGAGTTTCGTACGGGATTCTCAACGATGGTTTCCTTGTTGAGACTCGAAGTGGATCCCGTTGATCTGCAGGAGGAGATCAAAAGGAGGGACGACTTCGCGGAGTCGATCAGGCGCGAGCTTTTCGTCGCGGCTCGGAGAATACAGGTTAAACCTGCGCGGCGGGAAAGGCAGAAAAATAAAAAGGACTGATAACCTCGACCTCGACGGCGAAAGTTATCGTTCCCGTCCGAGCGCGACGGGAGATTCAAAAATAATAATACGCCGGGTGCCGTAATCGACACTTGTCCGACGCGATATCGATTATTTAAGGTCAAGACCGCGACATCGTGCCACTCTTTCTCGGCCGCGTGTTTGAAATTCGCGCGCGACTCTCTCCTCTGCGCGTCGATGTCTCCGCGAGGATGATTTATCGCATTCGTCTTGCACAAAATAAAAGGCATTGTAACATTAACTCCTTCACTCGAGAATTTTCCCGCTACGCACATTCATGAATTTCTAGCGAAGCGTTGATTAAATTATTGACCCTACTGAATGGAGATAATACGCGAATCAATGGAGAGAAACGTTTCATTTCAATATTTCATGTCCGATTGGATTACACGAAATACGATATCGAGTTTTATAGTATTGCTATATAAAAGGAAACCCGTGTCACCTCCCGAATGCAGAGGATTAAGCTTCTAACGGTCCATTGATCGGAGAAGAATTATCCCGAAGTTGTTCTTTTACTTTAAATTACTTCGTTCGATCCTCCGAATCCTAGGATCAGGACGTCTGAAGTACATTAATTGCATTAATCGGAGTTGCATCAGGGAATCGAATGGCCCGCGCGGGATACAATTTTAGACGTGACAAATTGCTCCGACAAATTTCAGATTTAATCCCCTGATTCTGTGTGTCTAGATAGCTAGACGTTTCAATGATCCCACGCATTACGTCTGCCAATATATAAGCCGACATATTTTACGACACGACAATATTCCGCTATCCGCCATTATTTTTAGCTAGAGAGAAATCGTGTACCCGTTTCAATTAAAACGGTTGTCACGTAATTCACTAATGATACAATGAAACAGGTAGGGTAAAGTATTGGTCGGATACCCCGAATGGAAGACATTAAATTCAAACAGATCTGAACTTTCGGTAGACAAAAATGGCGCCGAATATTCGAATCAGTCTCGGTTGTATCGGACAATGAAGAATTATGTGATAAATGTTAATTTTCATTAAGTCGCAAGTTGCGCATCCGCAGCGTAGCGTGACGTTTTAGGCGTGGATCCGTGGTATCCTGACCCGTAAGCATTTCCGGTTGCTGCACAGGAGCGCGATCACCATTCAGCGGCATTGGCGCGGTTATTGTGCCCGGATTTTCGTGGATCGATACCTGGTTGAGCGTGTTCATCAGATGTGGCAGGATTATTACGATCGAATGGCGATGAGGATCCAGGCGACCTGGCGGGGTTACTGGGTCAGGAGAACGGTCCTCGATATCCCCAAGATGCGACGGTGGCTGGAGAACGTTTACAAGAAGAACGAGGAAACTGTGGAGAACATGAACAGGTCAGTGTCTGGAATATTAGTCTCTCGATCGTTGATCCTTCTTCAAGCTTTGCCTAATACCTTCTGCAAATTTTCCTGAAGAATTGATGAAAACTTAAATATATTATTCTTCGAAGGCATCTGCCAAGAAGAGATCATTCTTCTCAAATTTGAAAAACGCATCACGTTAATCTCTTGACTATGGATCATTTCTCAAGCATCGTACGCTATTTTCTATCCTGCGATTGGCTTATCAAATGGAAACCTCATTCACCGATCTCCCGTACATTCGTTTTAATTAGATTCAGACAAAGCGAGATGGAGCACCGAGAACGCGCGATGGAGCACGAATCCATGCAGTGGATCCTCTTCATTTTGTTCAAGGTAACATCGCCTCGATTCCACTACTCGCAACTCGAAACTGACCCTCGATTCGTTATCGCAGCTGCACCATTTGCTACGGACGAAACAACGACCGGGCGTGATCACCAGGATCGACGAGTCCCGAGTCACGTTCATCGAGGAGATGCTCAAGTGTTTCAAATATAGAGGGTACACCGGCAGGAACGCGGTCTGTTGTCGGGGCTGCGATATAGATCCGAGGCGATCCTTGATCTTCCGCGGCACACGCTACGAGAGATGCGAGAGAGAGATCCGCGATATCGAAAGGGATTTGCGGGCTGGGACCGTGCCAGTATTTAGAAGTAAGATTAGATGCTTCCTCTTGCGCAACGAGATACCGACCACCGATGTCGTACAAATCGTAACTTTGTATTCCGTTATGAAAGAGAATGTAATGTCGAAATCACGTGTTAGCGAGTCGGAACTCGAACCTACTACTACTATAAGCTTCTGTTTCACCGTGCAAAAGGCTGTAAAGGAGACAGAACAGCGTAGACTCTCAGAAAACGATGAAGAATTATGAAATCCCCAGGCTTCCCTTACGAGGAACAAGAGAAAATGAGGCGCGAGGGGAACAGAGGGCGCAAAGAGGCTTCCTTGCACAACCCACGCGAGACGGCTTCGATGAAGATCGAACAGAAAACCAGCAGGCGGACGTGTCGATTGAAAGAAGACGCGTCGACTAATTCGGAAGATCCCTGTGCCGGGATAAACGAGCTTTACGAGCAGATAAGGAGCATGGATTGCCGGCTGAACCAAATTCGACTGAAGTGTCCTATTCACCATGTCGCCCTCTCGTCCTGAGTGCCACTTAACAGTAATCCTATGATCCTCCTAATGATGGATTCAAAAAACCCAGAACTGATCGGGAACTTCGAGATCACAGACTAGGAGGAGGACAGACTGACGAATTATATTGAAAAATAAATTTTATTAATACACGTTTGCGTCAGATATAAAAGAAACTACATCTGCTAACTACTACACTAGCTACGAAGTGGAAATACAAGAGTGTCGCGCTGATTACGCTTTGCACATGAGAGGAACGTTGATTTGCCGCGACATGGAGACCGGTTTCTGGCTGAGGTCGGGCATGGCGCCTTTCTCGATCCTCTTCTTCAGGTCCAGGGAAGCCGTGTTCTTCTCCATGCAGTGGAATTGGTAGCTCTTGTCCTTGGTTTCGACAGGCGAGCAGCCAGGGGCGCAGGCAACGACTGGCCTAGTCGAGAAGCAGATCTGGTCTTCCAGCTCTTCCACTTGGGTCTTGTGGGTGTTGCAGCGTTTGTCGATTTGCTTGTACTCGCCGCGCGGGTAGGGCCATTTCTCGACGATCTCCCTTCCGGCGTCGACGTCGCTGATCACATTGCTCTGCCGGGCCTTGGCGATGGGGCGGCACTCTTTCTTGGCCTCTTCCGCGTTCACCACGGAGTCACCCTCGCACTGCTGATTGGTGAGTGCGTAGGAAGCGATGAAGTGCTCCGATTTCCTCACCATGCAGTTCTGAGGGGCCACGAAGTCGTTCGCCGCCTCACCGTCGAAGTTACCGCAGAGACCTCGCACTGCGCCGCGATAGTCGTCCGAGGCCTGTGAACATTGGTTTCCGATTAGCTGATACGCTCGAAGAGTACCGGGTCCATGACAAATTCAATTTCTAAGATCTAATCTAACGTAATTGCACAGTGGAAAAGTCTATCAGTCTCAAATCGCAGTGATACAGTTATGACACGCGTCAAACCTTGCCATAGCTGAAAGTAGCTAAAATTGCCGTAGCTAAAAGGTTAACAGTCGGCTTACGGAACATCAGTTGTTCTAGGAACAATGCAATAGTGTTAATTTCGTTTCCCCAATCGACTGGAGCCTCGTCTCACCTTGATCACGATACGTTTTCCGTCGTAAATCAGCTGCACGTCTTGCTTGTCGGCGACCACGGCGATGGAGTTGTCGGAGAGCCTGTTGATCTCCAGGAGGATCTCATCCTTGCGTCTTTCCTGGAAGTTCTTCTCCCTGGAGATCGGAACTTTCTGCGAGTCTACGAGCACCTCTGGCTCGGTCTCGCCCGGCAACAGCACGATCTCCCGTTTGCCAAGCATGATCTTCACTTCCTTGCGTCCATCTCCGACCTCTTTGGCCAAGATGCTCACGCTCAGGTCCTCGGGGACGCGCTGCATCTCACCGGGTTGCTCGGGGTTCATCTTCGGGTAGGTGGTAAAGAGCACGTGCCAGCAGTTGCCCAGTCTGAGCGGGTAGCTGTTGCCGTCGAAGGTCTCAGCCCTGGTCTTGTCGAGCACGCAGGACGCTGAAGGGAACGAAAGCATCGATTGAGGACTTTCACGATCAACGATGCGAAAGAATGATTTCCCAAGGCTTCGCTAGCAGTACAAGAAACGTGAACCTAACATCAATGCACAAAGTTTACTTACATTGAAGATCTTCGTCGAGCAAGTCGGGGATGTCGTTGTCCGTGTTCCGGTCCTCGGGGTAGACGTCGAACAGATCCGTGCCAATGTCGTTGATGTGCACGTCCCTGTCCGACGTGTGAATGGCCACGTCCATCATGTCAAGATCTTTCGACAGCTTGGTCGTGATGTCGATCTTGTTCTTGCCAGCGTTCTTCGGCTTGGTGGTGTGCACCGTGGAGTCCAGGTATTTGCTGTCGCTGAGCATGTCTATGCCCATCTTGACGGCGTACATCAAAGGCTCGGAGTCGATGTTCAACGACAAGTGCAGCTCGTCCCAGATCTTGGCTAAGGCAGCGGCGGTTTGGCAGTCCCTGAGAACCTTGTTGCCCTGCATCATCTGCTCTTCGCAGGTCTTCGCCACGGCAGACTTCTCGATTTCCTTCCTCATCTCCGCGCTCTGCACCGCCTGTCCCTTAACATTGATCTGCTCGCCGTCGGCGCAGTTCACGCCGAAACGGATGTCCATGTCGATCTCCTCCTTGGGCAGGGTCTTCATCGCCATCTCGTACGACGGGATGGTGTTGTCCGGTTCTACGGAGTTTATCGCGGAGCAAACTTCGTACTTGAACTCTTCCGAGGGAATGTTGATTTTCCAGAACAGGAGGATCTTCTGCTTGTTGTCGGCGTTGCTTTCGGACCAGGCAGCGGTGAAAGCGTTGCGGCTCTCGAGTTCGCCAGGGATCTGCAGTTCAACGTCCACCACCGTAGACCTGGCAGCCTTGATGCCTTTGCCGACCTCTTTCAGGAATTGCTCCCGGCGCTCCTCGCTGTTCGATTCCGTGGTGGTCGGCACGACAGCCTTGGCCTTGGGTATCCACGGTTGCTGTTCTTCGGGTTTCTCGTTGCGTTCCTTCTTCGACACGGTGAGGATCAGCGGCTCCTTCTGCTCGCCTTGCAACCTCATCACCAAATTGAGCGATCGGAATTCGTCGGTGGCGTCGGTCCACGGGAAGGTGAGCAGGTTCTCCATGTCGATCTTATTCCAGTCCCAGAACTCTTCGTCGTTCTCGCAGCCTTCCATCTCCAAGCGGAAACTATCAATGTCCTTGCTAGGCAGAGCGAACGTCTTCTGGGAGTTCATCTTGCCGATTATACGATGGGTGGTCTTCTCGGTGAGCAAAGGTCGTTGGCTGAAGATGTCGTGACTAGCCGTGAACGGCACCACGCTGTAGTGCAGGAGCCGAGCGTGTTCCTCGCCCTTCAGAGGCCACAGTTTCACCCTCATGCTGCCCTTCACCGGATTGACATCAGCGGACAACCTGATCGGCGCGTAAGCCTGTAAGTTCATGTCCACGCCGGCGATGAAGTGCTGATGCTCGAACGGCGCCAGGAAACCGATTCTGCCTTGGATCTTCTTCGAGAAGACGATGCGGGTGTCGAGCTTCGCGTTCACGCTCATGTCCAGGCCAAAGTTCATCTGACTCTGTCCGCTCATCTTGTACAGGGTAGGTGCCTTGAACATGTAGACAAACGGCAGACCCGTCTCCGTGGGGAAACTCAGAGTGACCTCATAGGACATCAGCTTGTTCAAGTTTATGTAGCCACCGTGCTTCGGGGCCATTATTTGCTCCCTGATCCCTAAAATGTTCGAACGGTCTTTTGTGAAACAGATCACTCGAATCGCCAAGCTAAACGTTCACTCGGAGTCGGCCGTTAAGCCGATTTCACGCAGATCGCAATAGAATACCAACTACTCACATGCGGGAATCTTGCGCAGAGTGCGTCCGTCGAAAGGCAAGAATTTCGAGCTGAATTTCGAGTCCAGCAGGATGTTGCCCTCGATCTCGATCGGCTCCTCGGGTATGATGTGCAGCTCCTCGGCGAGTTTCTCGCACAGCCATTTGCCGGACTGTTCCTTCTCCTCGCTGTCGAGGGACATCTCCAAGATGGGTCTCACGCTGGACAACATGGCGAACAGTTCAGTGGGCGGCACCTGGAAGTCGCCGTAGCTGTCGTAGGATTTAACGAAGAGAGCGCGGGGAATCACGCTGTCGTCGCTGCCGATGTAGTTCAAGATCAGTCTGTTTATCATGTTCTGCCGATTGTTCACGGTTTCCGAGACGAATCCGCGGGAGTATTGGTAGCTGTACTCGTTGTCGTCGAGCAGGTTGACAGCGGCGCGAGCCTTGTTGGCCAGGTCCTTCAATTCCGGGCTCGTCAGAGTGGTGATACTCTGGAGGGTGGACTTCACGGCGGAGTTGACGTGCTTGCTGGTGTCGTAGTTGGTGAACTCGGCCATCCTCTGCAGCATGCTGACAGGCGGGTTGGTCTTCATCAGCAGGAACACAGCGGCGCAACGGACTTCGTGGGCCTCCATGGTGTTCAGGTAGATCTTGTAGAGCACGGACCTCGCCAGTCTAGGGTTGATGTCGGCGAGTTTGTTAAGAGAAGCTACCATCAGCGTCCTCTGGAACACCGTCACTTGCTCTTTGCCCTCCAGGTAAGGCTCGAGGACAGTGAGGATCTTCGGGTGAGCGATGCTACCCAACGCCAGGATGTAGGTCTGAATCTTCGGGCTGTCGCGATCGGTCACCGCTTGCTTCAGTTCGCGGGCCAAGTAGGGGATGTACTCGTTGACGACCGTCTTGTCTTGCTTCGATATCATGCGACCGAACGTGTGCACCGGGTAACGGTTGTGGAGCGTGCGGCTGTTCACTTGCGACAAGCGGACCAGTTCGGTGAACGCTAGTATAGCTGTCGCGCACATGGTCCTGTCGTTCTTGACCTCGGAGCTGGTGGCTAGTTCCTGAACAATGGACATTCAAGAGAAAATCAACCTTCGTTCTCACACTAACGAGCTTCCCTTGAGACATCAAGTGCTTGAAAAAGAGGATACTCACAAACATGGCCCTAACGTATTCGGCAGTGGGCGTCAGCGCGGTCTTCGGGATCCTGGAGATGACGCTGGCAGCCTCCAATCCAGTGATGTGGTTGTTCTGGATCCATTTCTTGATGGTGAGCAGAGCAGGCCCGGTGCCAGCCTGAGTGACGGCGTCTCTGAACACGGCCCAAGCGTTCTGCTTAACGGCCTGCGTCTTGTCCTTCGTCTTCAAGTCGTTGATCGAGATCTGTATGCTGTTCTCGACCTCGGCCAGTTGCTTCCTGTTCAGGGTGCGCAACAGGCTGGTCAAGATCGTGAACTTCTCCAGAGTCTGCTCTTTGGGGATGTTGCTCGCTTCCTCCAGCTCGTTGGCGATTTGGTAGATGATGTCCTTGGAGACCTTGATCGTGTCGATCGCGCCGGTGTTGCCGATGTACTTGCCCTTGTTGCCAATGTAGTTGGGCAGCAGAGGATTCTGCGGAGCGTCCTCCAAGGTAGGCTTGGGCTGCCAGAAGCCGCGATCCTCGCTACTGGCGATCGAGCTGCTGGAATCGCCCGAGCCGGATCCACGGATGTTCAGCAGATTTTTCCGTACCTCCTCGCTGGAGCTCACCGATCGCACACCGTCCGAGGTGACCAGTTGATTGCTGTCCGTCGGTTTGCCTGGTCTGCGTTCCGCGAAGTCCGTGAAGGGATTATCGTAGACGAACACAAGGTTGCCAGTGGATTCTGGCTCGCTCGGGGACGTAAGGCGATCGGAGATCGGATTGACGCGCTTCAGGGTCAGGTTCATCTTGCTCATCACTATACCGTTCTGTTGGTCGTAGAACCTCGGGCTAACGAATAACTGGCTGGTGGTTACGGATGACTGAACCGTAAAGCGTTTCAGGCTCCCGGAGATGACGATCCTGCTGGTCGACGATTTCTGTAAGGAGCATTGATTAGTATCGGAATCTCCCGAGTGCCCTCTCTTCTCCGATCTACGTTCATTTACACCGTCATCGGCGCACTCACCGAGAGGAATTCTCCGTTGTCGTTGGTGCCAGGCTCCCAGTTGGTGCTTCCGGTGATGCCCAAGTGATAGTCCACGCGCTGCTCGCATTTGCTGAAGTTCTTGGTCTTCATGATGTCGATGTGGTGGCCGTCGCCTTTCAGCTCGGGCATGGGTACCAGTTCGGGCTTCAGCTGGATCATGGGGTCCGGCAGAGGCGTGATGTCGTAGCGCACCTCGCACTTGCCAGCGACCGAGTCCTCCATAACGGGGAACGAGCCGTAGGGCTCCTCCTCGTTCGGCACCTGGACGTTGCTCCTCGTCCTGATCGCGTTCTCGCCCAGGGTGTCCACCTGCAGCTGGCTGACCACGCTCTTGAGCAGGTTCACCTCGTAGCTGGGGATGCCCTTCTCGACGATCAGGTCACGGATCACTCCGCGCTTGACCTTGATCTCGAACGGCTTGCCGGTGATCGGCAATTCCTGCAGATCGAGCATCTGATCCGAGATAGGCATGTCCCAACCGTCCGGCAACTCCTTGTGGATGTTGGCGAACTGGCCGCGCGACAACTGTGCTATCAGCGTGTGCGGGTCCTTCACTTGGACCTTCAGCAACGCCTTCAGCAGGACGCCCGTGTACTGGTCGCCGAGTTTGTCGAGACCAGTCATCGTGCGACTGCGCACCAGGTAAGAGTACTCTTTGCCGACCTTCCAGCCATGGTCGAAGTCGGCTGAAACTGTCCCCGCTGCGGAACGAACGTGATTTTAGCGTTGTCGAATTGTCTGCGTGATAGCGACTCGAGGATGAAAATTAGGAATGAAGTAGTCAGTCGAAGTTCGGACCAATCAGAGCGCGCTGGGAGGCTGGGAGTCACGCCCAGCCGTGACTGATTGGTCGGGACTGCGAGTGAGTCGCTTAGAAGCCTTAGAAAAATTGAGGAAATTAATGTTTTGACTTCTGAAATGATTATACAACGTATTCAGAAGCTGTAACAAGAAGGGCTTTCTGACCTAGAAACAACGAGAAACGAGTGAATCCTTGAATAACTAAAAAGAATATTATTTATCCCATGGAAATTTAGAAAGATCAGGAAATAATTTGATCCTCGGTGAGCGTGGATTACGCGGGAAAAATATTGTAATCAGAAAATTTGAAACTGTACTCGGAAGTCGATGTTTAACGAAGATTTCATTTCAGGAAAGGAAATGAACGTTCTGGTGATTAATCGAATTCTGCGATCGTAGATGTTTGATCGAGCAACTTGGATCGTTCTGGGTTCACTTACCAAGAACTAAGAGTGTCAGAGGTAGCCACATGTTGATAGTCGTTGGACAACCACTAACTGGCAATGTGCTTCTGCATCTCCGGAACATTTATACGTAAATTATGTCGATTCAGCGATAACAAACACCGTGTAGCTCGGCATAATCTTGTTGAATGGCTGCATCAACACTTTTATCAATCCCCGCGGCTCGCATCAGGATGTTGGTCACCTCGGACTGGGGTCAAGACATGTCGTGATTCAACGTTTCTCGAAACTGGCACAGTTAGTTGATTAGACCACTTGAAATTAACCGACACGTGACGGTAATGAAGATTTCATAGATTATTAAGAAGAAAGTTGAAAAGTATCGAACTTAAATTCTTTGGATTGCTGTGAACTGTCAGCCAACGAGTACCTTGACACATATTTTACTTAGATTATAATAGTTGTAATGAGTCGTAATCAATAATATTTGCTTCTTAGTTTAATTGATAACTATAGTGACACTAGACTATAATATTAATCATTGCATAACTGTTCTATACGATTAATCTGTGTTATTCTCAAGTCCAGGTATTTTTCATCCACTTCGTTTATTTGCCAATAATCAACGTGTTTTCACAAATAGTTGTTTTCGATTATTTGCTAGATACGTATCGATTACGTGGGCAAGATCAACTATATCTGCTTGGTTTATTAATGTTAAAGCGTTTAAGAAATGCACGTGGGGTCACCGGGTCCCGGAATACATTGAAAACATGTAAACTTCCGTTGGCCTCCAGAACGAACTAGAAACTTTATCCGTTATCTGTGCTCGTTTTTTCTTCGATTGAAATTTGTCGACGGTGCGACGACTAATCGAGAAACGTGTAACACGCGCATGATCATTCCAGCTGAAGAAATCGCATCGATCTCACAGCTTCCTTGGATCTCTGCGACTTTCTTCCTTATTCCTCCCGAATAAAGGTAAGGCTTTCATCGTTCGCAAATAACAAGATTCTCGTGTGTAAAGAAAAAGTATTGTTTATTAAAATATATTTCACACTTGTCAGATTCTCTTCGTGCCATTCATTATCCACGGATCTTAATTCTAATCGCCTGTTTCTTCACCGATTCAACAGGTCTGCATTTCTTTACCCTATATGTACATAAAATGTTCAAAGTTTCGAGTAAGCATATATACAAGAAAGTCGTGTAACGATAGACATTCGCGTACACAGATAATAATACTATAAATCGCATCGCACCGCGGTTTACGAATATATTCCGTTCGGACGTTAATTCGCGCGAACGAGGAAAGTTTTTCCAGCGGTGT
The DNA here is from genome assembly GCF_051020985.1 of Nomia melanderi. Classification (NCBI taxonomy): domain Eukaryota; kingdom Metazoa; phylum Arthropoda; class Insecta; order Hymenoptera; family Halictidae; genus Nomia; species Nomia melanderi. Next base: position 16,860,465 of record NC_135007.1, read on the forward strand.
GATTGCTGCTGCTGCTCTCCGTGTCCACGTCCATTTGCGAGATCGTCGCTTTTATGATCGTCACCGGCTCGTAGTTCTGCAACGAGAAGTTCCCAGATTAAATGAAATATTAATCACGGATCGTTTAAACGAATTCATTCGCTGCATTCAACGTTCTCAGTGTCCTGATATTAATTCCATTCGTCGCTCTCGAAGGAAGGTTTATGAACCATCTCCTCAACACTAGAACCACCGTACCAGTCAAAATGACTGGTTTCGATTTTTTTAGCAATTATTGATATTTTCGAAGCATTGAATATTCTTACAACGCTTGTACAAGGGGACTCATCGAATTTCTGGATTATCGAGAAGAATCGAGGCACAAGATTCGCAAGCACGTGCACACGCCGGACAAATATGCTTATGAGCATGACGTGCAGCTGCAATGTGTAACATTGCGCTCTAGGAAAAAAACCAGAGATTGCGCTTTTACTCGCAACAGTTGCAGAACCTCGTGGAAAAATCTAATGTCGCGCGTGCAACTTTGTTTTGTGCCGTTACATCGACCGGATGCAATAAGTCAAAACAATCGTGCATAAGACAGAGATAACGGCTTCTAATTTCCTATCAGCGTCTACAGATAATGTCCTGTTTTCAGAAAAATATCTGCATCCAGCAACTTTCTCTGTCATTTATCAATTATTAACGATAATCCTTCGGAATCAACTGTTACTATCAGGACGTCTGTGTTTTTCTGTCTAATCTACCCTGTCACCTTTCAATTTTTCAAACTATTCGTAATAATCTTAAAAAATAATCTGCTTTTATCAGGATATCCTGAATTACCTCTTGAAGCTCGATATCCACTTCCTGCAGGACCTCGTCGAGGACGGATATCAAATGATTGACGTTTTCAATGGAGAACACCATCGGCGGTTTGATTTTCAGGATATTGTCGTCCGGCCCGTCGCTGCTGATAAGGACCTTCTTCTCCTTCATCCTGGAGACAACGTAATTCGCCTCGGCAGTCGCCGGTATTCTCGCGATCCTGTCGCGAACCAGCTCGATACCGACGAACAATCCCACGCCTCGTACGTCCCCGATGATCTCCCATCTTTTCTGGAGCTTCCTCAGCTCGGACATCAGGTAATTCCCTACTTTCAGAGCGTTCTCCTGCAGGTTCTCGCGTTCCAGCACGTCCAGCACTGCGTTCGCGATCGCGCAGGACACTGGGTTGCCACCGTACTACGAGAGGAAAGAAAATTTCGAGTGTTTTACAAGAGGGAACAGAAAAACAGGAAGCGTTGGGATTAATTTCTTTCGTCCCCCTTTAACTGATTCTTGGGAGTTCGATCTAGACTTCATACTTTAAGAATAAAATTACTATCTTTTTATTCAGTTTATAATTTATATATATATAATTTATATTTATGTCAACGTGTCAAATTCAATTTAACTGAACTCGTTCGGGAATCCGAATACAAACTCTTCGAGTTGAAAAATTTGACTTTGAAAATTCGAATTTAAACATTCGTTAAATCAAGCGAAATAATTGTTGAGCACTCACTGTGTTGAAATAATCGATGCCAGTGTCTTTGAAGCTCCCCGCGATAGCAGGGGTCGTAATGACAGCGGCCACAGGGTGGCCGTTGCCCATGGGCTTCCCAACGGTGACAATATCCGGCACAACGTCCTCCCCGTACAACTGGAACGCCCACACATGGCTTCCGACCCTGCCAAACCCGACTTGAACCTCGTCGGCGATGCACAGGCCACCGTGTTCTCTGACGTGCCTGTTGAATCAGTTTTCATTTAACAAAGACAATGAGCGAACACGTTCGACACAATTGATCGAAACGTAATGACCAGCTACATTATATCGTCATGAGCATTGAGGTCTGTTTTTCCATCGCAATTGATTAAAATTTTATTCAATCGAATCCATAGATTGCATTGCCAATTCTATTTGTAACAGTGCCTATTTCGAATTCACTTGAAAGCTAAATCCTCTTCGAAATACAATCGACATTACCTGTACACGTTCCTGAAATAATTCTGCGGCGGCAGGATCTGTCCACCGACAGACATCAGGCTCTCCGCGATGTACGCGCAGACGCCACGGCCCTGGGACTTGAGGTTCTGGCAAATGTTTCTCACGTCGTTCGCGTACTTGACGCCCAGATCCTCGCCAGGGTAATCGGTTTCACGGTACTTGCCCCGGTAAACGTCTGGGCACGGTGCCTGGAACAATTCAGACCGATTTCGTAGTCGAGTAAATTCCACTTGAACCTGGATCTTTAAATCTCGGTTCAATTCTACCGTTCTCTTCACTGTAGCGAATCTTACCACGTGAACCCAGTCCTTCTTGCCAGGCCCGTTCGGTTTGTTGAACTTGTACGGCGATATATCGATCATCGAGGTCAAATGGCCGTGATATGCACTAAAACCAGAAAGAACAACGTTGAACGGAACGATTCATCGAATCGTCGCGCTCGTCCGAAACGACCCCCGTGTCGACTTCCGTGCGACAACGTCGCTAAGAGAACTCTCTTCTCTCCCCTGAAAATGATCACGCTGCCTTCCTCTTGCCGTCGAGCGCACAGTATCAACATTCAGCAACACACGTATCATTTGCTCAATTGCTTGAAGTTACTCCTTCGTTTAGCATTCGAAAGGAAAGAAAGCGAAGAGCTTCGGGAAAGAAATATGCGAGACCGTTTCGACAGGCGGAACGCGTGCGATGAAGAGGCTCGCGACGGTCGTTCGCGTCATCAACGGAACCTGATTGCGACTCGATGTGCCTGGATGCGGTGATCGTTCGCGGCTCATTTGCGAAGCGGTTGCGTCGTTTTGCAAGCGATGGATGCAACATGAGGATCGCCATTGCGACGTGTCTAGCGTTCGACCCTCGGAAGACTGCTATTTCTGGCTTTGTAGGTTTTCGTGTAACGATGCTTCTAGAGCTATCTTCTTTGGAAAATGTATTACAATTGAATTTCAATTCCTAGTGCTATGTTTTGGAAAAGTATACTGCAATTCTACTTCCATTTCTAGAGCTATCCTCTTCGGAAAATGTACAATTGTTCAATTCCTAATATTATGTTTTGAGACAGTATACTGCAATTCTACTTCCATTCGCTAGTTTCTCAGCTAGAGCCATCAAACGAGAAACAAGGCGAAAGCTCTAGAAGCAGTAGACCTATCAAAACCCACCGTCGTCCGAGGGTCGAGCGACGCAATCCCGGTCAGATAATCGAATTACAATTCCAATCGGACGAAGCATCCCCTCTCGCACCCGTTCACAACACACTGCTCGTCTCGAAAATTCATCCAAGTCCCGAGCGGAACCGGTCGAGCCCGGTAACGCCCGCGGAATTCCGTTCCGTCGGCTCTTGTCGTTCGTGTTCACCTAAAACGACAATAGCTTTATGTTGTCTCGCCGATTCCTGTGGCCGATCTCCGTCCCGTTGGTCCCGTCAGCGTTCGCCGGCAGCTGCAAACAATCAAACAGAAAACCCGTACGATTAGTCGATGAGTGTCAGGCGGTGTTCGCTCGTCGGTGCTTCGTTATTCGAATCCCAAACCGGCGGTCTTGCGACCCTCGTCACTCTATGGGACGTCTGCGCAGCGGTAAGGAACGTTTTCACGCGGCATGCAGTGACGGAGAGATAGAGAAAGCGGGAGAAAGAGCCTAGCCAGTTGAGTTCGGCCCAACCTACGGTCGACGGTGTCTAGATCGCAACGGATTTCACGGAATTCTCGGCGCTTCTTGTCCGTTCGGGAACAAGTATTTGCATGATTCTTGGCCAACAAGAAATTCTCAACGATAAATCGATGCGCGAGCCGTTCGCTGGACAAATCGATCGACTCCACGTTTGGAAGTTCGCGAGAGATCGTCAAATTTCATTTGCGTTCGTTTTATCTACGAGCGTACCGTGGTATTAACACTGGGTTCACGGATGTTTATCTCATTGTTTATTCTATCTTTTCTAAGAAGATCGATGTTCGTTCAATCGAATCTTAGAAGTTCTTAGAAACAGAACTATAGTTGCATAGTTGCATCGATCGACACGCGAAATGAAATTTAACCCTTAACGGAGCAATTATTCTCGTAATATTTACAATACGCGTCGAGTATCGTGCTGGATCGCTTCTGTGAACCTCTTTCTTGTTATCTGTGTTAGTTTTTGGTAAGTCAGCTTGAAATACTTCCGGTCCGTTAAGGGTTAATACACGTGAAATTGACGTATCCCGTGAACCTAGTGTCGTTTTCTTAGTTTCTCTTTCGTGGAGTTGATCGTTTCGTCAAAGAAACGTCTCGTGTGTGTAAATGTATATATACATGAATCTATATATGTATCGATATTTTCCCCTGGACGATCACTTACTGATCGAGAGTGATGATATCCTTGTTCCCGGTGTGCGTCTGCGCGAGACGGAGGGCGAGATCGTTGGCTTCGCTCCCCGAGTTCACCAGGAAGCACACGGACAGCGGTTCCGGAAGGAGAGAGGTCAGTCGACGCGCGCAGATCACCAGATCGTCGTGCAGGAAACGGTTGTTGGTCGAGAGCAGTGCCATTTGCTCTTGGCCGGCGCGCACCACCGTCGGGTGACAGTGGCCGACTGTAAGTCAATCAATTTTAATCGATAGGTTCCTTCGGAATTCATTGCTTTCTATTCGCGACACCTCGGAACAATGAATTTTCTTAATTAATCCGTTTCTTTCCGTTCGCGATCAGCTTGTCGTTTAATACTTAATACTCACCACAATGAATCTTAGTCATCATTAATCGCTAACTGTTTCAGCTTCATCATTCGTTAGAAATCTTTCCTTTACTCTAAAGCTTCAGATCCATTAGAAATAAGAATATCGTGTTTCCAAGGCAATAAATTATTATGAATATTATCCTGTTACCAGTGAACTGACACTCGATTATCAATAAAACTGAACGTTACAGATTGCTCCTCGGAGAAATATAATTAACACGACGTTCACGTTGAAATCGATGAACGAAAACAATCCTTTGTTAACACTAGAGCTACGTACCAGTCAAAATGACTGGTTTCAATTTTTTTAGCAATTATTGATATCTTCGAAGCATTGAATATTCGAAATGATTTTGAAAATAGTTTCATTTCAGTACTATAACGAATGTCTGAAGAAACTGAAAATAATCTGTTACAGTTTTTATAGGAATTGCATATTAATTAAATGCTCGGTAGTTCTAGTGTCAATCAGTTGATTCTTCGGAGTTCGATCAAGATTTCATACTTTCGGAATAGAATTATTATATCTTTTGATTTATAATACTAAAAATCCTGGACAGTCGTCGACAGCGTTTACGTCAACGTGTTACATAGCATAAGAGATCGGTAGAAACGTTTGTACGCGAGTTAAGGTGCGTCCATACCGTGCGCAACATTGTTGATGCAGTCCAGATAACGATTCCCCCTTTCGTCGTACATGTACTGGCCCTCGGCTCGCACGATCTTCAGCGGGTTCGATTTGTAGAACAATTTGCATGCCTGCCTGTGAACCGATCGTTCGTCTGTCTTTGATCCCCTGTTCCTCGACGCTCGTCGCCGCAGCAAATATTGATAATAGCAAATAGGAGAGGCGATTAGGCGGATACTCACCCGATATGCCGCTCCCGAAGCCTAATCGTCTCCGACTTCGGCATCCGTTCCAATGACTCGGCCATGGCGGACGATCACGATCTCTGGAAAACGAAACGATCGTTTTCTACGTTCCTTCACGTTCGAACGTTTATCGTGCGCGATAAATCCTAAACACTCCGTACTAGACGATACTAACGATAGCTAGGCCGATCTTCGCGCGAAGTCGAACGTTCACGGACGCGATCGGAAACATAGAATTATCATAGACGAATGTTCTTTTTAACGAACGCGTAAAAATCTGCGGTCTGCCGACAACGAAGCTCCGTTGCGAAAGCAACGGTTCAGCGTTGCGAAGGAAATATTGAAGAAACGATCAAGTAAACGATGAAGTTACTTGGTAAATGCAGCAGCAGCGTAGAAGTGTGCGAAGATGGAAGTGACGTTGTATTTTAATATTGTATATTTATATTGTGTACGGTAATTCTCATTGTTTGCGTATTCCCGGTATTAATAAGGCTGATGTTAATCGTTCATTATCATGCATCATAGATACGTTAATCTCGATTACCAAAATGATCTAGCGATTAAGATACATGTTTTATGGAATGAACAGAATTCACTGCGTCGATTTTGTGATTTCCAAAATTTCAGCGTCGACGGATCGATTAGCACCCCTTGCAGCGAACGAGAATTGCCGTGAGTATTCGTTCAAACCTTTCCCCATTGTACAATCGCGTATCGCGTCAAGTAGAACGTGTAAGAAAAATATGATCAATCAGAAGCGAATAAACTATGAACGATAATCTTTCGTTGGAGGCCGTTCCCCATGGGATAAGTAATTTTCCGACGGCTGATAAGTGCACGTGATTACTACGTGGAAGTAGTAGCCCCATACGCTCTTTCGCCCATAGTCCCCATGCCTCGAGATAAATCGCGTTCACAGGGAACAAATTAGCGAGATACTATTTCTTAATAATAGAAACTATTCGATAATTATTCGAATCAAAACTCAAAACTAAAAGAATAATGAAATGACACCGATACTTTCTGTACTAAAAATGTAGACAATTTATTCGATTTTATTCAATAGAAATTCTTCACGGAAAGATCGATCAATAAACAGTTGATTCAGAAGAGCCAAGTTTCAGTACACTCAGAAACGTAAACAGTAGATGCCGAAATCCGGCGATACTCGCGAGATGCGGTGAACACGTACATCGATAAAACGATATTGTCAAAACAAGTTTACGTAGGCGATAACGCGTATTAATTATAGCTCAGTTGCAGTTCGCTCTTTCGACAGTGTGCACCTAGGTATACGGTCGCGTTACGAAATAGCGAAGTCTCGTTGTGAAACCAGCGCGTGCAAGAATGCACCGTTGCAGAGGGAATATCGAAGAAAAGAACCGAAGATAAACAATCCAGTTCCTTCGGAAATGTAGAAACGAATGTTAGAGAAAGAAGCTTATCGAAGTAACCATATCGTCGTTTCCAATACAATAATCCAAACGAACTGCCTAACAGCTTAAGAGGAACAATACGAACCGCTGTGGTGTACGCAACGTACATTATCAATTATTTAATTATACGGTTACACGGTACACGCGGAAAGTGGAGTGCAGAGCGAGCTCTAAGAAAGCTTCGAGAGGAAGCGCGACGGAGAGCGATCTCGTAATCGCGAAACGCCCACGCGACGCGCCGGAAGCGAGAAGCAGAGTCAGCGGGATCGTACCTGAACTCGTGGTAATCGTAAGTCACGGTTCCTCGACTTCTGAATGCAGCCGTCAGCTGAGTGCCGCGACCTACTCCGGTGACGTCATATATAGAGCTTGCCGATTGCCGGGAAGAAAGCGGGGGATACTGCGCGCGCACTGTCCTCTTCGCCCTAAAGCGATATTAGAACGCGTTTTGCGATCCCCTCCACCGTCGTTCCCCGAGTTCGGACACTATCAAACGAGTTCGTAATCTCGGCCGCGGCGAACGGGCTGGCAGGAACCACGGCTCGATCGTTCCTCTCGTCGATCGTTTACCTGCTCCGCCTGTCGAGCGGTTCCTCGACGGTTTCCACGAGACCCCTGATGCTCGATGCACCCCGTAGAAGTTGTCTAACCGAGAGAAAGTTGAATATTGGAGCTTCATTGGATTTAGATCGAATAGACCTTGAATTAAACTTGTACACTTAACACTGGAACTACCGAATAGACTGATATTTCTTAATTCTTTTATGGAGACTGGAGGAGTTCGTTTATTAAGATTCATATCAACTTGTGCTTTTGATCCATGTGGTGGATCTAGGGTTAATTAAAGTTGAGATAAAGTTATATACTTTGTTGTTGGTATCGTCGGTCTGTTTCAGGAAGGAGCCGCGCTGTCTACGAGTGGGTGGGATGGCACTTAAAGTGTTGAATCCATCAACAAGTAGCCTATTACGCGTTCTAGCCGGTGGATGGTCGATTGTGTCTGGCACAGTGAGATGAAAGGAGCTGGGTCATTTCCGACTGACGATAAGGTTTATCGTCTACGCGTTCGACACTAATAGTCTACATTTTGCGATGCGTATTTTAATAGGTAGAAATGTAACTGACAATCGTTAGTGTCCTATTGTCTATGTATTTTTTGTAATATATGGTTTGGACTCTTTGTATGACTACGCTGTTTCTCCATCGCGGCGCAGGAGCGTAAAAATGGCGACCGGCGGACCATCCAACATGGCCGCCGCCGCAGCCACCTCCGAAATTCGCTGACGCCTGTAAAACTTATTATATTCTGGAAATAATTATTAATCGCATCGTTTTGCAGTACAAATGGAAGCAAAACAGATCAGGAATTGTGTTTTTAAATATATTATATCCCTGTGATTGCGATTCAAGATGTCACGAATGCAAAATGAGAACTTGATAGGCAAATTGATCGCTTCCGTAATGTTATCGTGTGTTTCCGTGAGATTAAAAGCTTCCGCTGCAAATATGCAACGACACCTCGCACTGCAAACGCAAGAATAGATCGATTAGTACGTGTACAAATCTTTAAAACATTCACTGCTGCACTAATTAACGCTGAAAAAAGAAGCAGAAGGACAAGTTGGAGGATTCGAATAAAATTCCGCTAATATATTTCGACGCGTTTTCCAAAATTCCAATGTAATGGTCGGAGAGAAGAGGAAATTCACTAGGAAACATAAACAGTTCAGCGAGCTGAAAGTCAGAAATAGATCGATCCGAATGACCGTGAAGAGTAGAAGCGCAGTGCAATTGCGTCGAGCGTAGGAGTGAAACTATTATAGCGCCTGTTTTGAATACTATACGATCGCAAACGCAATTAACAATGCGAATATTGCGCTAATGAACAGAGCACGTAGCACAACACGTCTTTCGATCGAAAACAATATTTTTCTCATGCGCTTCCTGCAGCATTGCCATCACCGTGTCGCAATGCTACTTAACGCACTTAACGATTTCATCTTCGATCATCTTCGTCCAACAATCGGAATTCTTAATAATTACATTCTACAGAGGCTATGCTCTCCAAGTTTCTGCAATGTTAAGCATAACAAGCACAGCCGCACCGAAAAGATTTACTGCTCTATTTGCTTCTGATAATGAAAAAGCTACAAAAAATTTAGACGTCGCGGTTCCGCGCGATACGATCTCGAATCCGATTAGCTTCGATTGACAAACAGCTCCGCAATCTCGAGCAAATTATTACATAGTTATTGGAACTTTACTAATGCCCGATCTCATTTTTAGAAAATCCGCGCGATAACGATAACGCCTGACCTAAAATCGTCTCGGAGCCTCGAAAATCGGCGACAACCGGCTCGGTAATTAGATCAGCGGTGCAAATCTCTCGATATATTCATCGCGATGAGAGATCGAAGCGCAATTCGCGTTTAAATTCGCGATCGGACGTCTTTTCGATTCGATCGATGACTGTTCGATTAATTCGTCTAACAGTTGGAGGAGGAACGATGACGTCAATCGAAGCTTTCGGCCGTTCACACTCCGAGATTCCCGTTTCGTAGAGAATTATCTGGATTAAGGAGTTTGCTCACCCCGATACGCGAGCGTGAGCGGAACGTGACCAAGACGGCGGCGGCCGATTACGTTCCCCCAGCGATAAACCCGGCCTACCGTACGCGTGCACATGCGTTTTTCAGCTCGCCGGTATCATTCACAAATACCGGCCGCGAGCGTGATTGATCCCGCGTCGTCGCGCGAGCCCCTGCCGTTCGATTCGGGCTCGTTCGCGGCGCTCTTCCGCCCGAAACGTTGTCCTTCCGACGAAAACAGATAAAGATCCGACACACTCAATCTCGAACATAAACAACGCTCTTTCGAAAAAACATCTTGAAAGCTTTTTCAGCCGGTTATCTGTGGAATCCCGTTTAAAAAATTCGAACCCGTGCACACCTGTCAAACAAAACAGAAGCCACGGAGAAAGAAAGATCGTTAGTAAAACAGTTTCAACGAGCCGACCGTTGGCACACACGAGATCGTTCCCATAGATAAAGCCGTCCCCTTATCGAAATTCAAATTTAACGAGTCGAAAATTAAGGCGGTGCTTGTTTTTCCGTCGATTTCAAGGTTCGTCCTCGTCACGGAAGAGTAGGAACTGCAAACCTTGTCCCGTTGTTCGAAGGATCTCCAGCAATACGGCTGTCTACCGCGAACGGCGGAAGAGGAGCATCGGAAACGCGAGTACGGTCACGTTTCGTCGATGATTTACGAACGATCCGGCGGGCAAAACACGTTCGCGGACGGCTGGTGGTCGCGCTGTCGCCGTGAGAGTCACTGAAACTCGCACGTCTATTGATAGTTTCATGCAAAGGAGGGCGGCCTCGTGTATAATAATCGCCTGACATTGGCATCGTGACTGACGAACGAGCGCAGAGTGACTTGGGCGGCCGTTTTTCTCGACTCGATGCCCGGCTACGCGATCCGGCGTCCCGGTCGTCGTCGATTTCCGAACTCCACGGCATCTGCAATTACCCAGAATTCATCGAAACCGTTTAATTCCGATTCTTACAAGTTGGACAGCACAAGGCACGAATATTTTCATAAGTATTCGCCTGATTCCGATCACCGGCGATCGATCGGAGAACGGCGATCTCGAGTAGAGAAACCGGCGCAATCTCAATGGCCAAACAGGCTCTTTTCTAACGGACGTTTCTCGTGGAAAGTTTCACGACCTCTTTCCTGGTTATCGTAGCCATTGATAAATTATCGCCGCGAATTCACGTGGATAATACCAGTGAATGATCGCGCGCGCGTGCCGGCGCGGCTCGTCCGCGAGCCAGCCGGCAAAATGGCGGGTGATCCCGACGAGGATGCACGTGCTGCGTATTTACACCATGCATACGAATCTGATTAGCGCGTCACGGTTGAGTTACAGGCAGCTCTATTTTGCACTCGAGGGCACTCGGTGATTTTCCATCGCCATTATTATCTGTTGCTTTTCGTTCGACCGGCTTATCGCCGCGTAGCGTCGCTCGACGTGCCCCTAGTTGAAATTCGCCTATCCCTATGGTAACCGATGCTCGGATCATAGATTCTACTAATTGCTTCGCTTCGATTCAGTTTTCGTCGGCGAACGTTCGAAGAGATTTCTTTTCCTCGCCGAGAACGGGGAACTGTAGGGACGTCATTGATATTTCTTAAGATCGAGTGTAATTATTCCATCAGATAGATTATCGTTCGAATCGGTTGACGCCAGTCCCGCTCAACAAACAAGAATCCCGACGGTCCAACGGTGAACGTTGAACCCTCGAGCCGACGCGATGGAATTTCGACTTTCCGAGAGTAAACTCCGAGGATCTCTAATCGAGAAGGCGGCTCGTCGGAAAACATGGTCAGCGACACGTGCCGCACGTGGACGATAGTGATACACACGTGATAGTCGCTATCGCGACGCCGGTAATCTATTGTTGATACGCTTGCACGAACCTCTCGCTACTGTGTATGGGAGCACATGCATCCCACATTCGTGTGCCGACAAAAATCCCGACAAGCCTCAGCTGCCGCTGGATAAGGCATCCAGGTCATCGCGAAACTGCTCGCCGCTGATGGAGGATTCCACGCACCTAGAAACAATAGAAAAACGATGAAAAAGATTCTTATCGTTCCCCCAATATATCTCCTTATTAGAAGAATCTACTGCAGCATTATGTATTTCACAATTAGCTGATTACAAAAATAACTGGAATCCTTTAATCGGAAAAAAAATCAACCATCGGATATTTCCAGTCGAGTGAGCAACGACTCGATACCGCGTCTGATCGTGTCTACGCCAGGAATCTCGGATTCATGTTTATTAATCAAGGTATTTACACGATTTCGAGGTTCTATGTAAAACTCGAAGAAACTTAATCGCTTCGTAAAGACCATCCAAGGATAAGCGCGATTAATCTGAGCGTCAAGAATATTACTGCTCGGCACGGGTGAATGTGTTCGGTGAAAAACAGCGGGAATGATAAAATTGTACGATCAAAATAAGATAACGGAGGTTAATGGGTTACGTAATACGTCCACCAGAAGATAAAACGCGATCCGTCCTCCAGTGACACGGAACGTTGATCCACTTCTATCTTCCTCGTTCTCTTCTCCCGTTTGTCCTTTGAAGCACCACGATCTCCCTTAATTGAATTACTCCGACGGCTGTAGCCTTAATTATCTATTGATATCTGCGTCTGGCGCCTCGCGCGTATCTGTCGCACCGTTCCCGGTCGTGTCTCGGGGCAGTATGCAAATTGCAAATTGTTTTCCGCGGCTCCATTGGCTAAACGGCCTGCCCGCGCCCGATTATTCCTTCCACTTGCGTAAGAGGTCACGCCAGCCTTGCCGATTATCATTCCCGCGGACATCGGTGCTGCGAGCGGCTCGGTTGGATTTAATCGCGCGAACCGCGCGGTGCATTCTGAATCGCCGCTCGACGATCGCGGCGAACCGTCAGTCCTGATTTAACACCGGAAATAACAATGGAGAATACAAAGTGGCAGGTTCCAGTGGAAAACTGGATCTCCGCTTGGCGTTGTCCTCTACTTCGTGCAATCTTCTGTGGAGACATTAATTGCAACATATTTACAGCTGAAAAATTCAGCGATGTTTCAACGAGATCACCGTGGGAAGAGTAACGTAACAATGAATATTTAAAAAAAAAATATAGACAACGATTCGCAGTCGGTAGGACTCGAACCTACGCTCCCAGAGGGAATCTGATTTCTAGTCAGACGCCTTAACCACTCGGCCACGACTGCTACGGCGGTTAGCATCGTCAAATTGGAATTTCTCTATGTATTATGATACACTGATAAAAGAGAGGTTACAATTCGAGATTTTTCTAATGGTTAATTAATATTATTTCGTATAGCTCGTTGGAATATGAGACTTTCTATTTGAAAAAGAAAAGTGAGGATACTCCATACTTGATCGTATCTTGGTAGATTAACATTAGAATCAGATGGTCAACATGACCCATTCCTAAATTCTTCTTTTACAATTATTGGAAAAATAATAGATTCTTTTCTAAGAAAATTCTAAAGAAATTGTTTTAGCAAACTAAGTTTTGTGGTAGTCTCGAGCACTTGGGGTTTCTATGGAAAGATTTTGGAAAGTTGACTGCTTGGTAGTTCCAATGTTAAAGATTCCTCGATGTTTACGTAATAATAAACAAACGTGGATTGACATTAAAAATACATGGAGATCAAAGGCCATCAATTGGAAAAAAAGGAAACACTGACAATCGTCATCGAACGAAAAGGAAAGCGAGCGATCCAAGATGGACGGGTGATCGTAAACATATACACGTGGCCAGTGAAATCAAAACTTGTATTTCATCGTATCGATACAATAGAAAGATAACAGACGGAGGACGCAATTATAAATCGAGATGTATTTAATAGACGTTATTAATATATTGATATCTACGTTTAATCAAGTACAGCGGACCAAGTGGCTTTTTAATCTCGCGGCATTCTCGTTCGCCGGCGGAGCCGGAGGATCGTTTCCGTCGAGGCTGTTGCACGAGGATCGTCGGATCGTCGACGGAATAAAACGCACGGTGTCGCGACTCGTCGAATCGGACACTGATCCGATCCCGGTCTGTTCCGCCGGAACTCCCCCCGTTCTCTCCTCGCACCCTCTCGACAATTTTTGAACACAGAAAATCGCGTCGATCTACCATACTCACTGAGTACAATAACGAACAAACTCAGAGAAGCTCCGACGTTCCCTCTCCATTCTTAGATTTACAAGGTTCCATGGACGACAGGGAATTGCCGAGTTGACCGGAACGTTCTGTCATCGGGTCTCGCCGAATCTGTCTCTAAATTTCACTCGATGCGTCCCTCTTTCGAATCGTTCGCCGCCGAACGGTAAAACAATACAAACTTTACATTATACTCCCGATTCTCCAGAGAATCGATCAGATTCTACGCGGCGGAAAGGGCGGAGAAAGATTTCCTAAGCCGCGTTGCACCGGCGCAACGCTACCTCGACTAAGTAATTAATTGATATTCCTCGGCATTCTACATTCCCCGGTGTTCTATGTTCCCTTTAAAGTCGGGTTAATCGATAAATCAATGGACAACGACGTTACGCGAATCTCCTCGAGGATGAAAACGACAGAACCTTTCGATCAACCTAATAGAATCCGCTGGAAAAGACGGCTGGAAATGGAAACAACGATTCTTCGAGATGTTCCAGCTCCCCCCGTACCGTTCGTCGGGCCTAATCGTTCAAGCCTTAAACTATAGACACGAAGCACGTAATCGAAAAGCGCTGATAAAAGGGCTCCGAGAGTGATCGCGCGGACTTGTCCGACGAAAGCGTCGTTTCTTGGAACAGCCTGTACAAACTTGGTTTTCCTGCTCGTTCGCGTTCGTGTGTCGCGCGGGAACTCGCATGCGCTCCCCGGAAATTTTCATCGTCGTATAACTATTTATGTATAAACACACGCATGTACTTTGATCCGCACAGGGGTCTCGGGTGTTTTTATTTAGTTTTCCTTATTCTCAGGGAGGTGTCTAATTCACAAAGGACCAAATACTCTTCGCAAATTCGGAGGAAACGCTTCTTTCCTTCTTTCCCTTGTCGCCTCTTTCTCTCTCTCTCTCTCTCTCTCTCTCTCTCTTCCTCTCTCTCTCTCTCACGTTCCGCCATTTTTTTTCCTCGAAATTTTCTTCGTGTTCTTTTTTTTCGTCGATCAAGTGTAAAAATATAGATATTTCGTCGCTTTCCCATATATTCTCTTTTTTTTTTGTTTAATTACTCGTCCCGCCTTTCTCCTACGATTGTTTAATACAGAAAGTTACGCGGCACGGTGCTCGGCAAGTGTTCCAGCCGCCATTACGATTCGGGGACGTGTTTCTGGGAGCGAGTCTAACGGGGCGGACTACGCTTTGGATTATTGTACAATTTGCTTTTCAGTTTTCACGCGAACGAAGCGATCGTCTCCGAAGAACGGTTTTCATTAAAATTTCACGGAGCGACTGTAGGCTCGCGTTCGAAGCTTGTAGCGTAACGCAACGCAGTTCGCAGGTGTTTACGACTACGCTTCCCGTTCGGCGAGCCTTCAACCCAATGATTCCGCGCTTCCGCAATGCGACAGTGTTTAATTTACAAGTCTCGCATGCAAAACCTTGGCAGGCGCTCGCGTATGTTTCACTTCAGAATTCTCCGGGCATAATAACGACGGTTAGCGACTACCCCGTTCCTTGAATAACAAGTTCCCGATTCAGCAATATACTCCCGAATATTCTACGAAGCTTCTAAAATGACTATACACCCGGACCAGAACGCCGACACACGCCAAGTTCCCGATAAAACGAAATTCTACACTTCCAACTGCCAAAATCTTTACCGCGACCAATCCTCGACTACATCGTTAATAGCTAAGGGATACTAACGAGCGATTAATAACGAATATTTCAGAACCCGATTCTCGAGAATCGAAACTGAATTTCCGGTTTCCGAAACTTCCAACGCGACTAAAGTAGAGCCTTATCGACAAGGCTCTTCTCGATACTTCTTAATAGTTTCTCGATGAACCGTGGAACACTTGCCGAACACGAGTGCTAAGGAAACTCAGTTGCGCGAGTATTCCCGCGGTTGTCAATCAGAAGCGCGAGCGCGCGATCGGGAGCGTTCGTTCGCCGAAGAGAACATGAAAGAACGCGTTGCCGAGCAAAGGAAATCTAGCGGTTCTCTACGTTAATTGATTAGCTTTTTTCATTCTTTCCTCCTCTTCGTTATCTCGATCACCCGGGTTTCGGTCCCCGACCTCCTCTGAATCCTTCGCGAAGATGAACCCGGCCACCGTTCGCCCCGTCGCGATCCGTTCGCGGTGAGAAACGTCGGAACCGCTGTCACCCAGCGTCCCCATCCTCATCTAAACGCTAAGTAGGCTAGCCAGACCTCTACGCCTATGAATAAAACGCTATCGATTATATGCACAACACGCAGATGTGAACCCAGAGCAAGTACCGACTGCGCCCGGAAACTGTCCGATCCGTCGATCAGCGTGGCCGCCGGAACGGGCCCATCGAACGCGGAGAATCATTTTCTTTCGTTCGCCGAGGATACGCTTACGCTTCGATTTCCCCTTTTCTCGTTTCTCCGATTTGCTCCTTTGACAGCAAAAGGAACCAAAGAGTTTCATATATTATTCATTTACAAGTGTCCCGTTTCTTTCGAATGTCTCCCCGTTGCACGGTCTCCGATAACCTTGATTCCCGATCGAACATTCCGCGAGCAGATCGGCGTATCACGGGCTGTACCGCCGTGTATTTTAATATTTATATTATGTACATACGGGGCGGCTGTAAATGAAAGTCACACTCGAGCCCTCCTCGCCACCCGCCATTCCGAAGTTCTCGTTGAAACGCAGAGGAAGAGACAGCGATCGAACGCGAAACACCTCGCGCGGAAACGTTCGATCGACCCGATACGATTTTCGTCTTTCTCGGTCGTGGAAACAGCGTTACGCGACCGATCGGAACGTTCGGAAGCTTAGAACCACCCCGTATACGGAACATTACGAGCGAGAACATTTATGTTAACCGTCGGACGTCAGGATTCGATGATACATCCAATGAATACTACTATCTTCAACGGATTACCGAAGGATTTATTTACTTATCCATTAAGAGATTCATTTATTCAGCTATTGAGAAGTTCATTTAGTTATTTATTTATTCGTTTATTCGTTTATCTATATATCTATTTATTTATTTATTTATTTAATAAGAAATAAAGTTTATAGTGCGATACGATATGACGAGACATTTTATTTCCTACAGATGCGTGAACGATGCACTCCGTCGCGGGTGAAGAACGACCCAGCGCCGCCTTTAACCCGACGTCCAACGATTAAAAGTGAATCATAGTCTACGAACGTGACAGAAATTATTTGTACAACGGTGTTGCACGCCGGTGATCACCGACAGTTACAAAAATTCCGATAGCTAAGGCTCGCAGCTCGACTGTTTCTCGCGCCGACAAAATGGAGTCAAGGATCCGACTCGACGTCCCCGCGCAATCCAATATGGCGGCTGTTTATCGAGCCAGCCAAAAAATCCTGAGATAAACCGCCGTCGAACAGACTCGGAACAATTGAACGCGGTGCACTGCGTAGACGAGAATAATCGATTGCGTAAGTAACAACGAGATAGGAACAAAAAGAAACGAAGGCTGCTCGCCGCAGAACGGGCACGTGTCTTTTATTCAAAATTTCAAATGTCTCCTTTATTTAAGATTTCGAATGTCTCTCGTACATTGAATCGAAATTATCACGTTCCCAAAATATTCTATTCGACCGGAATGATCACATAATTTCGCTTCAGCGTTGAACTACATTATTCTCGTTCGTCTATTTGTTTCTTTCGATGGGGACGTTCGAGTTGACAGTGTCTCGAGCCTCAACTTCGTCGGAACGCGTTTTACGTGTAATATTGCTCTTGCCATGACCGTCGTCGCGGTATTGTTAGTTAGTGGCAGTGCTATTTGACGGATACACGGCGACATTCGCCGCGTTCTTCCACCTTACTCTCTAGAAACACGGTACGTCCGGTCGCACTGACACTATTCGAAACGAGCAGCGCGAACTTTCCAGAAATTTTATATCAATGAAACACGAACTCATGATATCGGGCTGTCGAAACGCAAAATCTTAACGTCGCGAGCGGACGGCGGATTTTCACGCGTTCGTGGAACGTTTCGGAACGCAACGTTGCGGAGAGTTTAGAAAAACCATTTTCTATCTAGATTCTAGATGCTCCGTTGCGTCCCTGGAAACTCGAGCTCGCACGAAAATCCGCAGGCCGATCGCGAATTTCTCTGAGCATCATTAACCCCGTGTTCTCATCGATCGACGTAATATTGCCTCCGAATTATCGCGCGATGAACCTCGTGACCCCGGACCACAAACTTTCGCTGACGCTCGTATGTTCGAAAATTCTCGCGACATTTCGAGCCACCGATCTTTCGGGATCATCCATAGTTCACATTCGATCTGTCCCTAGCGGAATGTCTGATTGAGGGATGGAAATAAAGAGTGCCGTCTGAACACTTTCCTCTTGTTAAATGAATCAAGGATTTGAAATAAAAATAAGGCGAACCAAACACGTGTCTTTCGTTTGCTTTTTGGTGAAAGGCACCGAACCGATCGAACAAATAGAAACGAATGAAACGATAAGAATAGAAGTGAACGTATTTGAATGCACGGGGTGAGAGAAAGGGTAGATCAACTGATTATCTCGCCTCGAACGTTTCCAATTCGTCGCTGGGAGGACGCTAACGTGGGCGGGTGGCTCAAGTTCGAAGGTGTAACATCAGCTATATAATTTTGCTTTATTTATATTTCAAATTATTTTAATTTAAAAATTACAGAGATCATTTCGTTTACGGATTGTCGGTGATGACAAGAAACGAGAGAATATTGTTTGCGAACGTGTATAATATACGCCTACGATTTAATGATAATTATAATAATATAATAATAATAATAATAATAATAATAATAATAAAGAGATTAATGGAAGTAAAGAAGACAAAAAAAAATCTGATTAGGAAAATAAAGTTGTATAATCGATAGCAAAAGTAAACGAGAGAGAGAGGGGAGAAAAGTGGTCTCGGATGTGAGGTCGGTCGCCGTTCGTATTTTTTTTTTCCTTTCTTTCTCTTCCTCTTATTTTCAGTTTTTTTTTTTTACTCTTTTAGTCGGGTGAAGGGAAAAAGTAAAAATCGATTCTTTTGCTTCACTTTTACTATAAAAAAGTTTGTTTCGTCGACCACGAGAATATTAAGAAATTATTACTTATTCGTATGGATCTGACCTTATATCGTCGTTTATATAAATAGACGTTCGTTATCGATATTTAAAATTTGTTTACCTTGTTTACAAATATAAAATAAGACGCAAGAATTCATCCTATCTATCGTGAATGAAAAATAAAAATTTCCTATCTAACCGCGGCTAAACACGTGTGTTTCCATGTCCTTAACTAAAAACAGAAACGATTTCCGCGTGTGTTCCGTGAACCAACCGTGATTCCTCCCATTTTTCCAAGTGTTCCATTTTTTTTTTTCTTTTACCAGAGTGTGTTCGTTCGTGTCCGTTACTGTCCTCTCTGAGTGTGTGTTTGTATGTGTCTGTGTGTGTGTATTTATATTCACGTGTGTCTGTTTAAAAGTGTGTGTACGGTGAATCTATTGTGAGACGGTGAACCGGCGCGCGCGAGCGCAGTTCCGGAGAGAAACCTTAATAAATTTTGATTTATCGATTCCGTTCAACATTCATAATAATATATCACTTTCTGTTTCCTTTCCCCCCCGCGTTCGATTCTTCCCTTTTCCTCTTCTTCTTCTTCCTTCGTTCTCTGTCTTTCTTTTTTTTCTCTATTTTCCATTCCCTTCGTTTCTTTTCCCCGTTGTACACGTGTGTACACGTGACGGTTTACCTTTGTTTCTTTTTTTTTTTTGGCCGTTTAACTCATTTCTCGTTTTCTTTCATTTACTCTGTTTTAACTATTATGCGAAAAAGAAAAGAAGATGGTGCCATCAGCGGTCGACGTACGCAACGACGCGTCTACGATACATATACTATTCATTTATAATCGCTTCTCTCGTCGATCGTCCCGGAAAACTGTCGGCGGACGACCCGTCGAATCGCGGGAACAGTGAAACCCCGACGACGTATCTTTTCCTCGGTTTGCCCGTTTTTTAACTTGTTTTCTTTCGTGTTTATTTCTTTTTTTTTTCATCGTTTTCATTCTTTATCCCCCTTGCCATTCACACATTCGCTTAATTACAGTTACAACGGTGAGTCGTATTTTCTCTTTTCCCTTTTTTTTTTCTTTCTTTCGGACACGTTAATGAACTAAAGTCAGAGTTATGCTCCTGCGGTGGCTGCTGGTTGGGATCGGTCCCCTGTTCCTTCCACTTCCGCTACCCAGAAGAAATTGGAAACGCGATTATCGGCCCTGATCCCTGGCCCTGACGATGGTCCGGTGCTCGTTCGTGGTCGTCGACGTCGCTGCCGACGATGACGATGACGGGACGACGGCCGCCGCGTGCCGGCGATGCGCGGCGTCGTTGTGATGATCCTGATCCAGCTTGTCGAGGTTGGCCAGCCTGTGAACGCACACGATGCTCTGCGGATGAGAATGACAGGGATGCTGATGTTGGAGAACTAGGGTCGCCGGCGGGGGTGGTGGTAGAGGCGGTGGAGGTGGTGGTGGCGGGAGCGAGCTGAGCCACGTCACGCCTGGCTCCGCTCTGTGTCATTTGCCATTCTGTTGCAGCGCCGCGTTGATCTGCGCCCACAGTTCTTTGTTGCAAGACTGAGATCTGCAAGGACAAAGACATCTCTCAGTTTCGCCGTTCGTCGCTGACAATTTATTCCAGTTTCCGAATTACTTCACACTATTCTTCAAACGGAGTATTCGTTACCTTTTGATAGACTGTAGCCACTCCTTGAACTGAGCATGTCCTTCCGGAGTGATATGAAACGCTGCCCTAGCCGCGCACACGACGTTCGCGAACTCCTCGTAGTCGCCGACCACCAGATGATACAGTTTCTGGTGCATGCACTGAATGTACCTGCGATCCGAATAGAGAAGCGAGTGATATTATCTTTATTCAAATGGACCTGCGTGAAAAAGAGAAAAGGACTGACATCTGTTGACACTTGTGAACGAGAGGGGCCAGCAGGGCAGATCTCAAGTGGTGGATCACAAGCGCCGGATTGCTTCTAGCTAGGTACTGCGCCGCCTCCAGTACGACGTCGTGGAGGACGAACGGGCTAACGATGCTGTTCACGGTACAGATGCAAAGCTGGTGGAGGTACTGCGTGCCGAGACGCTTCGACACTCTCAACAGCCACTTCACGTCCTCCCCGTATGGAGGATTCCGCGCGTATTTCGCCTGCGGTCTGTCGTCGTGCACTCTGCGAGCTAGAGTCTCCAAGGCTAGCATACCCACGCGATACGCTGAGACGAGGGCTCGGAGCTGGTAGGGGCTGAATGTTTGAGTCTGCCTGTGAACCTATGGCGAACAAACGAGACGACTCGATACGTGAATGGTTTCATAGCTACGAATCTACGCACTGATATCAGAAACAGGTCCAGCCAATTACCTGCGGCTGTGTCCTCACAGTGGATATCATAGGCTGTGCTTGGACCAGCGCTGAGCCAGGCATATTGTTCTGTCCAGGAATGGACCCGGTCACTCCTGCCTGTACCTAAAAGCCAACAAGCCCAATTTCGAATCCTCTGGCGCAGCTAACGGAGGATCATCCTTCGGGATACTCACATTGACCGGCATGGGCTGCTGCATAGTGAACAGATGATGAGTTCCCGGTGGTGGCGGTGGTTGCGGTGTGTAGTACTGTGGTAGCGACTGCGGCTGCGCGGACTGCGTCGGGTGGTGCGGATGCTGGGGATGCTGCGGGTGGCCGGGATGAGACGGGAACGCAGCGTGGTACATCTGCATGTGCGACGGTGCTGGCGGCAGAGTTACCCTGTGCGAGGGCATCGGCCCGCCAAAGGTTGTGATGGAGTGGTGAGGGTGTACGAAACTGTAGGGGCCCATTGCGTACGGCATGCCAACCCCTGTGACCAGAAATCAAGAGAGTAAGTCACTCGGTTACGAGATGTTCCCTCGGGGACCAGGGGAAACGAAGTTACCTAAAGGTGCCAACGTGGTTATGGTTGGATGAGTAGGGTACGGCTGAGGAGGTGGCTGAGTGCTGGTCACGACGACAGCCTGCGTGGGTCCAGGCATCATCTGACCATTCGACATGTCCACCGGTGGACCAGGCTCCACCATGAACAAACCGTTCAAGTCTAACTGTAGAGGGTCATGTGGCGGCATGTCGTCCTGCTGCTCACCGCCAGGCGTGTGCTGCGCATTCCAGTGGACGATTAATTATAATGAAACCGTACAATTATTCCTGATGCATATTCTGGTACGACTCACTTACCCTCAGATATAGTTCGTACCAATACTTGGCGACCTGAAAAAGCACTTCCGGATAAACACCGCCGCCTTTAGCGGTGTTTTCCACGGTGATGCAAGCCATCTCCAACATCGTTTCGCTTTGTTCCTTACACTGCAATGAGATCTCTCTTTGAATTTTTGCTTGAGCGTTCAAGATTTATTGGTATGTTACTAATAATAAAGTGACATCATCGCTGAGTCTCACCGCGATCAAGAATAAACCAGCGAACCAAACTTGCCTGTAAAATGGCTCTTTGAACCTCATTTGGATTCAACGCGTGGGCGTGCGGCAGACAGGACAACGCGAGTTCCGCGGCTGCTCTGACCATATTCGGATCGCTACCCCTCGATGACTTGTCCGCTATGCTGACGGCTTCCGGTGGCGTTAGGTGTCCCTCCCAGCTCTCGATAAGGAACCAGATCGCCGGCGCGCCAATCTCCATCGCCTGACCCGTGATCCAAGAGACGTCGCTCGAATATGTGCGGCTGAGCCAGTTCGGCGTCACGCAATTGTGCAGTCCAAGAGCGTACAGGCCGAGCTGGAACGCGCACATGTGCAGAGCCTTGTGCGGCCCGTGATGATTCTGGCTGGTGGACGCTTGCGTGAACAGCGACGTCGAACTGTTGCCCCCAGCCTTCATCAGAACCGTCTTCGCCAGTTCGCACATGAAATGAGCGCCGGCTTCGGACGGCTGGTTAGGAATGGATGGATAGACCCTTTTATTTTTGTATCTGAAACGAATGAACGAACCAATTTGACCAGTAGCTCAATCAATAGTCACTAATGGATTACACAATTCTGGCAAGCAAAATTGACTTTAACGACAGTTATAGGACGAGAGTTTAAAGAGGTTGTAAACCTTGTCTCCTTCGTCCTGGTAGGCACAGTTTGCTGGACAATCTGCGGTTGCACTGTGAACGCACTCATTCCAGTTTCTAGTTCCGCGCTGGTGCTACTGTGCGGTCTGCTGCTGTTGCTGATAACGTTCTCGCCGTTACCAGCGTCCGTTCCAGTGAGCGGAGAGGAGCATTCTTCGTCGTGAAGATAGCTGACCATCTGCAACGGCAAACCCTCGTTGAGAATTTTAAAATAACGTCAGCTTCGACTATAAAAAATTCACGTGGTCTACCTCGCTCTTGGTGGGTCGGTTGTTCGAGGTGTAATACTTCGGCAGAATTGGCGTCTTGATCAACTGATGAACGTCCCGGTCCAACAGTTTGTTCATGATTCTGGCCACCTTCGCGGGCTCGGACTTGTAGTGGACCAGCAATGTGATGGCCAAGTCTCCTCTGTAGAAATGATACATTCAGTCGGGTTACCGTGCCGAGGAACAATCGATAGAATAAGACAGAATCGACGAGCTACCTTTGGCGTCTCGTGCCTTCGCAAAGAAGCGGATGATCGGCTTCGCTTACGTTCGCTTTCAGCCCCAGAGCGGTGACGGCCGCGTCGAATCCGAGGTTCTCGTCAACGTCTGTGGGCAGGTGTTTTACTCCTGCGAATCATTCCACAATTTTTTATTCTCTGCCTTTAATATTCAAACTTTAACTCTCTCTTGTCTGAAAGAATTATCGTTTCTGCCCTAATTTCAACCGTGCAACTTAAATCCCGACCAACCCCCTTGTCACCTAAAATATAAGCGGACTGCGGACCTCCATGCGATCATAGATGTTTATAGAGTAACTTACAGAAACCCACCGACGGTAATGTAAACGATACTACGCAATCTATTCGGTACGCAAAATCCTCAGTCTAGCGATAAGAATCCAGTGAGAAGAGAATGAAGAAAAGCGATTCGTACTTGATGTCAGGGCGTCGAATATGAAACTGGCCAACATAATGGGAAGCAACGCGTGACCTCTGGACCGCAGCACACCGTCCCTAAGTTGCTCGGCTCTCTGTTGGACCATGGCTAGCTCGGTTGGACCTAGCGGGATCCTCTTCAGAAGAGTTACCAGTTCGCTCTCCTGATGAGCCAATTTAACCTGCAGCAATGAATAACATGAGGATCATTATCTCCAGAAGAATACCTCGCAACACTTCCATAGGAATGAACAATTACCTCAAGAGGCTTAGTGTTAGCCGGCGGCCTAGCCATCTCCAAGCCGAACAAACCGACTCTGAACGCCAGGTTGTGATACTCGGGATTCTCTGCTAGCACCGTGCAGAGGAAGCAGCACTTTGCCAAAGTAGCCGACGCAAGGCACGTGAGCTGATGAGACGCCGGGTTTACTTGTTGCTGAAACAGGTCATCACATGTTCCAACGACGGTGTAGACTACTAAAATATCCTAGTTAATTTAGAATATAGAAATGTTTTCAAACGACCATTTAATTGAGTGAACTATACACAGCATTCAACGTGTCTATCGTGCAACTTTAGAGTAGAGATATCGTTTCAAGTGAACCATCCAGCGTTCTAGCTACCTTCTTACATTCATTTCTGGCTTTCGGGAGAGCCGTGTCCACTGGGAATTTTTTCCCTTAAAATAATTGGCGACGAAGCCAGCTGCAATGCTGGCGAAACGTTGAGAAAAAATTCCTAGTGGACACAGCCAACACTCCAGGCCGTGAAAGCACCAAAACTACTACCTTCTTCTTCTTCCCCTTGACAGGCACAGGAGGTTCGTTGATCATGAGATTCGGAGGGTTCGCCAGCAGCTCTTCCCCAAGCTGCACGCCCAGAATGCAAGCTTCCCGCGTGTGTCCGTGCGCGTAGAGCCCCTCTGCCCTGGCGAAGAGTATATCCCATGGGTCCTCGGTCTTCATCAGGTTGCCCAGAATAGTGCTCGCGCTCGGTGTGCCGGAATTCTGGGAGTCCTTGTTGAAGTCCTTGCCGGAGGTGCCGTTGGTGCTGGCCACGGCTTTGGGGTCGTAGTAGTAAACGTGATATTCGTCGCAGGATGGACTGTCGCTGCTCGACGACGAGCTCTCGTCCTTGGACGGTCTCCTGGACGGGTCCTTCTCCTGGTCGGACTCCTGCTTGTCCTTCGAACCGCTGCCCTTCGGCAGAGCGGCGCGCGATTTCTCGCGGTGCTCGTGGTTCACCCTGTTGCGCTTCATGTCCGTGGCAGCTTTGTTATTACTACTATCACTACTATCACTATGGGTCTCGGACGAGGCGTTTGAGCGGTGCTTGTCCGAATCTTGAGCGTTCTTCAGGCTTTCGTTACTGTTGGACGACGACTCGCTGCCACCACCCTCCTGAAACGGTCGACATCGATCGGTTAGAATTCCTTCGTTCATCCTATCACAGCTAACAAAGTTCCTCGAAACCTCTGATAACTCGGGACCTTCGCTACTAACTGTCCCGTAATTAGATAAACGCGATGTTTAACCTTTTCCCTACAGCGGGACTAACCGCGAAGCTGAACCTCTATACATGTAATATCATTTGATACTCGAGACTGATATTTTCCACTGTCGACGTTAGATTAGACCATAATGTACAACTACGACAGACAATTGCGCTATAATGGCGCACCGTTCAAAAGGACGCTGTAAGTACCGTTGTAACAGGTTAATGAAAAGGAAGACATAAAAACTGTATCGACAGCATTATCGAAGCAGAATGCGACGCGTGTCTAATAAGCAGCAGAGGCGTCGGACAATGCGAGCGCGCCGACTGGAAAGCACCTGTGAGTCCGTGTCCCCGCAATTGTTTAGATGAGCGCAACATCGTCTGACGAGCACCACTTGAGGCTCGGATATATCGGGTATGTCGGTCTCGTTCTCGCAGAAACCCTCGGAACTGACGCTGCTCCGGTTCCCATCTCCGCCGCCGTTCCGCAGACACAGGCTCGTGAAGTTCCGCGGGTTTAACCGCTTCCGGTCCATGTAGCTGAATTCCATGCGTCTCCCGTGATGATGCGAGACCGGCGGCTGACAATTCAACACGGCCGCGCTCGAGTTCACCTGGAAAACAACCCCCGCCCGTTCAGCCTCCGGAACAGCTCGGCCCACCTGGGAAATACTCCTACGCGCGCTTTCAAACATTCACGCCGGAACGCAACTCTCGCCCAGTTGGCCCTTGGAATATTTAAATCCATTCAGGCGGCGCGCGCGAATCCTCGCGTATTCAATTTCGCCCGATTAACGACCGCCGCGCGTTCGTCTTGACGAGTTTCGAGCAATTCTCGTAGGGGAGTTTCTCGATACGTTTAACGCTGGGTTCACGGAACACACTTGCACCGATTCGGATCGATGCAACCACAGGAGTAATCTAATAATTTGTTTCTCAAACTGTAATTGGCAAAAAGGGGATGGGTGAAGATCAATTTTAACACACCGAACGCCGGCTAAATTTCGGCTACTAAAAACGCGAGTGTAGGTGATTATATTGACACATTTTTAAACGTCGATTAAACCAAAGTTTCTAACTTGCGGAAGAAAACGGGGAATTTGTAAATTTTATTTTCGATTTGTGTTACGCATATCTGAATAGAGTAAAAATCTCGCATTATCGCAGGGCCGGCGCTCGATGTGTTGAAGACAAAATATTTTGTACGATAAATATCCGTGAACCCGGTGTTAATCTGAACTAGGGGACATCCTTGCATCTCGAAGCTGCATTGCGATAAAAGGACTGCAGCGTGCTGATCGCAAGGATCACGGTTTCCGTGATTCGATCGCGGTGAATGGGGCTGCGTATTAACCTGATTAACCTCGCTCCTAGAATCTCCGACGTGCCGGAAGCAGGTAAACGGACAATGATACATGGGATTGCTTCCGGCGGTGTAGGTGATACCCGGCAACGTGTACTCCTCCCAATCCAGATAGCAGGCCTCCAGGGCTGATTTGAACCCGGTGAAAACCGCCAGATCGTTCTTCAGCGAGTCCTTGTGGCCGCCGCTGTTGTTCCTGTTGTGTGAATTGTGCGTCACCGAATTGCCCCGGCTCTTCCTCACCTGGTACCAACAAGTAAGCAAAATTCAACGACCCGATCAATCTTGTTCTCCGACTAACGCCGACTAAGTCCAGAGAAGAACTGAGAAAATTCGTGTATCAGCTTCTGAAATTATTGTGCAATCATTTGAATATGTTGTACAATCATTTCAGAAGCTGTAAGTAGGGCTTTCTGATATAGTAACGAAGAGTGAATCCTTGAATAACTCAAAAGTGAATGAACATCGACTTAACCGCATTAGCTTCCAAGCGAGTCGACCAGTTCAAATGATTTAATTACTCGAACAACAAACGATCAGCGCGTGGTTTCCCTATTTTCTATTAACTAAGCAATTGATACATAATTCATCTTTATCTCTTGGAGCTTTTATACGTTTCAAAGAGGCAAAAGGAAAAATAAGACGAGGCGCCCTCACCTTATCGATGATCTTCATGTGCCAGGCTGTGAACCGATTATGAAGCATTTCTCTCTCGGCGGGGGACAGTCCGGGATTCAACGCGGCCAGTCTCCATAGCACGACGATCTCGTCGCAGAGGGACGAGCAGGCGTGCTGGGACGCGTGCACGTTGCTGTTCATGTTGTTCTTCCCGCCGTACCCGGTCCCGTTCAGCAACGCTACCTTCGTGTTGAACCACCAGACGAGGATCTGCTCGCAGGCCATGCACTCCTCGGTGATGATCTCCAGCAACGGTATCGCGTTGCGATCGGTGCGTTTGAACATCTCGCGCACGATCGACAGGAGGTTCCACATGCCTTCCGGTTCACGGCCGCGCAGGGGTCGCAGCAGCGAGGACCACTCCGCGGTTGCCGGCGGCGCGGTCGTGCTAAGGTAATTTACATCGCTGAAAACCAAGCGTTATTATGCTTTCAAATGTGTAAAACGCGCCGGAACATGTCCACGAGTCGAATGAAATGGAAACACCGTGGTCCACTGGCGGACCGTCGCTGGGAATCGAGTGAGCTTCGATAACTCGACCGAACAAGTTTCTGTTTCTGGTTTCTGTTTAATCCCGTTGAACTCTAGTCTGGTAGGATAGCCTTATAATTGAAAACGCAGTAAAACATTGAACTGAATGAAACATTCTGACGCAAAGGAATACCGTGAGCATCGCGGTATTCGCTACCAGCGTCGCATATTTCAGTCATAATCCATTCCACATAATCAAAATGAATCCTATATATACTGTTATTCGAAATGCTAAACTATATTACATTTAGGAACTCAATGCCTCGTTTCAGCTTCATTTTTCTATTCGTGAATCCTACAGATACTGTTACTAGAAATGCTAAACTACATTACATTTAGGAACTCAATGCCTCGTATCAGCTTCATTTTTCTATTCATGAATCCTACAGATACTGTTATTAGAAAAGCTAAACTACGTTACATTCAGGAACTAAATGCCTCGTTTCAGCTTCATTTTTCTATTGCGTTTAGATCTATTGAAAAATATAATTTGTGACTGTAATAAACGCTGGTAGCGTGATCTTCCGGAGGAACCTCCACATCCGAGGAACGAATTCTCGCGAGCCAAGTCAAAGGAATCGGGTTAGGTCCCCGATCCTATAAAGAAAGGTTAGCCACCTGAAGACTATCGGAGCGGGCACGCAGAACTTGATGAGGATCTTCTGGATGTTGTCGTGCAGGGTCTTCTCGTCCAGGTACCAGGACGTCTGGTCGTGCGCCGAGGGCCCCGCGGTCGGGTCGGGCGCGCCGCAGTAGCTGTTGATGGTGCTCGGCTGCACCGACAGCAGCTCGTCGAGGAGGCGCTGCGCCGTGGGCAGAATCTGCTGCGGCAGCTCGCTGATCAGATACTGCGCGAACTTCTGCAGCTGGTCGCGGTGCAGACGCGACAGGGACTCGCTGACCGGAGCTCTCAGGCATACCTGCGTGGGCTGTGCACCAAACGAACGTGAATTTTCGTTACTGAACATTTTATTCCGGGACAGTGGTTCCCGATCGCGGTGTCGAATGTCGTTCCGAGGACGAACGTCGATGGAAGTTCGTCGGGCCGATTTCCACTTACCATGTGTATCCTGTGAAGACATACGGCGACCACATGGGCGCACCAATAGGCCTTCGACGGGCACGTGCAGGTGCAGGTCGTGATCTTCCGCCGATCGAACGTCACCGCGACGTTGAACTGTGACCTGACGCCGTTCATCATGCCCTGCTCGCGCGAGTTCACGCTCGCGCTCAGGTGGAAGCCTGGGGAAACAGCACCGTCAGTTCATAACACTAGGTTTACGGAACGCGTCAATTCGACGCAGATTGAAGTTTATAAACATTATTTGGTTAATGTTTCGATCGGTTTTCTTTGAGCCAATTACACGAATATGAATCCTAGTTGTCTATTTTTATATCTACAATTTCCAAAATCTAAGTGAACGAATATCGACTTCCCAAGGAACAATAGAATAAACTGTACGATAAATGACCGTAAACCTAGTGTTAACGCGTCCACTGCTATGGAGAACGTCGCCATGTTATTTGTAGCAGAGACGAAAAGGAGTTGTCAATCATTTGCTACCGTGATTCTTAATTTACGCTGTTTGATAGTGGTTAGGGTATCGAACAGTTTTCGACGTCAGTCGTCTTAGGAATTGTAATTGGTTTCTAGTCATTTTTAAGCTACGCTTCCATGGGACTGTGGCAGCGAACGTGTTAACGCGTTTTCATTTCCTCAGCGACAATTTCTTTGACTCTTTCCAACAGGTCGTGGCTTCGTTTAGTTAGGTTTCGTTGGTGCTTACAAATTTCAGAACGAAACAAGATTACGATTAGACGTTGCGTTTTTCGATTAGACGTTCCCATTTGTTCAATGATACGCCGAAGGTAAGTAGCCCACGAAAGTAGACTGCATAACTGGGAATTCAAACAAACTTCAGACCGGTTTCTCCCCAGTATCGTTCAGAATCGAAGCTAGTCGCCCAGCAATTAACGGCACTCGAAATGGCACCTTTCACGTATGATTCAGAGCTGAAATCTGAGGCGGGCGAGGCAAAGGGTTGATCCCGGAAGCACTGAGGTTCTGAAATATTCAAGCGCCATTCGTCTCGTCTGAGATATTCCAAAGAAGCATCGCCACAGAACAATTCGAGAGGTGGATCGAAAGTTCAGAGCGGAATCTGAGCCGGAACAGAGGTTGCTCGGAACGGATAAAGACGCAATTCCGCGTACATTAAGAAACAACGGCTCGAGGCGGCCGACAAACGTTCAGGGGCGGAAGGCGCCAGGCCCCTTCCGCGTAAATTAGCTCTCGGAAAATGAGCCGTCCGAGGATCGTCTTGGTCGAACAATGAAATCAAGGATTAAATTCCGCGGCGCTCCTGCAGGGGCAGAAAATTGTTCCATTCAGGGGGACTGCACGGTGTGCCCGACTCGAGTGCGCTCCTGCCGTTATTGCATAGAAATGTTTCGAATGAGAAACATGCGGAAAATCGATGGCCGTAGTATTATCATTTAACTTTGTATACTGCAGCAATACGTGAAATATTGAAAGGAAACAGCTTTGTTCCCTAATTTATGTATGACTTCTTGATAAATTCATTTTAAAGAATCTTGTCTACATCTGATTGGAAAGTATTGAATATTTCAAGTGAAAAACTTTCGAGACTATACATAGAAAAACTCAGATATCATGTTGTTATGTAATATATTTCAAATAGATAATCGATTCAAATCAAATTTAATATTTTTTTAAATGCTGTGGTAATTAGCGAAGTTGCATAGCTAAGTGTCTTTATATAAAACCGAGATTTCTCGTTACCGGTACGCAATTAACAGATTTTATGAAGCGTACTAATACCTTTTCAATTGTACATAAGAGTTTAAATTGTACATAACAACTCGATACCATAGAACGCTCGTTAGAAACATTTCTTCGTTTCTCGACAAGCGCAGGAATAATTGCACGAACACGGTTCAAATGAGACGTACTAATTACCGATTAGACCGTCAAACAGTGGTACATTGAATCCCGTACTCACAGAGGCCTATCGAACTATTTTCCACTCGTGTAAATAAACGAGCCTCGCTGGCCCGCGGACGTTCGAAAAGTGAGCCGCGAGATGAAAAGCAAATAGAGAATAATTGATCAAAGGCTCTGCTTCGTCCTCCTTTCTCTCCGGCGCGGTTGCCTTTCGCTTTCGCGGACAACGAAAGGACGAAGAATATAAGGAAACTGGAATTCCGTAGACGCTCGATTCTCCAGCTAATTGATCCGAAAGCTCCCTCCCCCGCGGCACCGTTTCCGCTCGTTTCCTCTCGCATCGATCCGGCATTAAACTCATTTCAGCGTCGGCTCGCAGAGAGACGGACGGAGGACCCCGCGACATCGTTCGACGATCGGGAAACGTCAGGGTCAGGTTTCCAATTATCTCTGTCCCCGCCGCTTCCCGCGCCGTCCGGTTTACGCCTCGGGCTCGCCGACTTAGCGCAACGTCTGGCTGCGACCGTCGCGGAGAAAGATGGCCAACTTTCCGACGACTCGCGAATTCCCGGTCTCTCCGCCATTGTGGCCTCCTAACGTCTAATAATGTGATCGGTAATTTTATCTCTACATAGTGCCATTTTTCTACAATCTCAAAGATCCTGCTAAGAGCTGCGAGGATCAAGGTGTAAATAAGGACACCGAATTCAGGTTGTTTCTCAATCGAATCGTTTTAGCCCCGATTCCTTAGCCATTGTGGCTTAGCGTCTAATAATCTGATCGGTAATTTTATCCCCACATATTGCCATTTTTCCATAATCTCAGATTCTATTAAGAGCTGCGAGGATCAAAGTGTAAATAAAGGACACCGAATTCAGGTTGTTTATTAATCGAATTATTTTACTTCGGTTAACGATAACTACCGAGTAGTTGATTCGACTGTTAGAGATTTCCCTGTGGAAACTTCGAGTGTTTCATTGTCAGGTTCACTAGAACTTAGCGATTGGTAAGTAGACCGACGATTAGATGATCCGACTCACCGATCTGCAGGGTGTCCTTGACGCTCCTCTGCCGAAAGAAGTACTCGCCCTTTTGAAACTCTTCCGCGTTCCCATTGGCCAGGCACGAATAGAGCCTGATGTCCTCCTCGTTGTCCGGGAAGCTCCAGAACGCTATCCTGAGCTGGAGCTGCTCGGGAACGGGCGGGTAGACGTGTTCCACGAGCTCGAACGGTATGTGCGAAGCCACGCAACGCGCCGCGAGCTCGCATAGCGTCGGCACTGTTTGTCCATCTGCAAAGTAATTAATACGTTCATGAAATATATCTAATTTAGACCGGACAGAGCACGCAGCGAATCATTCGCTGGCTTCAGTTTCATCGCAGGACTTGTACGCGCGAGTAGAAAGGTACCGTGTTTCGTCACATTGACGAAATCGATCGTTTGAAATTGTCATTCAATCAATTCCCTTCGGAATTACATTAACATTGAAGCTAGATTGCAAGGGTTAATTAACGATTCCCCGTTAAGTTAGTCTCAAGATTCACTATAATTCGTCGGAAAGTATATTAGCTAATTATGCTAGAAAACTCCTGGAGTGCAAAGGGTGAAACATGAATTTTCCTGAGAGTTCGCCAGAAATCGATACCGGAAGATCTAAGATCATTCTCCTTCCACCGTCCCCTTCAAAGATCACCGAGGGCGACGCGCCTACGGAGAGTCGTCGCGACCGCGGTCGGTCGAGGGTCTAAAATGGTCGCCGCGATAAATTGCCGGGCATCGATTCGTCGTTCTTATTTTCCCGGGAACTCGCGGGAACGCAATGGCCTCCTTCGAAACTCGAACTTACACCTCCGGCGACAGGGAAAATCAATAAGGAAGTTAGCAACGTAACGCGTCGCGTGGCGCGCGGCCGCGCGAGCCGGCTTCGAACGGAAAAATAGGGAAAGCCGCGCGGCGCGGCTGTGCAAAAATAAGGCCGCCCGACGGGAAATTTATATCGTCGCCGGCGCTCGCGCTGCAATTAGCCGAAAGTTCGGGGTTCCCGGCGAGCCTACCACGCCTCGGCGAGCGCTCGATCGTCGCTCGAGCGATTCCTAGCGTTTTCGGGCTTAATTAAGCGATAAATTACGCTCGTCTATCCCGAAACTCGTTGAACCACCTTCCCCTCCCCGATCCCCGCGCAGTCGTCGACGCCGTGTGATTCCGCGACTCTGTTTGGCGGACTGATACGTAAATAAGTTTCGTTTCACTCGGCGGAGCCGGCTTCTCCGTTGAATCGGTGATACGATGCATAGAATTCGTAACGCGTTCCGTACTACATTACTCGTTATTAACCCTTTGCACTCGGGAGGCGATTCTCAGTCACTGATTTCATTTGCAAAATTATAAAGTCTTATAGATAATGTTAAGCTTCGTATGATGCATCAATATACGGACTATTAATTTATATATGTTTCCTCGTTAATTAGTTTCAAACATCGTCTGTATCTCATCGAAGAATATTGAATATTTCTAGTGAAAAACTTTCGAGTGCAAAGGTTAACAGTACTCCTGATTGCTTCTTTATCAATTATTAAAATGGATGGCCTGAGAAATTACTACAGAAATTGATCCAGCGATAGGCAAACTGAATTGCAAATCGATAGAAATCTCAATACTGTTGGAGTCTCCATAGAAAAATGAAAATTTCATAAAATTTTGTAAATGTTTGGTAAATATTTACCTCGAGTTTGGTTGATGCAATTACAGGGACGTATATATTGTCTATTTCTAAATCTCAAGCTTCCAAGATCTAAATAAGTGACCATTTTCTCGAAGAGTAAGATGAACTATACTATACATCATTAAACCTATCAGTTCTCTTGATCGACAGGCGTCCGTCAATAAACTTATCTGCTCAACGCTCATCGGTCGCAGCAGTTCGACATATTTCGCCGATCGCCGAACGTCGACTCGATACTCGCAACCCTCCCGACTCCGGATCCTCATGCAAATCCGTTTCTTTGTCGCGACTTTCTGTGCCCGGGCGAGGAACGACTTCTTCGCCGAGGATTTCATCGAGTTAAGAATAAACGTTGACGGTCTCCTTTTAAGCGACCGCCCCTTCTGTCTCTCTATCGATCTCCCGGGCCGAACTTCCCCCGAAATTCGCATTCGCGAATGGAACTCCGGATTCCGTCCATTAACACGATTAAAGTTTAAACGAGTTTTCTCCTCGCTCGCCCCGAACTTTCCTTCTTACGGCCGTGTTTTCTCCTTGAAACGCTCGTCCCTGCGCCCGCCGATTATTTCGTTCGAACCTTCGCGGATCACGCGTGCCGTCCCCGACGGTGTTGCTCCAATAACGACGCGTTCCGATCACGTCCGCCATTGGCCCGGATTTCCCCGGATTTACCTCCGTTTTTAAAACGTCCGGGGACATCCGAAGGATTTACAGAGATCCAGATCAGAAGCTTGTTTATCCTGTACATTCTCTCTGTCGTCTACGATTACGTTCGCAATCAACAATGTACGGAAGATTCTACCTTCCGACATTGCGTCAGGCTTAACAATCATCCGGCACATCCGTTTCAAACGGAAAATCCGAGGACTTAGTGTTCTCTACCCTGTCATTGGCTCTATTGCCAGAACTGCCTAGAAACGATCCCTTCGACGTCTCTCTCATTACTAATACTTCGTGGTTCTACATTACTTCGTAATAATTATTTCACAATAATTATTCTACGAATACCGAAAGATAACGCGAGAAACTATAAAATGAACCTCTGCATTCAGAGACTTACAGCAGAAGACGCTCAAAATCTCGAGTACAGATACTCGACGGAGTTCTAGAAGGAATAACGAACAAATGACTAATCACTGGGTGTTTCTATCGTGAATCAACAGCAGTTCCTAGTTCGACTGGTATTCCGGCGGCGTGACCCGAGAGGCTCCGGCGAAAGCGTAATCCGTTCGACGGCGTCGCGTCGCGCCGCGTCGCGTCGCGGGCCGCGGCCGCGTTAATTTCCCCGTTAAATTGTGTTCAATTAGAATCAATTTGTGACAGGGAGCGCCGGCCCGTCTGGAGCGCACCTCTCGCGAGGACAATAACAGGCCGGGCCTTAACGAGCGCGATAATGAAACCGACTCGTTAACAAATTCAAACGGTGTCGCATAATTACGGGGACAGGCCGAACACGGCCGTTAGGTCAGCTCCGCGCGCGCGAGCTCGCGTACCGAGCGCGCGACTCGCCGCGCATTTTAATGATTCACACCGTGAATATTCAACGGTCCTCGATCGAGGCCTCGCCGAGCGAATGCTGATTCGAATCGCGCTCGATGAACGAACCCGCGCCGATCGATGATCCGAATGCAACGAGTTTTTACCTTCGATCCGATCGTTCGTTGCTACGCTGCCGCGTGTCTTGCTGTTTCGACGGTGCTTTGGTACTGTGATCCGAATGGTTACTGCCAGAGTTCGCTTGACTGTGCCTCTAGGCTTAGAAGGAACATCGGCGCGTGAATAATGAAGCAATAATATTTGCAGCGTTGAGATTCAACCGCTGGTTTCGAACGATTCGAGCTCTGCCACCAGAAATCCGATTTTCTGGATCCCTATAGCTTAAACCCTTTGAATTTACTTGAGAATACAGCGAGAAACTTTTCGAGGAATCATTTTGAGCATCCATAGGCCAACGCTGATTTCGAACGATTCGAGCTTTGCCACCAGAAATTCGATTTTCTGGATCCCCGTAGCTTAACCCTTTGAATTTAGTTGAGAATACACCGAAAAGTTTTTCGAGGAATCATTTTGAGCGTCCATAGGCGAATGTAATAGAGTAAGAACAATGTATTCAAGTTTTCTGAGCACGTTCGGGCGATGACAGTAGTCAAAGCGTCAAGTGTTAGGATTATTCGTTGGAATTCATTGAAAATTTTGATAAGAGAGCAGGTGCAGTTGCGAAATTTCGAAAGAAGTAGTCCCTGATTGTAAGATACTCGGTCCGGTCCGTCGACGAGCAGTTATCGAGGCAGATTCTTTTTCCCACTACTAGAGCAGCGGCTTCCTCGAAGCTTACGAGACAAATATGGAGCTTCGTCGACGTTGCGTTAAGATAATAAGCGAATCGCGGCGGTCCCTCGTTATAGATTATTCAGCTGGGTCCGCTGGGGAGTATTTATCGAGGCAGAGCTGCTCCCGTGCTCCGAAGTCTGAGCAAGTTCTCCGGCGAGAGCGAACTAGGCTAAACCGTTCGAGAACAATAGTCCCTTGTCGGAGGCTATTTTCTGGGAAAGAAAATCCGTTTTTCTAACGTCTACCGACTTCTCTAAACAAGGTAGAACTTCCAGTTGTTACTTGAACATCGAAGAACAGGGAACACTAGATTGATAGATGATTTTGAAAATAGCTTCATTCGAATACTATAATGAATGTCTGAAGAAACTGAGAATAATCTATTGTTACAATTTTTATGGGAATTGCATACTAATCGTATTAAATGCTCGGTAGTTCTAGTGTTAACATTAGGATTACGGAACGCGTTAAACTGACGCATATTGGATTTTAGAAATATTACTTTGTAAATGTTTACGACGATTTTGATCGATCACACTGACATTATCTCAATTGCCTACTATCAAATCTCCAGTTTCCATAATCTAAATAAACGAGCATCAATTCTTTTAGCAATAATAGAATGAAGTGTACAATAAATGCTCGTGAACCTAGTGTTAATGCGACTAGACTATGTTTGTAAGATGGCAATTTTGGTGACTTTCCAACGCAAGAGGTTCATATCGCAATATAATACAAGAATTGCAAGGAAACAGGAATCGCTGGTAGGAAGAGACGGGTCGGTCGCGTCTGCGACTCGATTCCGCGCCGGTCGCGCGCCGCGGGTATTAATAAAGTTATCGACGTTCGGCCAGTAACGACGTTTATTATCGGAACAGCTCACCCCGGGTCTTTCTTCGTTCATTCACGCCGGCCCTGGAATAAGCAAATAGAGTTCCCTCCCCCGGCCGTGCCGAACTTCCCGTTACCGTTGTTTGTCGTCGAGGACTTTCCGAACTTCGTTCCGGAGGGCTGGAACGAACTTCCCCGCTGTATTAGCTTTTTCGGAGGCTCCCTGTTCCCCGGAGGGATCGATGCAGCCTCATCAGTTTTTGCGTGTCCCGGCCCATCCAGCTCTCCAGAGCCGAATCTACATGCCGATGAATATTAACCCCTCGCCGCGAGATTTCTTTCGCGGCTTTATCGATTCGAGCCGCTTCTTCTTTATTAATTATCTCACGCTGAACGGAGGAGGGAACTCGTCGTTATCGGACGCGTTGCGAAACGCTCGAGTTCCCGATGCAACGAGGCTTAACCTTAACCTCTCGCGCTGGGAACACGTGCCACGCACGTCGGGATATTTCCGTTATAAAGTTCCCGGCTTGAACGCGTCGATAGTCTCATTCCATTGAAGATCGTTTCGACGTATAACTATACAGAATGATTAACAGATAGACATTCTTCATGCGACAAGTCGAGGTCGCAGTTCTGTAGAACTCGAGTCTTTGGGAACCTTAGAGCTGTGGAAGCTCGATCTAATTGAGTTGTAACGATCTTAGGACTCATTTCTGTAATACTACCGACTGCTGACTGCTGACACTGATTAGATATAAACAAACAAAAATGACCTTTAAGAAAAGAAGCGAGTCGA
Organism: Nomia melanderi; assembly: GCF_051020985.1. Lineage (NCBI taxonomy): Eukaryota > Metazoa > Arthropoda > Insecta > Hymenoptera > Halictidae > Nomia > Nomia melanderi. Next base: position 16,898,076 of record NC_135007.1, read on the forward strand.
ACGTGTACAATCTACTCGAACTCTAAGGGGTTCAACAATAGACGCTCGCAATAATCATTTCCCTCGACTCGCTCGCTCAACTCCCTCTTCCCGCGTCCACTTTCGTTCGTCCACCATTCACCCCCGTTTCCATTCCATTCGTCCCAGCCGGACTCCCATCCACATTCCCATCGATGACGAAACGTTATTTCAATTTCGTCTTTGTTTCGCCCGCTGCCGCTCGAGCCCCTTTCATCCGGCGCGTTTAATCCATTCGCCGGGATTGTTATTTCAGTTACCGTTTCTTTCACCCGGCACGCCATTTCCACCGCGAAAAACGCGTTACTCTTATTCCGGCCTCGCATCGTTGCGCCACGTCGAACGCAGCAATTCCCCGCGAGCCGGTCGATCTCGGCCCCGTCCCGCTTCGTCCTCGTCCGCCGGGAACAACGGACAAAGATGGAGGCCCGAGCGCACCAATGGCGCGTACCGCGCCTCGTTGCCTCGCGAATTCGCCGGCACGCTTACCGTCTCGTTAGCCGTCGCGCGCGGAAGAAGCGTGCAGTCGCGGCGCGGCAGTAAAACCGTCGGTGCAAAAATAATCGGCGCATCTCGCCCCTTCCGGCCATCTGTTTCGCGTTACCGGTGCATCCGCGTTGCACCGGGGAGAAAAAAGTCGCGGGCGAGCCGCCTCCTCGGAGAGCGGCGGTCCAAAGCGGTCGGGAACTCGCAAACCGCAAGCCGGAAACGCGGCCGGCCGCAAGAGGCGGTCGTTAGGGGACGCCGTACGAATTACGAGCGCGGAATCGAGTTTGGACCGACTCCGGCAAGAAATTTTCCTCGAACTCCCGGGAAACCCTCTCCGGCGGTCTCCGATTTTTCGTTTTGCGACGCGAGAGCCTGATCTTCTTTGATTAACGCTGGGACTGCTCGGTAACTGGACGCGATTCGTTCGGGGATTTTGATCTGAGGATCATCGGGGTTGCTGGGAGGAATCGTTAATCCCTGCGCTCGGAGATTTCGGTGGTATTCGACGGTTTCCGGTGAGATACGGGGGATGTTCTCCGGGAGTGAGTAACGAGGACACTTTATTCTTTGTTGCTCTCAAGGAACGACGAATATGTCGCGAGTGCTGGTTCCGCTGTGAATAACGCAGCAATTTTCCATGAGAAGTTGTTCTCGAGGTCCTTGGATCCTGCGACGCAGTGTTGTACGTGCGCGAGATTTATTTGGAATAAGCGAGTTCTCCGTGAAAGCTTTGAAACGATGAGAAGTTCAGGCGAGGGTCTTTCTGAGTTCAGATTAAAATGAATGCTTGAACTCTCTTGCACTGCGCACTCTTCGATTTCAACCTATCACGGGTGATCAAATTATGTTCAAGGTATCATTCAATTGTATCCGGAAACGACGGAAACAAGGATTTCTCTGCGACAATCGTTCGACGGTGGAACGTTCCCTTGCGTTTTAACATTAGTCCGAATTCGCTCGGCGAAACGATCGCGCAAGAAGCGATAGAAACGCGCGAGTAATTTGTTAGAGTCCGCGAAGGAAGACGGGGCGAGCCTCGATCGGCACGCGAGCGCTTTCCCGATCGATCGGCCAAATATTTGCATGAAAAACAAAGGGGGAAGAGTAATGGAAATTTTTGCAAAGTGCCGCTATATCGGGGATGGCCGGCCGCCTCTGGCGCGGGCGCCGGGAACAATCGGGAGAAATTCACGGCGGCCGCTCGCGAAAAACAAAACCGGACCGGGGAGATCGCGGTTGGAAACGCGGCCGAAACTGGCGGCCGCGTCGCGGTGAAAAATTGTTCCCGTGTTTTTCGTTGGATTAATAACGTCGGGGAACCTCGACGTGCAATTCTGCCGCTGTGACACGCGCGAGGGGGCCTTGACAAATATTTCGCGGCTCGTTTGTTAATACTAATAGCGTGCGTTAACTTGACCTGTCACGAGCGGATTTTAGAGTGCTTCGAAACTCTTTAAATCCGAAATAATCTCGTGTTCTCCGAACACTAGAACTTGAAGCAGACGAACATTCTGTGATTGGTAAAATGTGGAACGATGGTTACAAAACTCGTAAAATACACCAAGATGCGATAATGAAATTTTGAAACTTGCTTCTCTTCTTGCTGTTTAGAATCTGTATACAAATATAAAAGCATCATTCAGTTTCTGAATAGAAACGAAAGAAACGCATTGCGTTGATTAGAACTTTTCGACCAGGTTTTTGAAAATTCCGTGGCACGCAAACGATTAAAGTACAAAACACTAAGATATCTTTAAGGAACTACAAAACGGTTTCAGTGAAATTCGACGGTCGTTTCTCGCGAAATCCGTGGACAGACCTTTAACAGTATCGCAACAGACGCGTGCAAATCGCTGCGAGCAACGTCCGGTTCGGATCTCGATTTCCTTGCGGCCAGGGATCGAAGATCCTCCGCGTCGTTCGGTATCCACCCTGCGGATGCTCGCTAATCAAATAGAAATTGAATTTCCATTAATAACGAGCGCCGCGCCGCGGTAACGTCATTTCCGGGCGCATCGAGCGCTGTCCAGAGCGAAAGAGACGCGGCAACGGAGAGGGAGAGAGAAAGTTAGTGTTCCACGGCGATAAAGCTTTTGTCTCGCCGGATGAACCACCGTGTTCTCCGGTGCGGATGCGGCGAATGGGATTAAAACGATAGAACGTGGAGGCCTCGGCCCTTAAGGATCACCTTAACCCTTCTTACCATAGGAATCTTCCGTTTACACGTGTACACGCTCTCTCGAGCGCCAAATCGCCTCTTCGACTCATCCCTTCGGTAGATTTGAAGACATTTTTATCTACAAATTTTATTCATCTTAAGTTTCATCGAAATAATACCATAAAAATTAGCTGCAGTTGCTGATAAATTACAAAACCATCTGGAGTGCTAAGGGTTAATAGCTTCATAGTTTCGTGGGAATTATAAGGGTGCTCGCGTTGAGATTTCCATCGGCTTCGATTCGAATTCATGCGCCGTGGAATCAATTTATACCCTGAGTTCTTGGAGAAGCGTTTCTTTCAGTAGTTGGAATGAAGTTTCTTAACGCTAGAACTACCAGGTGGGCAAAAATGATCGATCGCTAATTTCTTCTTTTAGAATTGCTGCAAAGGTACAGACGATTCTTTTAGAAACGATTAAAGAAGCTGGTGTAGCAACACCTAAACTGAAATATAAGCCCATTGAGGTCAATAAATTCACGCTTGTAGCTTTCATAAAGGAATGTTCAAAAGACGGTTCAAGTGCTCGGTAGTTCTACCGTTGAACTGAACGTTTGCATAACGAATTGGCGGAAGATGGAATCGCACTCGCTAATTCTGGCAATCTCGGGAGACAGGCTAAACGAGGAATCTAGTCGCTCGGATGTTTTCGTTGGCCGTCTCGGCGCGATCTTCGCGCAAACCTGACTGCACGGACGCGACAACATTGTACTTTTTTGAGCTGGCAGCGCTCCAAAGTAAACTGCACCGCGATTCAGTGTTTCGTGTATTTTCGAAACTGAGTGTGACTTCAGGCATCCGAAATGGAAGCGGAGGCCGGGGGGTGGGTTCGGCGTGGAAGCCACCGGCAGGGATCAAACGTGGAAACTTCAACCGTTGAAAGAGCACTGTCGCATTTATCGAAGCTTTCGCGGCAATACGCCCTTCGGGAAATGACGCTGATCCCGGGAACAATGGCGGAAAAGATGATTTAGGGGATGCGTTCGACGGAATCGAGATCTTTCGTAAAGAATCGTCTATTCTTCGAGCATCTTTTTCATTCGGAATTAACTTGAAAAGCCGTGTGCTCCTATTTATTTCGCAATGCTTGCAGTCAGTCGAAAGGAATTCTCGATGAAATAATAAATGAGTCGCTCGGAAGCCAATGCGATTAAGTTTAGAAAAGAAGAATTGAGAAAATCAATGTTTTGGCTTCCGAAATGATTATGCTACCTATTGAGAAGCTATAAAAAGAGATTTCTGATCTAGAAACTCTTGAATAACTAAAAATATGATTCCATGAAACTTTACATAGATCAGAAAATATCGTAGATACGGTAAAATTACGGAGCACAGAACAATGCGCAATCACGGGATTTTCTAGGACTGCAATTTGAAATACGCGTGGGAAAGGTCGCAGGCCGAGTGGTTAAAAAACTCGAGGCAGCCTCGAGGAGCCTCGAAGGAAAGTTACTCGAAGATTATATTCCCCGGGAAGTTCATTGGAGGTCCTCCCACTCGAAACGATGGATCAAGGAGGGTTCATCTCCGAGGAGCATCGGAATCACCTTAATAGGCGCACGTTCCGCCTGTAAATTCCGTATTAAAGCGGAAGTCGTGGGCGCGGGGATCAGTCGAGGATCCTCTAAATCCGTGTCGGAACGTCCTGATAAATCCTATTCGCGGATGATCGTCACGTGAAGGGCCCGACGATCGGAGCGGCGCCGGGAACCTTTAAATCAAACGAGATCTAAAGATCTCGGGACTACGGGGCACTTCTGCGAACCTCCGCACGCCCGGAGCGTAAAGATTCGATCGCTCCGAGCCGAGGAGACTCGGTTTCCCGGGTGAAAGATGTCAAACGAGTTTGAAATTTCAATTTCAGCCGTCGGGGAATCGTCCGTCCCGAAGGTAGGGAGCGTTACCTCGGTCACCGCGGACGCTTGTAACGCTTCGGCGCGGACTAACGCCGAAGCAGCGATTCCGCGAACCGAGAAATCCCGAAGAGGAAAAACGGAGAGAGAGTCCGCGGCGATGGCGGCAGCCTAGAACGACTTCTTCGCGGCGGGTTGCCGATAAAATCTCCATTCCGCCGGCGTTACCGCGCGTACTCGCATCAACGAGCGGACGCGAACGCGGGCTGATCCGATCTTCGTGTCTAATGTTCATGCAGGTAGGGCAGGTGTTCGTTTCCGGCGTTCAATTCAGAAGATGTTCTTTTATCGAGGAGGCGCGCCACGGTGGTACCCGCATCCGAGCGCAGAAAACGGATCGGATCGGAGTCCCGTGACTTTCCGTGGGACGAACACGTTTCACAGTCGAGAAGTTAAATTGCAACGTTCCGCGCGACGTTGGGAAGACTTCCAGGTAGCCCTAAGAACCGGCGATCCTTCTTTGGCTGTACGGTTTCCTCGAGTGGTCCAACGAAATCGCTTTCGAAGCGTAAAGACTATTACTTCGATCTTTCTTCGTCTTTCTTTCGCTCATCAATTCCTAGATGTTACTCGTTCCTTTTCAATCTCGAACTTCTCAATCGTGAATTATAGATAGATAAAATGAGTCCAGATCTTTTAAGTTTTCACAATTCATAGTTTCTATAGAAGAAAGATAAGAATTAATCAGTCCTACTAATGGTTCCAGCATTAAATCTCGAATGATTCTTCTCAATCGTGAATCATAGATAGATAAAACGAGTCCAGATCTTTTAAATGATAACAATTCATAGCTTCTATACAAGAAAGATAAGAATTAATCAGCTCTACTAATGGTTCCAGCGTTAAATCTCGAACGATTCTTCTCAACCATGAATTACAGAAATGTTAACGCTAGAACTAGATTGGTTTAAATAACGATTTCATCTTTCACAGTTTCTATCCAAGAAACGAAAATTATTCAGTTCTACTAATGGTTCTAATTGAATCTCCAGCTGGAAGACAATCGAAGCAAAAACGTTGAAGCTTCCACATTGGCACTCTCGTATCCTCTATTCTTGGACACTGCCTCTCGCAGTTGAAGAAGGGTCGCCGGCGACGGGGTGGGGGCTAATCAGCGCGCCCCCGGTATCTGGGTCGATGCCTGGAAATCAGTCGGCATTGAATTACCGTTTCCACGGCGAATTAAGCCCCGGGTATACCGCTTTCGAGGAAATCTCGTCTCGCTCGTCGTCCCGTCCACGCGAAACCGTGGCGCGCGTCTCGCCCCGGTGCAATCCGAACGTCGTTGCGACGCGTCGCGCGATAGCCGTCCGGATCTCGAGATCGTCGGGGGTCGTAAGAACTTTTAACGCGATGAAGGAAGTTTCCGAAGGCTGTCTAGGCGCGCCGCGACTGGAATCGCATTCGCCGAAGGTGTCCTCGATCGGAGCTGTGAAATTTCGTTCGAGAAATCCCTCGTAAGAAACTCCAGCGGATTATATGTTATTCTGAATTTTCCCTTTTCACATTAACACGTTAACACTTTGACTGCCACGTCACTGGAATTCGGGTGACATATTTTACAGAAACGTGGACATTAATTTCTTTCATGACGTAACGAACCGAATTTTGTCGGATACATGAGATATAAGAAATATAGTGGAGCAATTATTAAGAAGAATCTTGATTTCCCAGTTTCTGGTTAATAGAGAAAACTGTTTCGAGTACATGGGAGTTTCGATGAGTGTTTACGTGGCAGTCAAAGTGTTAAGCGCCATTGTTAACCCCTAATGAAGCCAGCTGCAACGATGAAACGTTGGGAACAATTTCCTACTGGACACGGCTCTCGCCCGAAAGCCATTCATCATGCAGTTAGCGACGATCGTCAGGTAAACCAGGGAACGAACGTTGCCGCGACCAGCCGGAAACGAGACGAACGCGATTACGAAGGCGAGAAGAAAGTGGGCGAACGATTACTCGTCGGATCGAGTGGCGCTAAGGCGATTGAGACGCTTCACGCGAATGCCGGAGCTAACGTTCCTGGCACGCACACCTCCTCCCTCCCGCTCGTCCCTCCTCGTTCCTTCGGCCCGCTCTTTTTCTACCTACGTGTAAATGGCCTGCGCAACCCCTAAGCGAACGAGGCGGCTTGACCTCGATGGAAGAAATCATCCCCCTTCGCTCGACCTGATGCCGCCACCCTGGCACGAGTGTACGCCCCTCGTTTCCTCCCTGCGAACGTTACGTTTCTTCGGGGAGCTGAAGAATTACCTCGTCAGTGTCGAGGGGAGTCCCCGCTCAAGGACTTACAGAGGTGCTCAAAGGAACCCTGCGAGGATCCGAATAATTCAGACAAATTATCGGGCGAGAAACCTTCGAGATCCCTGGCGGGATCAGTTTCCACAGTCAGTGAAATCAATCACTTTCTAGTCTTCTGGTGAGGTCCTTAACGAATCAACTGCGAGTATCCGGGACAGGAATCGCAGATCCGAAAGCTTTCGACTATTAGGCTTCGACTTTCGGAAAACTTCGAAAACCTTCGTAGAGAAAAACTGTCGCACTCTTAACCAGTTAACTGTGTTTGACGAGTATACACGTCATCTTAAAACTCTTAATGGTGCTAACTTTCTCAACGATGGATTATATTTTTTCAGACAAACATGCAATTCTTCTTCGTTACGCTTTAGTTTTTCGTTAGGATATTTTAAGTGCATTTGGTTTACATTTAACGAGCACACACTTCATTATTTGATTTCAAACTAAATTCCATACTTAACTGGTTAAGGGTTAAAAGATCAAAGGATAGGTGAAGACGCTAAATTAGTATTCTCTAAGGATTCTAATTCTTATCTAAGATCATTAAATATCCCCTAAATTCTAAGAGAAGTCCAAGAACTACAAAGAACCCAAAAGTCCTCAGAGTTCTACCTCGAACATCCCAATCTCCCACAACTCTTCGCTTCCCGAAAGTAAATCGGCCGAATTTGTCATTCAACGGATCCAACAACAACTCCATGAAAAATAGAGCAGCCGTCACGTTCGCCGACGAATTTCGCGGGTCGCGTTTCCGTTCCGGGATCCCCTGGAAACTCGGGGCAATCCAAGTTGCGCGAGCATGTGCGGAGCACGAAGCCGCATCAAAATTTCGTGACACCGAGAGACTTCCGCGGCGGACGGACGGGGTTTGGGCATTATTCTCCCGGGCCGCGTCATAAATTAAATATGACGCCCGGCGCGGCCCGCCCGTTAAAAAGTTCCGGCAACGATAAGAAAGATAAAGCGCGCCGCGAGCCGCGCTGCACCCGGTTCTTTCGCGAACAGCCTTAAATCAGTAAAGGTTCAACTTTTCCGCGCGCGCGAGCAAACTTCCGGCCGACCAGGGGATCCGTGGGCTTGTTTAACCGTCAACTTGTCACGCGAGCACGCTGCACGGCCGGGGTAATCCGACTGACAGCGCTCGCCTGCGTACGAGCACGGAGTTCGGTCCGCTGACGCGCTCGTAGAGGAACACCGTCGCGATCTTCGCCAGTTTCGAGTCGGTTTAGGAATCGTGGTGATACAAGGTGAGAGACGTCTGAACCAATGGTTCGCTAGTTAACCCTTTGCACTCAGGAGGTGACTCTCAGTTACCACTTGATTTCCTACAGTGAAGCTATAAAGTTTGATATTTAATATCATATTTCATATAACGCATCAATCTGAGAAATATTGACGTAAAATAGCTTTGTCATCAGAGAATGTTGACATTTTTCTAGCGAAAAACTTCGGAGTGCAATCATTATCATTCCGATGCTTGTATAAGAATACATATTGATGCTATTTTTCGAGAAACAATTGCTTCTATTCTCCCTTCCCAATTTACCAGATCGTCTTTTGTTCGAATCTTTAAAGCAGATGCTTCTGCTAGTTTAAAACTGTTCTTTGCTGCCTCCTGCGTCATACTCGGCCAACCCAACAGCGACAAATGTGCGGCAAAGTGTTAAGAAGAATGTTCCGAATAATAAACGTGTGTGGGAAACAGAGGCATTGTATACGCGTACGAATTAATCTCCCACGAATGGTCGAATGTCGAAATAAAGACTCTTTTCGTTGCTCGTGCACCGTTCTAATGAGACTACGCTAGTTTCTACGGCCCGCCATCGAACGCGCAATCCGAGAGTACCGACTGAACTTTGATATTCGAGTTTCTAATGCGGTTGCGCGTTCAACGTTCAGCCACCAATGATTTTTCGTGCGGCGGTCGCCGGTTCCCGGTTCGAAATGGACCGCGCTTGTCGCAGTCGAGCAATTACACGGTCGCAAACAACGGAGATAATACGCGATACCTCAGTTGAATTCAGTGTTTAGTTAAGCCACTTAATGCGCCGAGTAATTCCTGCGGCGCCGGGTCCCGGCGAATACCTCGTTAGATTTAATCAGCCCTCCTCGTTTTCGGGCGAGCACGCGACATCGTTCTTTCGGCCGGCTCCCGCGGGAACGGCCGGGCAATTCCGCGGACGCGTTTTTGCCCGGGAGTCTCTCGTGTACGAAAGACGTCGCTGGGACGGTCTATTAACGGCGAAAGCGCGCACGCGACTACGCGAGCGTAATACGCTCGGATAACGGCACGGAATTCCGAAACTGGTTCCCTGAAAAGCCCGGGGGGAAACGCGCCGGCAACTTTCACGGATCTCGGGGATATCGATCGACGGGACGCCGATTTAAATGCTTAACGAGATACGAATTTCGACGATAGTTCAGCCGTTCGTTTGTCGAGCGGACTCACTTCGCGTGGTCCGAAGCAGAAACGTTTCGTGGAACTCTGTACGAGAAGAACCAGTTCGGTACTTCGTGAATAAAATGTAAGTAGGTATTAAAATGCTCCCCGTTATAGGGATGTCGCGTTCAATTCTTGTTTTCTTCAGCTTCTTCCTCTATAGTGCTTACGGAGAATCTCGCTGTATAGTTATTTTCTAACGATTTTTTAACATTAGAACTATACCAGTGTAAATAACTAGTCTCGATCCATTTGTTGTGCAGCTATTGATATCTTAAAGCATGGAATATCCGAAACGATCTCGACAATCAATAGTTTCACTCGAATACTGTAAGAATGTCTAAAGAAACCGAGAATAATCTATTGTTACAGTCTTTGTAGGGATTATATATATTAATCGTATTAAATACTCGGTAGTTCTAACGTTAATCGCGTTACAGAGTATCCCACTGCATCCGGAAAATGAGGATAATCAGTTTGACCCGTGAGTTAACGTCTAGACAAGTAGATTATACGAATTTCGCCTTAGTTTTAATGGAAGTTTCAGCGAGGCAGAATTCCTGTAAAAGAAACGAAGAAGAAGAGCTCGGCGATAAAGGGAAGAGATACGAGGCACCGAATGTTTGTTAAGTAAAGAATCATACTTGTCTCGATATCGAGGTTCGAGTGGTAGTTTTCCCCCGTCGGAAGATCCCCGATAAAAGTGATACAAGGGAAGGGGGTGGTCGCAATTTATTCGTTGCGCCGGCAACGAGCCGAACCGTGCTTTTCCTTTTCCCTTCTGCTTTTTATTGCGCCGCCCGACAATGCGTTATTGTGGCAGCTTTATGCGACTGGGCTGGAAGTCTCGCGTGTGTTCGCGAGCGTGCCGGCCGCGAGGAGAGCGTGTTGCACCGGCGCGCCGCGCGGGTGTAGGGTTACGTTTTATGCATTACTTCCTGGGCGAATGTGTCACTCGCAGAGGCATTCCGTTCATTTTCACGTTGAACGGCTGGCATCGCGAAATTCGCCGTAAACAATCGATTCGCGGAACTTAGCCGATCGATTCTAGAAATCCGTGGCTCTCGCTATTATTAGATCACCGATTTTTGGGCGATTGTAGGAAATTCTGAGGTGCAAACTGCACAAGCACTTTCTATCGTAATTATATTCTTTTAATCATTAGACTTTCGAATTCGCATGAAGATTAACAGTCTCGTTATTATATTTCTGGATAATACTTAAATCGTTGTGCTTTTTATATCGATTCTTGGACACGTCTATTTTCTATTATAATTCTATTCTGTTAATCATATTGTTAGACTTAATTCGCGTGAAGATCAACAGTCTCGTTATTATATTTCTAAAGAAATCGATTGCTCTATTCTCGAAACTGTATCGAATTAACCAATGAATTCGCAGCGATTTGATATACAGAATCGAAGAGCCTGTTATTCGCGACGAAAAGAAACCCCCACGCCAGATGATCCGCCATTCCATTCGGAAATCGCCCGCCATCTTCCCTCGAGGTTGGTTTTAAATGCAAATACGAGACCGCCGTATATCGTTTTATAAGTCATCGAATTTTTATTCACCATTTGTCTTGTCCGACTGTATTTAATCCCCTGCTTCCGAGACAAATGACAGCCCCGCCATATTTATTGGCAGTAAAATTTTAACGGCAACTCTTGTTTTAATATACCCGCCGAATTAGCCTCGATGCCGTGTCCCGAACAGACTATTAAAAGTTCTACGACCCACGAAAAAAGTTTACAGAACCTATCTCGCCGGATAAGGGTTACGGGATCCTTTAGACAACCCCTCTGACGTCAGCTGTGCGCTCTTCCATTGGAACATTGAAACGAATGATTCCAGTGAAACTGCGATTATCATTGAAACGCGACATGGTTTACATTTTATTCGGTAAAAGAGTCCTCAACCGGAACAATCCAGTTTCCCATGGAATACCACAGAATCGATACTGTATTAGAGAAATATTTCTACCGCAGCAAATGAAATTCTTTGTTAAACCCAACGATGAAGTGTATTAAACTAAAACGCTCGAGTTCCTCGTGAAATTCAACCGATATCGTATTAAAGCATTTTTATTGCAACGAATAAAAAGTGCCTCTAAACAAAAACGCTTCAACTCCCGTGGAATTCATCGCGATCGAGATTGCATTAAAAAAGAAGCATTCTCGTCGCAATAAGAGTTTCGAGTTTGACGGATGGAAAATACTATTTCGGAGGCTATATATTTTCCGAGACACTTCCCGCGTTCGCCGTATTCGATACACAGGATAAATCCATCGCATGGATTAATCCGGCGGATTAATTCGCAGCGGCGTACGGTTTAAAAATCAATCGATCCCGGCCGACCAGACACTGCGCCCGGTTCCCGCTACACGGTCTTATTTCCATAATGCCCGGAGGAACCGGCTACGCCGCGGCTGCCGTCGCAAATTCGATAGAACGCGACGAGAAAAATCGATGCGATCGGTCCCGTCGACCGAAAACTTCCTCGCTGGACCGACCGCGACCGGAAGCTACCGTATGCCCAGCGGAAATCGCTGGTCAACGAATTCACCGGGACAGACCATGGACTCGTTTAGAAAATTCGGAGTTTCGCATGGTCGAACTACCGAACCACTGTTAACTGGTATCGATGGAAAATATTAACTCTTCACTGACGAGGATTTTTTGAAGTTCCGAAAACGTTTCGCGAGGGAAGTTGACTTGTACATCGAAGTCTTAACCCTTTGAACTCTGTAGGCTCCAATATTGCACCGGGAATAACATTAGATACTTTAATGAATCTCAAAGAAACTACCCTAAAATTATTAGATTTTACACATCAAAATTTTGCACTAAGAAAATAAAGGATCTAAGAAATGTTACAGCATTTTTCATTTTCGCTAGGGATTATACATTTGGAGTACTAAGCGTTAAATTTTGGAGAAAAAGAAAACTATGCGATGACTAGTTCAATTCAGTGTTCCCATAGCTTCGATACAATTTCTTGAAAACGCGTCGATTCTGTCGTAGCCGAAGGGAAAATATAGAATATTAACCCTTTGCACTCGGGAGATCACTAGGAATATTTGAACACTTTCTGACGAGACAAAGACGATATTTTATGGAACTCGCAGAGAAATCATAGAAATGAATATTTCTCAAATTGATGCGTTATACAAGGTATAATATTGAATACCAAATTTTATAGTTTTATAGTATGAAATTAGCTGGTGAGTAAGTCACCTCTCGAGTGCAAAGGGTTAAGATACTAGATATCGAGGCAATAACATACAGAAAACACGCTCGGAACCAGCGCATCCCGTGCAATAAGAGCGAAATCCCCAAAAAATGGGGAACGAGAGAGTCTTCCGAAGCGAAAACCTTCGGGAAATAACGGGGACCGGTAAAACCCGAGGGTCCGCGCGAGTTCTCGTTAACAGCGGGGCTTCCGGTCGCCGGTTCGCTGAAGGAACGTGGAACGGTGGTTCGTTTGAGCCGAGTTCTCCCTTTTTATTTCTGTTTTTCGTTCGAGCCCGAATTCCGCCGGGGAATAAACAATTTCTACAGTCGGCGGGGGGTGGTCGGGCGACGGCGGGGGTTGGATAAAAATTGAAATCTCCCGGGCGTGCCTTTTCGTGCGTCTGGTTCCCGCGTGCCGCGAGCTGGGCTCGAATATCGATCTGGGGCTCGGCTCGCGGGGTCGATGCTCCGTCGTTCAGCCACGTGAAATTTGTTTTCAGGAAGCCACCCCCCTCCTCGCCCTTCGGCGCACCGGGGTTGAGATATTCTGAACATTCACGGCCATTAAACCGGGCCGAAACAAAACCGGGATGGTCGAGAGGAGAGTCTTGGACCCGTGATGTAATCCGTGCAGCCGCCGCAACTTCACTGAACATCCCTTGAAAACTTGTGTTCTCCGCTCGGCTCGGCGGACCTTGGAAATATTTATCGCGTCGGTCGGTTCGTTTCGTTGAAGGGTCCTCTTTCGGCGATTCGTCGGGAGGAGGAGCTAATTTGTCGCTCGACCGTGTCTTTCGGCGGCTTCTCGTCGAGCAAGCGGAGAACAGGGGATGAAGATTAAGATCGCGAAAGTGAAACGCAAAGGGAATATCTTTGTAGTAAAAAAGAAAAGGAAGAAAAAGTAATCGTAGTTCCCTGGAAGCACTATAATCGAAAAGTGAATTGACCGGCGATAACGTAAAACGAGACCGAGCGATGCTTAAAGGGAACGTACCATCAGGATCGATCGGTACGCAGAGCTAGAGGCGGATCGTGATCGCGGATCGGCGGGATCGTTTCACGTGAAATTCGAAAATATACCGGCCGCGGGTTCCGGGAAGAAGATCGGTGTTTATATTGCTGTAAAATCGACACCGCGAGTTAACGATTCGTCAGAGGCGGATGCTCGATCGAGGCTCGGGCAGAAAAACGAGGGCGGAATGGAGCGTCGGGGGCTGCGCATCAACAGGTTACATCCTCGGGGCTTCGGCGCCGCTCTATCGGGAACAGATTGCACGCGGCCGAAGGAGGGATATCAGTTTTCGAAAATCGTTCGCGCGATGGGTCGTTAAAACGACCGCTGGGGGACACGCCGCGCGGAATTATATTTCGATTTCCCGTGGCCCGGTCCAATTTCCCCTCGATTATCCGCGGAATACGCCGGATTATCCCGTCGCTGCGCGACACCGTGGAAAAATTCGATCGCCGTTCGGGCAGACTCGAATCTTCCCCGGTTCAATGGACACGACGACTCTATCGATACGTAGATCGTGCGATCCGCTTGTAATCCGAACGCTATAATGTTTAACCTTTAACGCTCCAGATGGTTTTATGATCTATCAGCAACTGCAACTAATTTTTATAGGATTAGAAAATGAGAAATGCAACATTTCTTTTATTTCCTTCTGAATGCAAAGTTTGGATGCGTGGAGAATCGAATAATTTTAGGGTAGTTTCTTTAAGATTTATATTTAATATTATAAATGGTGCAATATTGGAGCCTGCAGAGTTCAAAGGGTTAATTCTCGAGAGGAGGTACGATCCGAGAAACGACACAGTGGAAATCTGACACGTTTAATCATTCGTTAAGCTGGGATAATTAAATATTCTAAGTAGTCTAGCAACTTCCGCCACATTCGCGAATTCGAACGCACAGGTCTCGAACGTCTACCGAGACTACAAACGGAGCGTTCGCGACGGCGAAGGGGCAAGCGTAACGGTGGCAAATTCAGCTTTAATAACTTAATAAGGGAGCGGCCATTAAAACGCGAAATGACAAACGCTTTAATAAGCCGTTCCGGTACACCGTGAATTCTCCCCGGCGACGCGGAGAGAACAAGACCGTTTAAGATCCGCCATTAAGGGAGATCGATGCTCGCCCGGGAACAAATATGGCGCCGGGGGAATTAAACTTCGTTCCCCGAGCTGCGGAACCCTCGGAATTACCAGTCCGAAAGAATAACTCTCTCCTTCTCCTCCCTCCGTCTAGAATTTCCAACCCCTCGGAAGAAACAGCCGGATTCTCGTTCCGCTTTCGGAATTCCTCGGAATCCTCGAAGGAGGTGTGCACGGTTGACCTTTCCCGGCGCACAGGCTCGAAGAAAGGAGTGTAGCGTCCACTTCAACCGACCAAGGGGGTGTGCGTGACCAAGGGATCGCCGGTGGGTGGTCGCGAGGATGCAATCGCGGACAAAAGATCGACCGCATCGCGCATATCAATGGTGGAAGGAGGGAGCGAGGAGCAAGATCGAGGAAGGCGGAGGAAGAGTGAATTCACAGCGGAAGAGCGAGAGTGAACGAGAAGTTAGCGAGTACGAGAGAAAATTGGGAAGTGAAAGAAAGAGTGGGCACGAGGAATGAATAAGTGGCTAAGTCAGTGAACGAGCGAGTAAGAAGAATATATATAGAGAGAGGATGGAGAAAGAGGGTGAATAGGACGAAGAAGGTTCTGGCACAGGTCCTGCTCGTATTTCAGGATCCTTTTCTGCCGGTGCGCCCCCGGGAAGGGGTCTCGAGCAACCCCCGGCTCGGGTCGCACGAAAACGGGGACAAAGAGCCATTTCGCCGAAACGCGATACGTCACGTTGCCGGGCACAGGGCGACACGGGGGTTCACGGAGGCGGAAGGAGGCCGGCGGAACCGAAAAAAGGGGGCGGCAGGGGCGGAGGAGGAGGAGGAGGAGGCTTTTCTGTGTCACCGATTTAATCCCGACGCGGGATTTCAGCTTCCCTTTCCGCTCGCGGGCACTCTCTCCTCGAAGGAGCGGCAGAGCGCGAGGATTAGCGGGCATTAGGGGTTGCAAGCTTTTCACGAGCTTTTAAACTACGCGCCCGATAATAACGCGTCGCAACGTCCTCCACCCACCTTCTACGCGAGGCTTTTATCGGCGGGGCGAGCTTCATTTCGGTTTTCGGAAAGTTTTCAGCGGACTCGCCTCGCCCCTCGTCCCGTGCGCACGCTGAAACGGTTTTCGATAAGCTGTTACTTGCGCGAACTCGTGCTCGCGTGCCTCGGCCGTGCTCTGGGAATCTTTGTTGCTCGACGGTAGGAGCGGCGGATACGTTGACACGTTGAATCGACTTTGAAATTTGTCTGGAACTCGAAGAGTCTATCGAGACGTCGGTTGATTTAGAATTCAATTTGCGGATCGGTGGACTGGTTTCTTTAGCCGTTTCTCGGAGGAACGTCTGTCTTGAATAACTGCCAAAAGACGTCGGGGTGGGTCATTTCGACACGTCCGGTAGTTTTAGCGTTGAAGTTACTCGTGTCTGCTTCATTCTTTGGCAGTTGTTACGAAGATACACTTTTTCTAGAGGGAACCGAGCAGGGTGACTTCGTGTCGCGCGAAGTCTATGGAAATGTCAACAGGTGCAGCCCTGTGGGTTCTATAAAAAGATGAAGGAAAGTCAATTTGTCGGCTCGGTAGGTCTACTGTTCGTAGCAGGCCGTACCAAGGAATTAACCCCTGGCGCTCGACATTTTTATAATATCAAAGGTGCCGTGAATTCTTGACTCTTTGAGAAGGAATGTCGGCATTTTAGACGCGGACTTTCTTATCGAAGATACAAAGTTACCAGCGTACGATTAAATTATTCGAATAATAGAAGATCGGTCCTCTCTTCCTTCAGTACTCAGGAATTCGAGCTTCTCCCGAAGGTTTTGCATATTTCAAGGAATTCTCGTGCACAATGGATGAATCATTCAATTCCTCCGTCAACTTCCTATATTTTCGTATTCCCAGAACTACCAGGTTCTCTTACAAAAACCACTTTTTTAAGAAACAATTAACACGTTGAACGCCGCACGATTTCATAGAGCGAAATACGCAAAATGGGAAAAGTACAATATTAAATCATTTAACTGAATTGGATTGTTATCGTTGCGCGTCCATCAAACTGAATGTCACCGCAATGGATAGCATTATTTATGATATAGAAATGTGTGCGAATAATCATCGTTTCATTGAGTGAATTATTAACGTGTTAAGGAAGCTGATTTACTGATACTTAAACCGAAATTTTAAGCGCATTTCGCCAGCATTTAACGACTATACGCTTCATTATTTGATTTGAATAAGAATTGCGTGCACAATGAGAGATTTTTCAAACTAAATTCCACGCTCAACTGGTTAAGAAACAGGAACATTGACATTTACTCGCAACCTTTGCATCCCGCGACCCGTCGGCGACGCCCGACGTAGATAAAAATCAGCGTGACACGGTGTATCCGTCTTCTCATTGAATTCCGGGCGGCCGTGAGTCATTCGATCGGGCCGGGTCGGCTGCGCGAATTGAAAAGGGCTGCGGTTCGTCGCTCGAATCGCGAACGTCCGCGGAAACCGATGCAGCCCCGTGGACCGTTTACGTTTCCCCCATTGATCACGCGTATGAAATACGACCGGCCACCGTCGCCGCTGGAATTCCATGGAAACCCGGTGGCAGGCAGCGTTATTACCGTTCCCCGACATTTGTCTTCGTCAGGGTTGACCGAGTAGTATCCGCGAGGCAGGGACGGCCGGGGACCAAGGGGAACCCGGTCGGAATAGAAATCAGAGAAGATTCGAGCATCTCGTCGAACAGTCAGCGTCCGATTCCGTTCGATTTCTGCCTCGAATGTCGCGAGCAACAACTGAGTTTCAGTTGATCGGGATCTAATTTAACCCTTAACGGACGAAGATTCTTTGAAATATACGAAACTTTCAACAGACGAAGCAGAATTATACACCAATTGTTTGAATAATAGAAAAAAAGTACGCGCTGATCTCTTGCTGTTTTAATAATTAAATCTTAGCACTCCAGGTTGTTTTCTAATCTACCAGCAACTGCAATTAATTTTTATAGTATTCCTAGCGAAAATGAGAAATGCAACATTTCTTCTTTTATTTTCCTTCTGAATGCAAAATTCGGATGTGTGGAGAATCTAATAATTTTAGGGTAGTTTCTTATTCATTAAAATATTTAATATTTTAACTGGTGCAATATTGCAACCTACAGAGTTCAAAGGGTTAAACGATAGAGTATAATTTGGCTTCTACTGCGAATCGCGGGTTTTCAAATTCGGTGAAAGATGCACCGGGTTTTCGGGAAGGATGAATTTCGAGGGAGATCCTGAATGTTTAGACCTTCCTTTGACGACTGACTGATGAACGAAGGTTTTCTTTATTCCCAATCTGCGCCGTGCGCGACAGGAGAGAGGAAAGTACAATGTAAACGTGGCGCACGCGGCGAAAGCGTTTGATAATCAAAGCGAGAACGTTACAAAGGAAGAATTCCCGGGGAGGGTCGCAATACTCCCGGGTTTTTCCGGTGGTAATTCATTGAGTGGAAGACGTTTCAATAAAATTGGTTAACGGTGTATACAAGCATTCAGGCGGAGGGAATTTAATCAAGTGTGTTCTTAGCGCGGCCCGGCCTCCATCCCCAAGACTTCGCTCGTGTCGGGTGAAGTCCCTTTCATCCCCGATGCAAAAACAAAACCCCGAAGAGCCTGGAAATCGCAGAAATAAAGGTGTCGAACGGTTCGCGGCGCGCTTTCCGATAAATAATCGCGACGCGATTCATTCAGAATTGTTCCAATGAAGATTCCTTTTCGCTCCCTTCGTCGGCTTTTTAATTAGAAGCTGTGGATGTAACAGATTACCGAGAGGATTACCGTTGACGAGACATTAAAAGGTCTGCGCGCGTAGTTGTGGGTCGTCAACCCCGACAAGTAGATTCGATTATTCTCCCATCCTAGTAATTGATACATTTCGTACCGGCATCTAGTCGATGCAATTATTAGCCTATTAACCGATCATCGTGCTCCCCCGAACGAACGATGCACTCTTAACTTTTCAAAGAACAAGAACGATACACCTAATTCTACCTGGGAACGATTCGCACGCCGAACTACGAACGATCATCCCCTAACGTTGAAACTTTAACAAAGGAGCAAGTCAGTCGAAAGAGTGTCGAAGCTGTAAGTTTCTCTCCCGCCACTTTTCGCCCCAGTTTCCCGGGAGTATAAATTAAGAATAGATACGGGAATTATAAAATTTACCGAACGAAAGAGTCACGTCCCAGGCCATAAGTTAATTTCCTCGAATTCCCGAACACATGGCAGCGCGAGCTGGTCGTTCGGCTTCCACGAAAGCACACTTTCCCACGGAGGATTAGATTCCTATAAAACTTAATGGATCCGGTTCGAATTAAGGCTATAAATAGTTCGGAAACTAAAGCAACTCCGGAACCCTCGAGTTACGGCGGTCATGCGGAGCGGTGGGAAAGCGTTCCAGATATTATTTTCTTCGGAGTTGTTCCGGCTCTACACATTAAACCGATTAAACCGCGCTAGACCTGAAAAACGAACCCGTTCCTCGGCCGGCCGGAATCGCCCCTAATAACACGGGACGCGTGTTTTAAGAGGATGCTTTTAAATCTCGTAAAACAATTTATCTATTGAAAGCCGGCGCTCGGAGTGCAGCGAAAGTTCCCTCGAAACGCGCGAGATCTTTTTGTCCGTTAAAGCAACATTCAAAACAGATCTCAACCGTTGGAACAACAATGATTTTCAAACAACATACACATTTCGAAAGTAGAGCATCTAGGAAAATAACTCATCCGATTCGACAGAGTGTATCAAAAACAGAGCTTCGCAGCCCTTTCAAGAATCGCATCATATGAAGCTGAGTTACCTATCAATTGCTTAATTAACCCTTTATACTCGGAAGTTTCTTACTAGAAATATTTAACATTTATCGACGAGGCAAAGACCATATTCTTTAGAACAAAGCTATTTTATTCGAATATTTCACGTACCAAGGCACTATGCAAAGTTCAACGTTAAATATCAGATTCTATAGTTCTACTGTAACAAATCAGGCGGCGAGAGTCATCTCCCGAGTGCAAAGGGTTAATATAAAACAGGAACGTGCTCTCTTACTTCAAGTAATTAAATCATTTATCCCGATCTTCCGAACACGAACACTTCATTTCGCCGAAATGTCGACGTTCGTCCCCAAAGGGATAAACTAGTCTAGAACATTCATCACCGTCGTGCACCGGTCTCCGTCGTTTGTTCTCGATTCTCCGACCGAAAGGGAGAAGGGCCGGTGTCGAAGCGGTTGAAAACGAGACCGCGAGGTCGTCGGCGCATTACCGTCAGGTGAAACGTCCCCGGATCGATCGCCGGAAGTACTTAGGCGGTATCGGTTCTCCATCGCGCTGGAAAGTCGATTGCGGGCATCCTTAAGCCCCTTTCCGGAAAAGTTGCCGGGCCGACCGTGGGATTTCTGCATTCCTGCTCGTTCCTCCGCGAATATATCCGTAATAGGATGTGCTCGTCGGGACTAATGGCCCGTGAACACACACACGACCCCTCGGGGAAGATCCTCGGGACCTTCCAGAGGGATCCTCCGAGGATCCGGGTTGCCAGTCACCGCCGAAGGACACGAGGGAGAGCCGGCCCAGCCCGCTGGAAGCGGAATCCGCGTTTCCAGGACGCACAGGTGGAATTAATGCCCCCTCCGATCGATCCTCCGCCCTCTCGCCCCTCGGCCGTCCGGCCAACGGCGCTCTTGTTCGCTGGGGATATTCTATTTTTCCGGGGGACGTCCCCGGAATCGTTAACGCGCGGCGCAGTCAGCTTTCGCGTCCGTTTTTCCGTCCTCCTGACGTTTCTTTCTGCGATTTCTACTGTTTTTCAAGTTTCGCTTCTCTCGCTTTGTAGATAGCAACGATAGAGATGTTAGAAGATATTTGTTCTAGCGCGATCTTTATCGAAAGAGACTTGTTTCATTGAAATTACGCTGGATGAAACTAGCGGAAGATTCCTCTGAATTTCGGCGAATCTTCAATTTGCCTGGAATTTAATTCGTCTGTGTTCTAGTTTATGTTCGAATTGAATCAAAAGCAATTTCTGTTTGTCAGCTGATTCTTGGAGAGTTCGAGACTTCATGCTTTCGGAATGAAATGGCTGTTCTATTTATAATTGCACATTTCGGAGCATTGGACAGCTGTAGTTTTATGATAACGCGTTGATTAGAGATGTTTGGAGTTCGGTGATAATTAGGGGATTTTGTGACGGCGATTGGATTTCCTTTTACCGTCTTATCGCGGGAAATGCGACTCGTTCCGAGGCTTCGATGAAAGACGATTCTTCTTTCTGAGGGTGGCAGGAGGCGGCGGCTCCGCGGCGGAGGAACGAGACGCTGGTCTAATCTCGAGCGCAAACCGTAACAAGTCGCCGGGGGAGTTCGCGTCGATTTGACTTTTTTCACCCTCCAGGTAGCGGAATACAAAGATAATCCCGGGGATCCTGGCCGTTGACACGGAAAAGTAACACGGAAATCAGAAGATAAGACCCCAATCTCCGATGCTGCGAGCATCCGACAGGGAAGAATTCGAGGATTCCTTCCTGGCGTACCGGCTCCTCGAGAGAAATGATAACTTCGATTCGTTTGTTCGGTTGTAGCGATCCCTCTTCGCGTTTGTACGCTGGGCACAAAAGGTACCAGCACATTCAGATATCTCGTAATAAATGCACGGCGACTTGGAAATTCGTTCGATGCGGAATGTGATATTACTCGGTAGATTTCGAGGTTTCGTGAGAATGATAATGTTCGGAAGTCGATTAGGATACATTTTAAGTGCATTTGGCTTGCATTTAACGAGTACACACTTCGTTATTTGATTTTATTGCGCGCACAAGGAGAGATTTTTCAAACTAAATTCCACACAACTGGTTAAACATTATTTAGTAACGGCTTAAGTTGATTTGGACTCGTGCAATTAAAAATACGCACTGCAATACAGTTTTGAAGGTACAACTTTCACGATCTATATAGACGAACTTAGTTTTCGAGAAGCAATAGAGTAAACGTCTGAATCTAGTGTTGAGAATCACGATAAAGTGCGCTTTTCGAAGTCTCAATTATCAAAGGTCATTATCGAACGCCTATCGCCGTCACCATCAGCATCCATCGACAAGTTTTTCCCGACGACACGCGGGGACTCGGTGGAAGCGAAATCTACTCTCGATATTTCATTTCGGGTCGCGGCGATGGAAGAAAGAGGGGATGCTGACTAAGACCGGCTCTCTCTCCCTGTGTCCTCTATCTAATCTCTTTTAGTCGAGCCATCAACCCTCTATTCATCATCCTCTTCCTCGTCCGTCCGCGAACAATGAGTCCGGCCATTTCGCCCGACGGAGAGCCGCTACATCGCCGGGCAGCGTGTAAAACCCCGCGTTACCCACCGACCCGACTGTACACTCCGATTAAGAAGCGCGGCGGAACCTCGATTATCGGAATTAACGCCGGAACTACCGTACCAGTCAAAACCACTGGCCTCGGTCTGTTTGCTTCGCGATTACTGATACCTTAAAAGCACAGAATGTTCGAAACGATCTCGAGAATCAATAGTTTCGATCGCATTCGTATATGCTCGATGATTCTAGTGTTAACACTTGTATTGCCTTTTACTTTGTTTATCTTCTTTTTTTGTTATTTAGTAAGTCTTGACGTGGGATTATTTGCAATTCATCGAATACGGTTCTCGTTTTTACAAATTGAAGGTAATGGAGAAGGTTGTAGTTATAGTTCTTTCTATGCGGTCGCCTAAGTAGTAGTCTGTATTAATTCTTTTTTTAATTTCTACCAATCTAAGGAATTTTTCGTTCCACCAAGCTGGCAAGTGAAAATCAAGGACACATTATTGAAACGTCTATTAGAAGCTTCAGTTTATTCGTTAAATAACGCAAATTTTAATGAAATCACCGATCTTCGTATCGCTTCGCAGTGGAATTTTCTTTGCACACCCCGCTCCATAAAGCAATTACCTCGCGGTACGCGTCGGGTGTAAATGAGACCGTAGTAGACGCGCGATACGAAGACGAAAGATTTCCAGAGTGAGTTTTCTTGTCATAGTTCCCCGAGTTTCCAGCGGAAATATTTTCTTTCGCCGCGATGGCCATTACAACGTCGGTTCGCAAGACGCTCGAAAACCGTGGCGACGGGGAGACGGACGCGAATCAATATTTCCAGTTCGGCCGGCGAATGCGAGACCCGTGTAAACAGGAAGTGTCGCCTCCCGACAAACAATATGTCGTGTTTTTCCGCGGCGGGGAATAAAACTTCGCCCGGCCAGGCCTGGGAGCAGACCGCCGCGGTAAGCCTCGCGTTCCTTTCGATTCGCCGAGCTCGTTCGGACGCTAAAAGCTCCTCGGCCTGATGGACTGCGCTCTCAGTGTCCCCGGAAACGGAATTACACGGCGATTCTTGTAAATGTTACAGCGCCGGAGTCGAATCCGCCGAGAAACTTCGAAGTAAAAGTCTCGCGACGACGGTACGAAGCACTTCGAGCGAAGAAGTCCGTGGAATTTCGAAAAACGCGTACTACGGTCCGCCATTTTGACGCTCCTGGCTTCGGCGACGCTTGGGAATTTTATCGCAAAGTTATAAAATCAAATAGAAACGGTAACAGAGGAGGCACGATATGAAATGGTTGCAAAGTTGATCGTCGAAACCTCTCCGAACGAGATTAATTAATTTCAATCGAGCCGAACGGACCGCTCTTGAAAGAACGAGCGAACTGAGAAACTTCGAGAGACGATTCCAAAGTAGCGCCGAATCGACGGGAAAAAGTGCCGACCAGTGGGAGCGCCGTTGAAAAACGAATTTTTCAGAGCCCGGCCGGCTTTTCAGTTTATTCAGCGGAGAATGTCACGGCCCGGACGATCAACGATCGGGGTACCGACCGGCCGGGATATCTGCGGGAACCGATGAGGACGCGGAATCGCGGGCGGCCCGATTCGGGTGTTTTCGAATGGGAAAACAGCCGTTTGAAATATGAAGTGCTTACACGCGGGCTTTGCCTGCATAACGGCCCGTTTGCGCGGGGAACGGCGGCAATTTCGAGGGGGATCGCGGGCCCGGGCTAAATCTGAAAATAAAATCTTCCGAGATACGAAGACGGAGGAAACGGGGGGACGGGGAACGGGAGCTTTGTATCGTGGAAGGATTAAATTGTGAATCGCGTACTCGTGCTTTTATCGGGGAGAAGGAGGAGCCCGCGCACGCTGAAAAAACGGGCAAAGAGAAAGGAAAGCGAACGGAGGAGGGGATAGGTGCGCGACGTTAATTCGCGGCACGACTCGTCAACAGAATTTCATTTCGCGAGCATCCTATAAATTCTCTTTCATCCCGGATACCTCTGGCCGCTACCCGGCGCGGCGTTTCCCTCCTTTGACGAATTATCGAATCCGCTCTCCCTCTACTTCCGCCCGTCGTCCGCGGATCGCGATGAAAAAGCTGACCAATAGCCTCTCGCGATATTCCTGGGCCGGGGCGCGGTCAGAAACGAGCGGAAAGAGGAGAAGTTAGTCGTTCTTGTCGAAGGGATAACGATGGTAATAAGGGTAACGTATTTATTAGACTGTAACGGTAACGCATTAACGATCGGTCGATACGCTCAGCTCCACATATGCTTGATCTTCGAGTGCACACATGTTTCTGCGAAGGGAACGCGAAGCGAGGAGGGACCGGACAGTGAAGGATGGGAGAGGACTCGAGATAAGGATGTTTTCGGAATGGTAGGAAAACAGGATTTTTGAGAACCTTCGGTTATCTTCGGGGGAAACGAGGTCGAAACATGGGTCCCTCTCCCTCGTGGGCTCACCGTTCACGGAGGAACCCTTGCAGGTCCGCAGATAAGAGCGAAATGGATCTGCTTACCTGGAACAGAAAGGAAAATCGTGTTAGGAGCGGGATCGATAAAGGCCGTGTCATTAATTGCGCGATAAACAGGCCCGTTAATAGGAGGGTTGAAACTCGGAGCAATTAGCCGGGGGTGTCCGTGCGTTCGGACGTTGATTTCACCGAGGAAAGTCGAGATTCCCTCTGGCACTGCTCCAGATACGTAAAACGAATCCTCGTTTGCGGAAACTGGAGCCTTCCGTTCGGCGAAAAATAAGGATCGAGCATCGATTAGCGAATCGAACAGTCAATGAAAGGAAACGTGAATTGGGTCTTAGAACTCGCAATTCCATGAATCAAGAGAAATAATCTAGAAACATGGAAAAGAGTCGAGGGAAATATCAACCGATTCCATGCGAAGCGATACTTTTCGAGCCGCCATTTTGTCGGAGCAACACGACGCCGTTCGAAGCTAAATAGTGACAGAAGCGAAGAGTTTAGCTGAAAGAGGGATCGTCGGTCCATCGCGCGGAGTGAAGAAGGAGGCGCACAATAGTTCCCGAAAGCAATCGCGATGGGCAGCGTTCGATTCGATCAGAGGTAAAGACGCGCCGCGCCGCGCCGCGTCGGCCCGCAAACTTTTAATTGCATCGCGCGTCAACAGCGGGAATTACGTGAACCGCAACATCGATTATCGCCGCGCAGCCGTGGGACGCGTTCCGCGGGGTATTTTCCAGCGAGCGTCGGAAATAAAAAGACAACCGAAGAAGACCCGAACGAAAGGAGAGCGGAGTCAACGCTCCGCGATCAGCGTTACGCGCCTCTGTCGCCGCCATTTTGTCCGCCATTACGCTTAATCCCCGGCGAGGCCGACTCCTCTAATCTCTTTCCTCCCCGTTCCCCGCGAGACGTGTAACGACGAGCTGAAATCGTCGTAGAAAATTAAATTGTATGTGCCCGGGCGCGATCGGCCGCGAATAAATCGCGTCGGAAGGGGGTTAATTATGATTCATAGTCGTTAGGATTATTATTATTATTAACGGCGACCGGTTCAATGGCTGTAGAAGGCGCCGCGGTCGTTATCGAGAACATGTTTCATAATTAAACCGCGCTCGCGCGCGCGCGCGTCTATGCAGATTCGCATTTTTTAGTCAGACGGGGGGAGGATCGACGGGAACGCGAATTAAATGGGAGCCGACTAGATAAGCGAACGCTCCCAACGGGGAATATTAAAATCTACGGCGAGCGACTTCATTAAAATTTTTATTTCGCCGGGAGAGCGTCTACTTAGAAGCGGTACGCGCGCAAATCCTCAACAGAACCCGGTCCGATTATGAAACACGTTTCCTCGATAACGACTGTGACTCCTACAGCAGCCATT
The DNA here is from genome assembly GCF_051020985.1 of Nomia melanderi. Classification (NCBI taxonomy): domain Eukaryota; kingdom Metazoa; phylum Arthropoda; class Insecta; order Hymenoptera; family Halictidae; genus Nomia; species Nomia melanderi. The sequence continues at coordinate 16,923,992 of NC_135007.1, forward strand.
AAACCCGTCGCCGTTAATAATAACCATAATGACAACGACTTTGTTACATCACGTTCGATGATAAATGGACAGGATCCAGTTCCGCGACTGTCGGCCGGCTTAACATTTAGAAATGAATGGATTACGCGCACGCTTAAAGGCGGGGGGAACCGATCGATCCTGATGCGTTGCCGTTGGAACGAAGCGCGAACGAAGAAGCGGCGGAAGTGAAGCTGTAGAAAGGGACACCGAGAAAATCGAAGGGGTAAACGACAGGGAAAACAGCTAACGAGAGTCGTTCGAACGATACCGGTAGAGCGGATTCGATTGAGCGCGCCGTTGTTCGATGAAGATTCTCGTGAAACCCGTTCGAACGAACAAAGATGATCGTCCCGTGGATCCCATCGACGTGGACCGATCGACGACCGACTGGGAAGGCGCCGGTAACACTGTCACTCGATTGGAAAGCGTATCCATTACCGATCCTAGGCGAGATCGGCTGGAAACAGGGCCAGGGTCGACCGGGCCTCTTGTTCTTCTAGGTCATCGCCGTTGTTCCATTGGATTTGCCGGGGAAAGGAGCGCGTGGAAACGCGGCTCAAGCCGCGTCCACAACGATCTTCGCTTTCAACGCGGCGCGTTCGCTCTTTCGATCGAGGCGCCGCAACGGATTTCGATTAGCCATCGAGAATATCGCAAGGATAGCTGAATGTTAGATTCACAGCACTTTCCAAGCTGCTTTCTAAAGCGGTTTTGCGTGAACTTTGCGTTGAACTTCGGAGGTCTCGCGTCGACGGCTCGATAAACGAGAAACGATCGAGACATTTTCTACGGGACACATGGTAGTTCTAGTTCTCTCGAATGTAATTACTGCCGTAAGCCGGCTACATCACTAGCTAATTAGCGAGGTTGATTGCGCAACCGTATATCCCGAAGGTGATATTCGCGTAGGTTCCCTAACGAGGCGGCCAGTTTGCCCGCCAAATATTTCCGTCCTCCTCGAAATCCCCGAGACCCGGGGAAAGCAAAAAAGTCGCTAATGGACGGGCCGGCGATCCCCGGGCATTATCCGAGTACACACAGCCGAGTTCCCGCAAACATTTGACGACCAGGTAGAAGTCGAGGGCACACAAAGCAGCCGTGGCGGCTTCTCCAACGCGAACGGGGAGGAAAAGATGGCGGCGCGCGACCTTCGAGGCGCTCGACGCGACAACAGGCTGCGAAAAAAGAGACAGCCTTTCACCCCTTGTGCTGCAATACAGTACCGAACCACGGGATCAACGTTTCGAACAAAAGTTAACGGAACTGTCGCTGTCGCGCGCATTCGGTGCGTTTCACTTTCGAATTCCTCGAAGACGCATAGAAGTCCGCAATCCGGTCGTCGTGTTCTTTCAAATGGAAATTAAGCGTCTTTGTCATCGATTGTCGACCTTTGGAGTAACCGTAGGCGCAGCACGAACGTAAAAGTTTTCTATTTCTGGTCAATTATCGAAGACAAAACGGTTCTAGCCAGCGCAACTGGCGAAGTAATCACAAGGCAAGGGATCGAACGTCACCAGACGGGAATCGACGTTGCATTTTTTGCTGCTCCCTCGCCCCCAGGTGCGCCGGTAGGCTGGTTCCTCTAAACGTTTGTGAAAACACTGACTGCCAGGCCTGCACAGTGCCTCCACGGCCCTTTGTCGGACGTCTGCGAGCGGATGAAAGAGTCGACCGGTGAAAAGCATTCCGAGGACCATCCCCCAACGACTCCGAAAATCCTCTAGGGGCTAAGTGGGCCCGAGTCTGAAACCAAATTGCCACCCCCTGGAAGGAGACGCTTTTCTTCGACGCGAATGCTTGGGATTCTGATATTCACAACCATTCGGATACTTCGTCGGGGTTTGTGGCGGATTCTCGTGGACAATGTATGCTGAGGTTTGACGCGGAGGCTAGTTTGCAGAATTCCATTCAATAGAAATTAATCCTTTGATGCTACTGTGTTAACGCAGAAATCATTAATCCAAGATATCAAGTTGAAATTTCGATTATTGTACAACGAAACGAGTAATCATCACATTTCTAACACTTCATCGATTTACTGTTTTCCGAGTTAACCCTTTGCACTCGAGATTAAAAATTCAATATTTAATTTTATATAATGTACGAACACATGGAGCATCGAAATAAAATAGTTCTGTCACTTAATTTATGCAAGGTATTTCTTTATGTTAATTGCAAAAAATATCATTGACATTTCATCAGAAAACAATGAATATTTATTGAGAAAAATATTCTCGAGTGCAAAGGGTTAACAGTATCCTCATTTTATCGAAGATACGCAGAATTTATTACTAGTCAACATGATTCTGATTTCTTAATAGCGTTTCAAGTATGCAGGCGCATCGCGCGCAACAAGGTTAGAGAAAAAACATTGTCGCGACATTCGTCGCGGCGCCAGAATCGAGATCAACCGTCGATGCGCCGCTCCTCCGATTCAATTAAACACTCAGCTGGTGAATTGACCGCTCACCGGAAAGGAACCGGTGCAATTAAATGAATCACGAGGTGATTTTCCTCGCGTCGCGTGCCCATTCGCGAAAACACCGGGCCCCGGAATCCTGCCTTATATAGCCCATTGTTGGCGGACGTTTGCCGAGCAGCGCAAACAAGTCAAACTGGAACGGCGTAGCTCCCAGCAACGCGAGCAACATTCCCCGAGGAACGAAACGCAACCTGTCGCTTGTTTCGTTCTCCGCCTCGTAATTTATTTACGCGGCTCGCGGCGAATTTTTCATCGAAACGCGGCCCGCGCTGCCGTTCAGTTTCGCTGCCGTGGCCGAAAAAACTCATCGCGTACCGGGTGATTCGGAATTCTCAAACCCGAAAGAATATCATTCTATCTTCCACGAGAAACTTCATAAAATTCGCAATAAAGAGAATCTACCTTACAATTCTTTGCAATCGACTGTCGATATATAGACTTTAATTACTCAGTCACTTGATTTGCAGTAAAACTATACAATTCAATCAACATCGAACATACAATACATCAATATATGAAATATTGGAATAAAACAGTGTCGTTCCTCAATTACGTGATTTTTTTGACTTTCCAAAAATATCGTTCGTCTCGCCAGAAAACGTTGAATATTTCTAACGAAATACTTCCGAGCGCATATTCCAAATGTCTCCTTTCCCACCGTGTTTCCACCTAATTCCTAGGACACCCAGTGTACATGGAAGTTCCGTCGCTGGCCAGTGAGCTACGGTATTCCCAGGCCGCAGTCGTTCGAGGAACACAATTATTTTCCGTCGATGCGACACGGCATTGGCCGTGTTATTAGGAGTTCGCCGGTGACAGATGCAGCCTTCTGTTCGCGAGCGGACACAACATAAACGCTCTCGAAAAGTTTCCTGCCGGCAGAGCCTGGCCGCCGCCGCGTCACGAGAGTCCTGTTCATCCCCGTCCGCCCGCTGACCCTTTGTCAGCCGGGAATATTACCCCTTCCGACTGTTATTTAGATACTGGAAAAGGGGGGATCTGCGGGTTCGTCCGTCCTCCGCTGGTAAGATAATGATCTCCCGCAAGATGATACAACCGCAAACCGGACCGGGCTGCCTTTCGGCCAGAATACGGCTAACTCGATGCTCGACCCGAGCGCGGACTGCCGTGCGACTCTTTCCGTCGCCCATTTTCTTTTCATTAACGCGCCGCGCGTATCTCCCGATCGACATCGAGATCCTCGGTCAAAGGAAACTGGGCTGACTCTGAGCGACCGCGATTCTGAATCCTAGCTTCATCCACGAGATGACAATTGCTTGTGGTAATTTGTGTATAACGTGGAAACGAGAAGTTTCTAAATCGATGATCGACTGAGTGTGGATCATTTTATAAGATCGAGTTCAGTTGGTTTTTATAATGGAATAATGAAGCAGTTATTTAACTAAGACAATAAGTGAATATTGTGAATATAAAGTCATGGAGATTCAGATCCTTTTCCTGTGTAACTGATTAGAATTTGATTCAATCGAATCCATAGATGTCATTGCCAATGCTATTTCTAATCAATCGAATTGGTTCAAGTTCATTATTTACCTAGGTATCTATTGATATCAAGATTCGACCTTCAAATCTCTCGCAGAGTATACATATTCCACGAGCTCCGCTGAAAAGGGTTTCCCGACAGACAGTAATCAACGAGAGCTACGTGTTAAGGGTTGATAACGAGGAGCCCCGAAAGAAAATAAAATACGAGCGATTGTTAATTTCGAAGATTAATTCGCCGGTCCATTTGTATGATTGGGATATCTCCTTCCGGCAGAGAGTAAAAGAAGAAACGTGCAAACGGTGGAAACACCGGCACATTTAACTTTCCACCCCCTCTGCCCGGCGGAGCGGCGGTCCGTTGGGAGCCGGCCTCCGGCCCCCGAACCCCCGTGAGAATCAATCCATTCGTACTTCGCAGGAATCGGCTCCCGCCGCAGCTAGCGTTGTATTCCCGAAATTAAAATGCGAGATCCCCGGCTCCGTCGTGGCTCCGGAATACCTCGAATATACCGGGAGAACCTTCAAACGCGCGGCCATTCGCGACTCGGGTTACAACTGGTTTGCGCTGAGCGATCCGTGGCTCGGTAATAGTCTTTCGAAACTTAATATTTGATAACCGAGGACTTGTTAATCAATTTTCCGATGCCGGTGTCGATTACAATCGCGAGGCAATGAGCTCCCTTCAGGAGCATATCGCAACCGTTCCTCTCGAGAGAGCAGCGCTCGAAGATCGCTTCGATGGAATCTATAGGAGTCTGTGCAGACGTACGTACAGTTGATCAATTTACAACTGAAATTGACAGAAGTCTTTGCATTAGCTCTTTCCGTTGTCTCCGCCGCGGCGACATTGTCAGATAAGTCGATACCTGCGTTTTTTCACTGAACATACTGGAATAGCTGGATCATAGTGAAAATACTAAGTTGCCGAAAGATCATTAAAAATTGCTCAGAGTACACAGTGAAATCTCCAAGCGAATATTCTCCTCACCGAGATCAATTCAACTGAATTTCAAACACGAAAGCTATATTCCTCGAAGACTGCAGATGCCATCGCGAGGAATTAATTAACCGAATGAACCGACACTCGATAGACAAGACAAACCTAGGAATCCGAAAATCCTCGTCTCAAGAAACTCTACGGCTCGCGGAGCCCGTCCATTCACCCTGGAATCAGCCGTTCCTCGGACACGCGGAATCATTCCGGTCGAAAATAATTAGAGGAAGAGATTGCAGAAGCAGCGGGGAGGTGGGGGCGGAGGCGGAAACGCCGGCAAAAAGTCATAAGGACCAGAACAAAGGGTCGGAGAGTGGTCGAAGAGGGCTAGGACGAAAGGGAAGGGAAAAAAGAGCGGGGTAGCTGTTCGAGCTGCCGGGGGGATGAAGAAAGAAGACGACGGAGCGAGAGGGGGGCGAGAGGGGGCGCGAGAGAGCGTGCTCGTATTGAGATGTATCCCTGTATCTGTATCCCTATAGAGGAAGCTCGCTCGTCGCCATGGCGACCGTATCGATCCCCACGGCCGCAGAGATATGTACGAAACGATTCACAGTTAGCGAATTCTATCCCCGGGGCGTTAATGCGAGTAGGCTGCCGAGTTGCGAAACTCGCTCGCCCCGGTCTTCCCGGCGCGTTAGGACGCACCGGCGGCGGCGGCGGCGGCGGCGGCGCTAGTCAGCCAGCCGGTCGCCGGAACCGACAGCCGCGACGCTGTCTCCAAGTTTTTGGGGTAATAGGACTTCCGGGCCGCCGCTCGGACAGCTGATGGGGTTCGTTACTCCGCGCGCTATTTCTAGGCGCGCCGCGATTCACCTTGCCGCGCGGTTCTCGCGTTAGCCAAGCCGACCGTGCCTCGAGAAGCGAGCAGAGGCGAGGGGACTCTTCCATTCACGACGCTCGGCTCTCGACGCGTGCTCGCGATTGGCGCACGCAGAGGACCGAGCGTCGCCAATGGACGAGTCCCTTCGCTTTCAACCCTTTGATGGACGGCGACACTTTATCGTTATCGAAATTTCGTGTTTGTGATACTGAGTTCTGAAGAAGTGATGTAACTGCTCTTAACTTTAACCCTTTGCGGACGAACGTTGATATTTCGACGAGATGGAATATTCATAGTTGGAAGAGCAGACTGATTTAATCACTCGAGCAGCAAGAGATCCCAACAACTAATTTTTATAGTATCTCCAATGAAAATGAGAAATGCTATAATATTCCTCCGACCTTTTATTTTCGTTCTCAGTGCAAAATTTGGGTGTGTGGAAAGTCTAATAATTTTAGGGTAGTTTCTTCGATTCATTAAAATATTCAATATTACAACTGGTGCGATATTGGAACCTACGGAGTTCAAAGGGTTAAGCGATTGATCTCTGTTATGCAACGAAGAGAATAATAAACATAGCTTGCAGCGAATGAGTACGCTCCGTAGACTTTTTGGAAGATGGTTGGTGAACGGGACGCTTTGAGGAGTTTTCGAGACAGCGCTTTGGTTTTTGGGAGATCTTCGCTTTCAGAGAACTTCGAGGCACGTCGGGGAAACTGCTAATACTCCGATGTCTTCCGAACTGACTTCCCGCAGAGGCTCGGGAGAATTATTCCCCGACGCGAAATTAATTGGCACGGGGCTCGTGATATTTTATGGAGCCGGGGAACGCGAGTGCTCAATGGGAAACATGGTTTTCATACGGTTCCCGGGTTTGAAAGAAGGTTTCAAGGCCCTGGAAATTTTTGCCGGGGCAAGGTACTGCCGGTGGAAAAGTAATTGGCTTGGCAAAGTCGCTGAATAACCCGCAGCGGGGTTCCCGGACCAGTTTACTTAGAATATGACTTCTTTGCAGAGGGAACCAGCCTTCGATATCTCTGTGAAACGGTTCTTCTTTTATTAAAACACCGCGGCCCTATTTAGGGAAATGTCTCGCTGATCCGCGTCCGTTGGAACCGGTGCAAAATCAACAGGTCCTCGAACATCGCGGAAACGCTAACTCGTCGAGCAACATCGGGAAACAAGTTCGATTCTCCGGCAAATTGAACATCGATAACGGCTTCTTAACCCTTGCCGGATAATTAGCGAATAAATTCCCTGGCAACGAGGGGGAACGTTTCTTGCGTTTCCTGTTCATTGTCCATAATGTGGTATTTATGGTATTTTCAATGTGTTTTATTTTAAAAAACACAGGAACAGATAATCGAATAAAATACAAATAAATAGAAACGATGTAGCTCTTCTCAAGTGAACGCAACTCTCTAAAATCTCTCACCATCACTTAAAAATCATTCTCTCCCCCACAAGCATTCTTCTTACTCACACTTCCAACAAATCCTCAAACACACCCCACTCTCACCACCACCAGCATCCTCGCTTACGTATCCTTCGGAAGAAACCCAGCAACCCTTGGGCCTCTCCATGAGTCCCTCTCTCTTATGACCCTTAGAACACTCGCTGTCCCACCGTCTTAAACCTACGATACAACAATAATAAAAGGCAACGCGAATTCAGCGGCAGAAGAAACTAACGAAGACTAATATCGTTCGCGAGAACTATCCCAGAAGACTTTCGAGAATCCAACGTTACCACGAAGACCGTCGTCTTCCGATGCCACCGCGACGCACCTCGCGCATCGGCGAACTATGTAAAAGAGGGTTAAATTCGCTGGACCATAAAAGCCTCGCGCAGTTCTCGCATCCGCGAGCCCACGCGCCAAGTATCAGATAGCTACACGTTGTATATTTATACACGGGTTGCGTAAAGTCCGCTCTGCCTATTAGCCCGACTCAATTAACAGTTTTCCTATCAAATGAAATTTCCAAGCGGCGTTCAGCGTCTCGCGGCGACAGCTGTCCACGAGGATGCGTAAGCTTGTCTGACACGGATAAATTCGCTGCATCGCCTCGAAATTAGGCGGCGCGTTCCTCTATTAACGTCCGAGATTCTATTTCGATAGCCAGATTCCGGATGTGTCCGCGGACCGATCGCTCGGAGAGGAAGTCTGGGCCGAATTTTCATTTTCCGAAGTTACCATCGAGAGAAACGGATCTTCTCCGAGTAATATTTTCCTTGTTCGTTCGAGGACGCTCCGTAAAAACGGGAGGGACATAATTTAAGAGCCTAGGGGTTGACGCAAGAAGAGAGGGGCTCGCCGAAGGGGAGATACGAGGTATATACTCGAAAGGAATTCTCGAAGAGGCATTCGGAAATGTTTATCGGAACGCCACGTCAAGATACGGGGGGTCAAGAAAGTCTATGAAGAATTCCTCCCGGGAGGCGTTTTATCTCGACGCTGACTTCTCCGCTGTCTTCGAGGATTCGTTCGCAGCGGGAACGAGGTTATCACGGTAAGATGACACACCGGTTATCGTAGCGTCGCGCGATTCAGCTCGCGCCCGGGCTTCGTACAGTAAAAGGTGCATTACGATAAGTCCGCGGAGAAGTCTTCTCCCCTCGTCAGTAATAAAACGCCCGCGACGCGATAAATATCGTAAATAATCACTTTCTGTACGCTTCGCTGCGCGCCGTTCATTCGATTCGAGGAAACACGGGGAATGATTGAGCAGCTCGAAAGCCAGTGCGGTTGATTTCCGTAAATTTTAATGGGATAGGTAATATTCCTTTTAATTATTCAAGAATTCGCTCATTTCTCTGCTTCTAGGAGATAGTCCTTTTTATAGAACGGAGCATTAACTTCCTCGATTTCTGCTTCCTAGACTTAACATTGGCTACTGCGGCTTAATGGATGGTAACCTATATAGAAAGTGACCAGAATATTATTAACCCTTCCTATACCTGTTTTGACAATTTTTTCTATATTTATTTGTAGTATTGTACCATTTAAAGGTAACATTTCAATAACTCTCAAATATTCTTGAATAAATAAATAGAGCATATTAAGCTGCAATTGAATGAACTAACGTCGACGTGAACCTTAAAGAAACCAAGAGCACTTCGGACCGCAAAGGGTTAACGTAAACTTATTATTGTTCATGTCAGAAGCAACGTTTCAACGTAGAAATCGAGACGGTCGTATTCGCGAAATCACGAGGACTGGAACTCGCTGAAATAAAGAGTCGAAAGATGTTTCCAGCGCGATGCGAGCCGGGAGAGGTATATAAGTCGGCGCGAATGTTAATTCGAGCTTCCGTTATCTGCGATTCGATCGGAAGGCGATCGCGAGGCGAGTAGTCCGGGACATGCCGATTGAATCGGGAACCGCAGGGGGAGGAAAGGCTTTCGAGCCATCAATTTTGAGGATCGAATCGGACGGCGACCGAGGAAAAACGAACAAAGGCCGCCGGAGTGGGGGAAAGATGGGGCATCGTTCAACGAGGTTCGATCCGATTGAGAATCCGGTTCGTTTCCTTCGTCTTCCGTCAAGCCCAGTCAGTTTACCGAGAATTCATCGGAATAGATCGAGAGATAAAGAAGGACGCCTCGCCGGGACGTTAGTCGAGCAACGAACTTACCGCGAGCATCCTCGTTCCCGTTCCCGTTCCGTTGAACACGTGTTCCAACCCCACGACGAGTCACGTCGAATTGCATTTATAATTTCTAATTAAATTCCTCGGGGACGTTTCTGTCGTTCTTATGATAATGAACTGCAGACGCTGGTAAATATCAACTGTCTGTGGATTAATCCGAGAAAGACTGACAACGTATAAAGATAGTAATAGAGATAATGAAACGGAATAGCTGATAAGAATAATTTAGAATGACGAAAGATCAAGATGCAGTTTCATCCTTTTCTATTAACCTTTTGCACTGGTGGTGACTCTCAGTCATTTTATTTGATATAAAGTTACAAAGTGTTACGTGTAATATTAAGTTTTGTATAATGCATCAATATGTGGAATATTTTGATGAAATAATCGTTGGAAATCGTCGCATGTTTCTAGTGAAAAGCTTCCGATTGCAAAGAGTTAAGAATTGAACAGAGGGAGATTTGATTAGAAAGCTAAGTTAAGAGACCCATATTCATCGCTCTTCGATCTCCGAACGAAGTATCCCGATTAGAGGACTAGAATTCGTTGGAACGACGTCCACGCTGATATACTTTGCGCAGAGAGTATTAATGTTAAGGCTGTGCCATGCATCGCAGGCCTTGGTCGAACCTATCGCGTTCGTACAAGTCGAACGAGGTCTGGGTCAGGTCTAGGCCGCGCCTAAGATAGGCTAAATCTGTGTTAAATGGATTCTACTAGGCCATGTCTCTCGGATCTGATAAAGCCTGACTATAAACAGAACGGAATCGCTCAGACTTGCCAAGCCGCTTCTTCTGCGCCTTCGAAACCAGAAAGCGCCGAGTTCCTTGAAATAGAATTTCTCGTGCACACGCAATCCTTCTATCTCGGCGAGTCGTCGCGTCGTTTCCTTTTTTTCCGCCGATTGATCGATGGACAGCGAGCGTATCAAAGTTTCCAGTTTCACTGGATACAAATCGTTTATTAATTACCCCCGAGGACAATTCTTTCGAGCGCCGAGTTAACATCCCACGAATGATTCATCGACGGAACCGACGCGACAAAATGGCGCAATAAGCTCGCGCGAATTCGAGGTTATCGTTGCTCGTCGGTGACGCTCGGGATCGATGGAGTTCGCCGATGCTAAATGAATCCGTCGGATTCGCGGCAGCGCGATTCATACGGCGGCAAAGAAGTCTCGGGCCGGCCTCGTAAAAATGCAATCAAACCCGGACTCGTTCGCGACACACGCGCCCGCCTGCTCTCCGAGCGTCGTTCCGACCGGAAACGAAATTGGGGATGACTCGCGATAAAAATGTTATTCGATGATTCGCGCGAGGTCCCCGCCGGATTTATCGGTGTATCGGCCGTAACAATACCTGACAAATTGGATAATAAATAAAAGTTCCAGATCAGATTGGAACGGTCGCTCGAGGATACTCGGTCGTCGGCTGAAAAACCGTCAGGCGCTGCGATTGCCTCCGTATCGAACCTTCTCCCGCGATATTCCCGCTAATCGCTCTATTCATCGTGCACCGTTCTCGCTTCTTTCATTTTTCGTTCAACTCGATCCTCGATTCCTCTAGGCAAACGTAATTGCAATGGAACGATTAATCGACGAACGTCGCATCTGTTTAATTTTCCGACACTCGAGAACAATCTTCGATGAAACGATAAACGATCGCTGTCCTGGCAATCGCAACAACGCAAAATGAGAAAAAAGTGTTGACTTCTGAATGAAGCAGAAACTAAGGAGTCAAGATTCGTAACGATTACTTTACTATCTTCCTTAACCCCTTTGTTAATTCGAATTCAAAGTATATATTCCTCTGTAATCAACCACTATACTTAAAAGGAATATAGGCATAACATCTCTTCCAATAAATGATTAATGACAAAGTAGCCGTATCGATCACAGTTCAGAAAGAAATCATAGGCCAAGAGGTTAAATAAGGTCACCAAGAAAATGAATGTTCAAAATGTTGAAAATGGTTAATCAGTCGTTGAACGCTCGAACTCGATAATGGACAGCGCGAACGTCTCCGTAACCCGTAAACGTTATTACCGCCATTGTTGCCTCGGTGTACCGTTGCGTTCGCGCAGCGGGGGCGTAAAAATTCCTCCACCCGTGAACAAGCATCGTCGTTACAGCAGCGGCGGCCGGGAAGAAAAAGCACGGCCACAAAAGTGCGAATAATAGAAGCAAGCCGGCGGTATCGCTGCGGTTCGAGCCTCCCTTCCGTTTCCTGCAGGAAGCGCCGCGAGTTTTCGCCGGCCGCCGTTGAAATATGATCGACCAAACAGGTCTTCATTAATCTCTTTCACGGCAGACCCCTTTATCTAACGGCAGAACTTTCCATTTCCGTTTTCCGCTCGGCGATCGCGGGACGCCGCGGGATTCACCGGTCCGCCGGAAACTTTCTCCGAAAACCGGAAGAAGCGTTTCGGCGCCTGACCGCGCACATGCTCGACAAACTTCCACGATTTCTATACCTTGGCGTTCTTATTCCTTCGATCTATAGATCCTGTCGATGCTAACTGTAATCGATTTAACATCCTATTGTGACGAATTATAGAATAGTTCAACTGTACCTTGCATCGCTTCGCTGATTAATTCGAAGATTCTCGAGAATCATTAAAACTATAGTACTTAGTAGCTTTCCTATAGTACAATTATGATATTATTAATTGTAGCAGAAACTATTGACGTAGAATAATAGAGGGTTAGACGGAAGGATGATACGGAAGCAAACAGTCGCGATATGGCCGCTGGTTCCGCGCGCGTCCAAGCACAATCGAATTCCTTCCGTGTGCCGACCGATGGACCGTTTCCGCCCTGTTTCCCTAGGGAAAGGCCCTCGGTTTCTTCCCACTCGGACCCGGGAACCCGTCCCCTGTCAAATTACGGCCATACGTCAAGATGGAAACAAGGATAGCGGAGGTAACGCGGGGAAACTCGAGCATCGAGGCTGCTTCGACAGTTTTCAGGCGACCTGCGACCCTGCGCGAGAATAGGTTCCTTTGAAATGTATGCACGGAATGGAACGACAGGTACCTTTCGAACGAAGCGAACGAAAAATGGAGAGTTCCCGCGGGAAGATAGAATTCTTCCTCGATTCCGCAGCCTTGAACGCGTTCGTTAAACAACCGCGGACGTTCGCCTCCTCGCTCGCCCTGCCTCGTTACTCTCCCGGCTGCGCCCGATTTAACGGCCCGCCATTGTGTTGATTCCATCAGAATTCAATCGTAAAGCCCGTCCGCGGACACGCGGCCCGGCACGAGCAATCTATCGGGCCTCTTAATCTAGCCGCGCTCGTAAAGTCCTCTCCGTATCGCGTCGAGTTCCTTCCGTTCTTCCAGCGCGGGCGTTTCCGTTCCGCGCAACGCACGACCGTGGACGAAAATGACCCCTTCGTCGGACACCGCGAGATTCGTGAGTTGTTGACCCTTAACACTTTGCCGGCCGCACATTTATCGCGTCGCCGTTAGGTTGGCCGAGTATGACGCAGGAAGGCGGCAAAGACAGTTTCAAACTAACAGAAGCATCTGCTTAAAAGATTTGAACGAAAGACGGTCTGGTAAATTGGGGAGGGAGAACAGAAGCAATTGTTTCTCTAGAAACAGCATCAATATGTATTCCTCGAGCATCGGAACACGTTGACTCTCACTTTGACATCGGTGATGGACAAGAACAGCGATTCTTTTCTGTTTGGTAATTAGTTGGATCTTGAAGAGTTCGAAATTTTAAACTTTCAGAAGGAATTATTATATTGGTTTATTTATAATACTAAGAATATAAGACAGCCATCGTCGTCGTTGATGCCTACATTCGCAAATCCCGGTAACTTCGACGCGCGTATCGCGCCCGACAAAATGGCGCGCGCGATTTTCCGTAGACACGAGCGGCCGGGCCGTAGAATGTAAATGCAGAAACAGGAAGTCTAGCCGCAGCTGCTCGAAAACGTAGGTGGCAGTGACTCACGAGAAATCCGAATCGCCGTGACTGCGAACCGTGAGACTCGGTAAAGACACTCGTAAACCGGAAGATACGTCTCCGAGGGACGTGTTCCTCGGCGTTCGACTTCGAACATATCTCTCCTGCATCGTGTCGACGGTTTCCTGGCTCGCGACGATTTAACGGTGTCCACCGAACACATCTCTCGCGCCTACATTTCGAAGTTGAACGTGTCCTCGCGATTGATGCGGCGAATTGTTTGCTTCGACGTGCGCGGAAGGTGGTATTCGACGAGAAGAGGGAAAGAGTCTGCTGGTGAATCGAGAGAGATGCTCGGAGAAGCGACTACTACTTGTGGAAGAAGAAAGAATCTCGAAATATGAGATTTCTGTTAATAAATCACGAAGTCTGTTAACGTTAACATTCGTTGGAATAATTGATAGTTTAATACGTTAACACTAGAACTACGTAACAGTCAAAATGACTGGTTTCGATTTGTTTGTTTGAATATTTGAAATGATTTTGGAAATAGTCTCACTCGAGTACTATGACGAATATCCAAAGAAACTGAAAATAATCTATTGTTACAATTTTTATAGAGATCACATATCAATCGTATTAACTCGGTAGTGCTAGTGTTAAGGAGATGTACCCTACAAAATGGAAGCTCCGGATGATTTGCCACATTAATTGCACGTTTCGAACTGCGTTTGGATCTCTCGCGCTACGGGAGTCCGTGCACGCGGAAATAATATATTTTCAGGAAGCGCAGGTTCGCTCGAACCACCGCGGGGTTACACGGTGTAACGCCGAGGAAACGGCACTTATGGGAACGCGGCGATCCAGGAAAATCCTTGAAAGTTCATCGGTGCGCTGATCGTTCCGTGTGTACCCGTCGCGAGGGGATTACTTATGAATCAATGCAGCTGTGACTTCTAGAAATGGAAATTCTGAGCGTAGTCCCCGGGTGTCCTTCGGCCTCGGGATTCTCCGATATTCGCGTATTTCCGATGGCCTGTCGCGACGCTCGCGCGTCTATGCTAATCGACCCAATCGCGGACGCGTGAAATTTCATGGACGTTTAGCGCGAAATAATGCACTCTTCTCTGTGGAACTTGTACTCGAAGTTTCTTCTTCGTCGTTCATTCGAGAAGCCAATGAAGACCAGAGGAAAATAGAGAAACTTATGTTATGGCTTCTGAATGTGTTCAATCATAACATTAATTTTCTCAATTTTCTCAATTTTTCTATTATGGTCTTCATTCTGAAATGATTGTACATATTCTGAAGCTATAACTGAGACTTTCTCACCTAGAAGCAACGAAGGAAATCCTTGAATAACTAAAATGAACATTGTTTATTCCATGAGAACTGACAAAAATCAGAAAATATCCGAAGATCGACCAAACCGCATTGGCCTCTGAGCGACTCGTTTAATGTCTCGAATAGCAACCACTTCTTTTCTCCTCCTCCTCTTCCTTTCTCTTCTTCTACCTCTTCTTTTCTCCTTTCACTTCTCCCTTTCCTCCTTCAACTTCGTCTTCCTCCATCAAACTCACGGCTCTCCGCATCCCGTTTAACAGCAATTTTCTTTTTCTTTCGTTACTTCTCTAGATTATTTCCATTTAACACATTCCTTCGTCCCAACCTCTTGCGCTGGAAAGACGTGTTACGCGCGTCGAGACGTTTCTCTTCCAAAATAATCAACAATGTCTTTTACACATCGATAATCTCGTTGCATCACGCATATTAGATTGTTTCGAAATGTATCTGTACAAAATAAT
The DNA here is from genome assembly GCF_051020985.1 of Nomia melanderi. Classification (NCBI taxonomy): domain Eukaryota; kingdom Metazoa; phylum Arthropoda; class Insecta; order Hymenoptera; family Halictidae; genus Nomia; species Nomia melanderi. Next base: position 16,939,183 of record NC_135007.1, read on the forward strand.
ACGAAATCAATGTCATCTGCGTGAAATAGGCAAATACAGAATTCGAGACTCTGTCGAATCTCTAAATTCATTTCCAGCAAGTGGTTAACTATTCCTCGCACCTCCGCGAAGAGCGCAGCGCAGCGAACGTTGCAAAACTAGTTGAAAATCAGCCGGCGCAACAGCTCGCGGAAGGGGCTACGGAGAATTCTCCCGTGGACAGTCGACGCTCCCGGGATCGCCGCCGAAAATTGGAAACCAAGCGCAACAAACCGTCCTATGTAAATACACCCCCATCCCGGGCAGTCTCGCAATTCAGGGACCGGTTGCATCGACCCGAAGAATATCGTCAGACAACGGACCGTGGCTGGCGGGGCGGGCAGGGATCGTATCTCGTCCCCGGTGTTTGCGGAGAAAAATACAGTCGCCCGATTATCCCGCGAGAGGCGACGGCGTCGTGAATCGAACTCGACGCTGGACGGAAGTCCGGCATAGCGAATTCCGAATGGAATTCGTAACCCGATACCAACACATCGCGCCCGGTTCAATCTCGATTGCTTCTGTTTCGAATGTATGCGGTGCAACTAATAATCAATCCGATGGAACGTAGAGTGTAACGATTGAATTTCGATGTAAATAAATTGAATTGCTCAACTTGAATAGTGGTAGTTTTTCACCTACAATAGACTCGTGACGAAAATTTCAAACTGAATTCAATCTAAGTGTTATTTATATTATTTAGATATAAGTTACTTCTGTTATTAATCATTAACCTTCGAAGTAAACGAAGACTAAGCACGAGAATTGTGTTCCCAATAAATTATTAATATCAGTTGCATCGATCAAGAGATAACTTCTATATTCTTTCAACTAAGGTAAAAGCACCGATAGTTGGTCAGTTAACACTTAGGCGACCGCCTAAAAAGAACCATAACTACAATCCCCACCATTATCACATAGAATTTCATGAATAGCAAATAATCCCACTTCAAGACTTACCAAACAACAAAAGAAAAGATACACAGAATAAAAGGCAATACGTTGCTAAGTGAAAAGTGGGAGATCCCATTCGGTTGGCTAAGTATTAAGAAAGTTGTCTGAACAGCGAACGCTTGCTCGATATTTATTCAATACCCCATACAAAATGCCGTTCGAACTTCCTGGACAACTCACCGACGATGATAAGACAAAGAGACCACGGTTTTCAATATACTGGGCATCATCGATTCGCTCGCCGCAGACTCCGGTCTCTCCTTTCCTCAATTTCCTCCGAAGACACCGGTCAGGAGTGTCTTGTTTTTCCATGGGGCCGTGCGGACGCGGCCTCCGTGGAACGTGGCACGGGATTCCAGTGTCCTGTGTCAATAGCAATCTGCCGCAGCCACCTTATGAGAACGAGGGAAGCGGAGGCACGCGAAAATACGGCGGAGCAACCCTCTCGGAGGGTTGCTCGTCGGTTTTTCGACCGCCGGGCCGGTTGAAACGGGACGACGTCCAGCCCATGGACTCCTGCGGTCCCGCCGGCCCGCCTTTGTGCACTCCCAGCCACCATCTGCCCCGTGTGCGCCCGCTGTTTCGCGAACGACCGCAGACCCGCGTTACGCGACGTCTCAAACGTGCCCGCGCGATTATCGCTGCCCTAGGAATCTTGCGGCTTTCGAGTTCGATGGGTTTCGCTGATTGGAGCCTGACAAAGGTTCGCGACGACACGTTCGTGGGAATCCAGAGAATCCAGAGTTTCCAATGGTTGCTCGAAGCTTGTTCTCTGTAAAACAGTTCAGACCTGTCCGTGTAGTGTAAGGGTCATAACCTAAGGCAGCTGTCAGTTGCAAAGTGGTACCAATTGCTAAATCAACGGTAAAACTACTGGACGAGTCGGAATAACTTCTGACTTTCCGCAATTGTGAGAACGATAGATGTTCTGAATTATTGAAGAATTGCTTTGATACGCAAACTGAATTGTAAATCAAGTCTAGATAGGTGTACTATTAGGGGTTCTATGGAGAAATGTCAAAAGTCAATGTAACCGCTCGGTTACCAGCTTAGCTTTAGATACTGTATTATTCAGTTGGAGCTTCGGTTCGCAACGAGTAAACGATGAATGGAATCACGCGGAATGTAACAGAGAATCTCATCTTACGGATAGTATTGCAATAGAGAAACTAGGATCGCCAACGACACGCGGATACACGGGGACATCATCCGTGAAGAGGCGCGCGGCGGGCGAGGAATAAACGAGCTTTCCCGTTGACTGAATTTTTCAGGTGCGCGTCTCGCGCGGCCGCGATCGCCGGAATTGAATAAAGCTCCCGGATCATTTGTAACGTACTTTTTCGTCGGTCGGCTGTTCGAGTGTCAACGACGATCAAACACCTGGAGCACGACCTCTTTCTCGCGGAATAAATGTTACGGTAGCGGTACGGGGAACACCTGCTCTCCCGCCGATCGGGCCGGTTACGAAAGAACGCGCCGCGGATCGCGGACGAACGCACCGCGTCCGCCGCTTTACTTATTCATTTCTTTCCTTTTTGCCCCCGTTTGCGAACAAAACAGGGTACAAGGTTTCAGCGCACGCGTGCGTGCCGGGCCGGGCCGCGCGGATCGTTGCGGCCGCTTCGAACAACGTCTACGCGCCGGGGAACCAGCTCTTCATCCCCCTCCCGGCAACCCCGTAATTAAAATATTTTTATTTCGCCTCGGGAACACGAGGCTTGTAAACAGCTCTTAAAATTTCTATCACGCGCTGCCCGGGCTCTCCTTGGCCGCTGGAACAAGTGTAGGGCCGCCGCCCCTGCGGTTTAGTCTTTTTACGTGATCTTCCGAAAGAAAGGAAGAATCGGGATTGACCCTTTCGCGAGAGAATTATTGCTGTATAGAAGCTGTTCTATGTCTCGGTTAAACTTAACCCTTGCGGACGAAGGACTAAGTCACAAAGAAATGATTTAGTTACTCACTTCATTTGAAGACTTTGTATATTTCAAAGTATCTTCGTCCGCGAAGGGTTTCAACTTGTCGGAGGAATCACGGAGCAAATGTTTAACCCTTGACCATTGCCGACATAAGCGGCATAGTATTACTGGATGCAATGCCGCAAATATGGCGGAGAATATCAGTTTATTCTTATCACTGTTATTGCTGTGATATTTACAATGAACAAGTATCCTGAATGAAACCTGAAATACCTGCGGTTCGTTAAGGGTTAAATGATTCCCGACGAAATAACTCCGGCGAGCGCGGTTGTCGGAGAAATCACGGAGCAGATGTTCAATTGATACTTTCAACGAATCGACGAAAACATCGAGGGGAAACCGGTGGAATAATCGATCCCGTGGTTCGTGGATCGCTGTTTATCGCGTCGGCGACGGGGAGAGTTCCCGTTTCGCGGTGGCTTTGTTTCTTACTTTAAGCGGGCCGAGCGTCGCGACCGGGAAAGCATTTTGCATATTAAAATTCATGAGAGGCGAGCCGGTTCTGGGCGGCGCGTAGTTGCTAGCGGAAAAGCACCTGCCGTCCTCGCTGTGTAATCTTATCGAGCGAGGCTGATTCACGCCTCGGTCGTTACCATTGTTATTGCTGTAGGTCGGATCATCCCGTGTTCCGTGAGATCCTCAACTTAATTCCCGAGTCCGGCGTTTCTTTAACCGTCCACTGCCAGCGATCTCCGAGAGATACCTATCAGAACCGTCCTCGATGCCTTTTTCTCTTACGCAGTCGACCATCGACTGCAACACTCTCCGATCTTCACCTTCAGACGACGCGTTGACTCTTGCTATTTTCGCTAGCTCATCGCTTAAAGATAGTCACAGCGAAACTGAAATAGGAACTACGTTCTTTGTTAACCCTTTGCGGACGAATGTGACGTTTTAATAAGATGAAACGTTTGTATTCGGAAGACGCGAAGAAATGATTTGAGTAGTCAAACAGCGAGAGACCTAGGTGGTTTCCCTTTCTATTAATTTAGCTTGATGCCGAAGGTTCTGTATATTTCAACGAATCTTCCTCTACGAAGAGTTAATTACTGTTTCTAACATCGTTCATCCCTGTTACGATACATAAGGGACTCAAGATTCCTGGCCATCGAAGTGTTCAATTTTCGAATTAGAACGAAATTCGCCACGTTGCGTCGGTATAGAGAATTACAGACGATAGAACGATGTCCAAACGGATAAACATTCGAATATTAGAATCGAGGTAAGCGGAGAACAGAATAGAAGGGACTTGGAGGATAGGCGAGAATAGACGATCGCCGAGGATCCTCGAAGCCGTGGGATCCGCAGCACCTGTACGCGGGCGTCAGGGTCTAGACTTTTCGTTCGAAGGGGGATCACTTATTCATAGCGCACACACGCTCCATTGTTGCTGGAAGCGGGCGGCGCGGCCGCGGAAGGGAAATTACGGCTCGGTTTTCTCTCTCCCCCGGAATTTCATTTCCTCCTCCGATTCCAGCTGACTGGGGGGAACGGAAATTCGTATTAAAAAATGCCCGGGGGCCGCTGTTATTAGCGATAATTCTAATGAAAACGTTCCGGCTCCCATAAAATTACTCCTCGGAGAACCGGTCGATGCCGGACAGGTTGTTGTTACGCGAGCCACAGTTTTCATTAAATCGGCTACAATATTCACGAGCATCGATCCCTACGAGACAGAAGGATAATTGCGGGCGCCGCGCCGCGCCGTGCGAACTGATAAATTCTGGAATTGAATGTACCGAACTGATAAATCGCGTTCGAATCGAACTAGGTCGCTCGCGAGGCGATCGATTATTTCACGGAGACAGTTTATCGAATGCCCAGATCGCGCGAACAACTGCACGAACGGAATATGCCGTGTCGTTAATGATCGTTCCAAGGGAATCCGTTTATTCTTTCGAAATGAAAATGTGCATCGACGCTGTCTCGTTCAACGTGCTCGCAATTATTCCCACCCTTCTACGTTTCCCGCAGCGCTTCTTCGTTCGTACGCCATGGAAACGAACATTTACACCGAAAATTATCGTTTGCAGAGATCAACGATCGAGTCTGGCAACTTCCGTTCGTAGATCGTTATCGAGGAACCGTTCGTTAACGAGTCGTTTCCTCGAATCGATGGTAATCCACGGTTGAAACGGCAAATTCCGGGCCGCCGCGAGATTTCGCAGCACTCGCGCGTCGAGCCTCGCTCCAAATAAATCCAATTACCGCGGTGTAATTCGTCCGAGGATCCGTTGACAGCGCGGAGCGGAGTTAATATCGGCTGGATGACGTTCCAAGATTAATACCAGCTCGCGTGTTTTCGCCTTCGAGTGGAGCGGGTTGCGCCGAAGTTCTCGAAATAACGCCGCCCGGCGAGGGGAGGCTCGCCAACTATTTCGCCCCGGTGCGTTTCTTGCGCCTCTTATTTCCCGGCGTGCACTTTTCCGCCGACTCCAGCCCCGCGCGAGCGTCATAGACGCGGATTATCGAAGATAAACGCTGACAATGCAGCGGCTGCCGCCGTTGATTCATCGCCGATCCCCGAATCGATTCAACCCTTTCGAGACGGCGCGCCGATACGCCGGCTTCCAACCGGTAAACCGACGTCGCAGCTCTTCGCGATGAAAAGGAACTTTTCCGACGAACTATCGTTCGGTGCGTCGCAAGCTTCTGAATTGGTTCGAATTCGTTCTGATCGAACTTAACTCGGTGCAACCTTCAAATTGCGCAGGCGTTCGAACTTATCGAGTTGTATCGTATATTTCGACTTTCGTTGACCTTCCAGTGGTATAAGTATGTTAGTTAATTACCGGCTCGTGGTTTCAGCGTTAAGATTCATTCAAGAACGAGGAACCACAGGCAGAAAGACGCGGCTGAACGATCGGCTACGCAACGGCGAGGAGAAAAGGATCGATCGCGATTTTTTGGGGTAGCGAAGCGAGTCCGGCGACATCCGCCGATCGGACGGGAACTTACGGAATTACAGGCGACGGACTTGACGATGGGTAATGGAACTTAATGGAGGGAAGAAAGTTTTAATGAACGACGCTGGTCGGTTTAGTCGCTTTGCTGATACGAGAGTCTCGTCTTACGGCGGATGAATATTTCATGAGTATCTTGTAAAGCCAGTTTGATGGAAAACGAAGCTCCTTACGGCGAGAAAGAGAGAGGGAGAGGGAAAAAAGAAAACGGAAGAGAAGCAGCAGACGATCTATTCTACAAATTCGATTTAAAGATCCCTCGGACCGTTGCGTCCTTGGGGCGAGCGAGCGCGCGCGGCGCGAAGTTCAGCCGGCGAGATATGCAATAAGACGAGAACGGAGTCAGCTTAATCACGTTACCGAGTGTCCCGGCGCAAAAAGAGGAAGGCCTTGTTTGGTTTATTAGGAAACAGTCTACGGCTTTCGGCGGCCATGCTCGCGCCGGCGAAAAAACAGGCCGGCCGGCAAAAACGGACGCGCAAGAAGGGCCGCGGCGGTCTCGCGTAGCCTGTTTTTAACGATCCCGCGCGATACCGCGAGGTTAACAAACTTTTCCTCCTTTATCGCGACCCACGGAGCACGCGCGTGTCAGTGCATGTGTCGGCCGGTCCTCGCGAGCAGGAACGGCGGGCGCACCGTGTTCCGCGGAAAAGAAAAATAACCCCGGCCGAACCGCCGTCCTGTAATCGTAGACGTGCGCGGAAGAGGGAAATAATGCGACGCCGTGGACGCCGGTCGGGCTGAAAAGGGTGAACTGGAGCGTGGCGGGCTTTATCCCGATGGTTTTCAAAGAATTTTCTTTTACCGGGCTTTTTTGTAGCCATCGGCGGCCATTCGCGAGCGAGACAATCGTGTCCAGGCTGCAAACAATGCGAATTCTGCGGAACTTGCGACGGGGATGTAGATTTACCTGGAAAATCCGCTCTAAGGCGCTGCGGGTTGAAGTTTCAGCTTGATGCGGATAGAAACGGAGTACCTCTACGTTCAGTTTACCCGTCAGTTTGACGGACATTGAGTTTCTCGAGCATTATTCGGCGACGATTTATGTCCACTTTGATTGCGATCGTAGGAATCATTGTCATTAGAGAATACTTCTTCCTGAACAATTCCTCTGATTTCTTCTAGGAGCGGAATGAAGTGTAGAACGTCCGTGAATCTAGCGTTAACGCTACTGCAGTTTTTGAATTGTTAGGAATATAATAAATGATCTTCTAAAGAGTTACCAAAGGAATGGATTCGGTAACGCGAAAAGTTAAAGTATAAATGAATCGAAATCCCAATAGACGCGCTTTTGGAGTTCCTACGGGAAACTGAACAAAGTCGATTCGACTGTTCGACAAATTTAACATTGATACGCTATTCAAATGGAGCACGAGAAAGTTGAACGTGTCCGCTTGTGCTTTCACTGGAAACGTCAAGGATATAAGCATCGGTGGTTCAGTGGTAGAATGCTCGCCTGCCACGCGGGCGGCCCGGGTTCGATTCCCGGCCGATGCAATTTCTTTTTTGTTTTTTCTTGAAATTTTCGGATATTGTGAATAACTTACTCTTTTGTTCTCTGCTCTGGTACCTTTGTATCTTTTATTCGCCGCTATGTACAACCGGGAAAAGAGGGACAGAGTAGTACTGGATAGTACAGTTGTACTCCAACCTGTGTATACTCCTGGGTTCTATGTTATGTAACGACTGCAGCAATCCTCCTGTCTTTCCTTGGAAAGCGAAGTGAATGTGAGCATCGGTGGTTCAGTGGTAGAATGCTCGCCTGCCACGCGGGCGGCCCGGGTTCGATTCCCGGCCGATGCAATTCTTTTAATTTTTTCTTTTTATACTAAAATACATCATCGTTTTAACTCTTTATGATTTCCAGTTCTATCGCTTCTATTTATTTTTCACTCGATTCGAGTTGCTTTCTGCTTATTGTTTATCATTTAGGCATTGTTCCGTTTGAATAACTGACAGGACGTGTGTCTAATAGTATTTCTTTCATAATTTTTCTTTTTATAGTATAATACAACATCGTCCTAACTGTTAATGATTTCCAGTTCAATCGCTTCTATTTATTTTTCATTCCAATCGAGTTGCTTTCTGCTTATCGTTTGTCATTTAGGTATTGTTCCGTTGGAATAACTGTTCGACAGGACGTGTGTCTGCCGGAATCTTCCACCGCAGTGATCAATGGACTCATTCCTTAATTAAATTCCATGAACCATTGTTCTCGGCCTTTTGCATTTCGCGAAAGGTTGCACGGGCTCGATCCCTCCCACCCGCTGATCTTGTTGCAGCATCGATCCAATGGTCCCTGAAAGAAGACGGCCGTGAACTCCGTAAAGAGACACGGACCACCTTCGTAGCTTCTTAGGGTCAGCTGAACTAAAACCTGGCTCCCCGATCCTTTCAACGGGCTTTTTTCACGGCCGCCACCCTTCTTTTCATTAGCGGTCCTTCTCTGCGAATAGTTTGACCTCCGCTGACAAATAATCCCCTAAATATACCAACGGTCACATCCTGCTCCAGATACGCATAGAAATACTAGAATGGAAATAACCGAATTAACCCTTTGAGGACGAGTGTCCTCGTCTCGGAGACGTCAAGCTTTCGTGTTCGGAATATATTTCAATCGAGGGATTCGATTATTCGAACGACCGGCACGCGGTTTCCTCTGTTTCTAGAACGTAAAAGTTCGATGGGCGATTCGGCTTCCTCCGAATAAGGTTCCGGACGACGTCGTTCGAACGGCGAGATTACAGTCGATCGGATCTAATCTCGATGAACCGTTGCCGGCCGACACGCGGGAGAGCCTACGCTCGCTACGATGTAACAGTCGAGCAAGACGCGCCGCGGCCATAGTGAAATTGAGTATCGTGATAACCTCGACACAGAGCGAGTCGAAAGAAACGCGATGCCAAGGCCGCGTCCACGCGGAGAACCAGTAAATGTCAGTTTAACCGGTTGAAGTACCTTTCCCTGTTCGAACCGTTCGCGCCATCGCGTCGGGAGATGCGTGCGTTGCGCGCGTGCGAACGCACGTTTTCACGTGACAGTGTATTGTCATGTTCACCAGATGCCATGACTTTTGACGCTGTAGAAATTCGACAATCCGTCGCCGTAACGTTACTGTCAAAGAATCGAACAGAGGCTTCAGAAGAAAGTCTCGAAGCGATTTTTCGAAGTTCGATTCTACTCCGAAGCGCAGTTTAAACTCACGTTAAAAATACGAGAGAATATCGCGCAGAATTGTCACGCTACACGGTGTTAACGCAACGAGAACCGTGACTTCCGCGGTTACGTGAAAACGTTGCCTCGAGCAGGCGGAACATTTTCCAGCCGGGTTATGGCCGCCGACAAAATGGCGGGGGGCCGTTACGGCCGGCCGCTACGTTCCGACGAAAACCAATTCTTTTTCTTCCCTCTGGCCTTCGCTCCGCAAGCTCAGGTAGAAAGAAAAAGACGAGAGCGGGGCAGGGGAGGGGGAGAAGAAAAGGAAGAGGACCGCGAGTGAAACGGCCGAGGCGTTTCTCTTGCGTAAGAGGGAGACGCGGTTTAAGGATCGGCCCGACGAGCCGAGTTGGGTCGGTTCGGTCCGTGCAGGGCCTGGCCAGGTGCATTGACTTCGATCCTCGACAAACCAGATATCGCTGTCGAATACCTGTCCTATCGCGGAGCTTTTCTTCGGATTCGACACCCGGTAGCCATTGTACGCCGACCGAGAGACGTCGGATGCAAAGGTGCATTCGGTGCGCTGGGAATCGCGGTTGACAATGGGCCTCGAGTAATTTCTCGCGTGAGACGCGGATAATGTTTATTAAGAATTGCACTTAACACTGGAACTACCGGCATTTAATACGATTAATAGGTAATCTCTATCAAAATTGTAATAATCGATTATTATCGATTTCTTTGGACATTCGTTATAGTATTCGAGTGAAACTATTTACTTTGAAGATCGTTTCGAATGTTCAATGCTTTCAAGATATCAATAATTGCGAAATAAACAGATCAAAACCAGTCATTTTGACTGGCACGGTAGTTCTAGTGTTAAGAGACATTATCGCTGTTTCATTTGATATAGCGAAACTGTGGAACGAGTTTCAATATAACTTCATTTAATGTAACGTGAAGATTCGAATAGAATAGTTCTGCTACTTTATTCGTGTATTATCTATATCCATGTTAGATCTCGGAGATATTATTCATAGGACATTATAAAATAACGAAGGAAACTTTCTCTAGCGGAACTGCCGATGCACCGTTATTACACGCATAATCTCGCCCTAAAAAGCCTAATGATTTCCTTTGAACAGTTCTCAAATAATAAAATTATGTTACTCAAGAGGATTTAATGATTCAAGATTGTAGTAGCCATTGCTACTGACAGATTGAGAAATCTTCGGAAATTAATGATTAGTCTTCGAATCAACAGAATAGACGACTGAAAACGATGATTCTGTTAGCTCATAGGTATATGAGGGACGATGATCAATGCTTTAGTAATGCCGGCGTGGTGCAAGATGGTTGTTTACAGATGTTTCCACATTTTTCCGTTTTTCTCGGAGTTATGGCTGCGGGATTGCAGCGAGAGTCACGTGCAGCGGTCGCCGCGCGAACGGGAAGAGCGCTTAACGTTAAATCGCGGGGCTAATACACGAGTACAGAGACGCTTCCCCGGCTCGTTTTCTTTGTTATGCTCGGGCCACGAAAGTGCAACGGCCGACCCTGAACCAAAGTCATCGGCGAAACTGACGAGGGATTCGTTATTGTCTCGATCTATCCTCGACCTCTGGCAACGCTCATCTGAGACACTGCGAGCGATTAGCGCGACAACGAACAAGAATTCGCCTCGGGCGTCCGCGACATTTTCGAGTACAGTGCAGTGGCCCTTGACCTTTTCTTGCTCGCGAAGAAATAAAGATAAACAATTAGCTTTCGCGACCCAGGGAAAATTTCATGGGACAAATGTAATTTTTGTAGTCTATATTCTTAAACCTCGTTGACACTGGACCTACCAAGAGAGTCAAAGTGACGCATTCTTTGTTCCTTTTGAGACATCTCTTTGAGACATTACTAGAGAAGCTAATTAACCCCTTGCACTGGGGAGGTGACTCAGTCACCACTTGATTTAACGCAGTAAAACTATAAAATACGTGAAATATTGGAATGAAACAGCTTTGTTCCTTAATATACTTGTGTTTTCCCTTCGAGTTAATTTTAGAGAATATCGTCTACGCCTCGTCAAAAAATGTTAAATATTTCTAGTGAGAAATTTCCGAGTGCAAAGGGTTAAGTAATGCCTAAGCTGAAACTTAAACCAATTCAAATCTTAATAAATCCACGTTTGTAGTCTTTATAACGAAATTTTCAAAAGTCAGTTTAAGTACAGTTGCCTTATTATTCGAGATCCATTAAAGACAACAACTTTCGTGACATATAGGTCAAGGGCCACTACTTTGATGCACAAAATTGTCACTAGAATCAAATGCTTCCCCTAAACTATATCAGCAGTATCTTTATCTGTAAATCAGTATTTATTCCCAGCTTTGGAATGGATGAATGAGGGCAACCAGTGAATCTCCACTGCCTGCAAGAGCCAATGTGGGGAATCACTAACCAACAGCATCGGTGGTTCAGTGGTAGAATGCTCGCCTGCCACGCGGGCGGCCCGGGTTCGATTCCCGGCCGATGCAATCTTTTTATTTTCTTCCAATAAAAATCATTGCAAACATTCTAAGTACTCTTTTTTGCATCGATGATTGTATACTCTTTTTTTGTATTCTATGTGGTTGTTTCCGAAGAGGAATATAAATAAGTAATAAATAAAGTATCTTAGGAGGGTGCACTTGCACCTACGTCTAACATACTTCGAAAGGAGTAATGATAAGAGACGTTACGCAATGATAAGATGCTTCCATCTGTTGTCCTTCGAGATTCGAAGCACATGTGAGCATCGGTGGTTCAGTGGTAGAATGCTCGCCTGCCACGCGGGCGGCCCGGGTTCGATTCCCGGCCGATGCAATTCTTTTGCCAAATTCTTATTTATTATAAAAATATTCTAATCGATCTACCACCTATTTTCCCTTCTATTTTGTTTAGACATTTATTTTCATTCTATTCTTGTATTCAATAGTTTCAATAATTTTATTGAAACGAATATATTTTGTAAGTTACACTGACACTGAACGTAAACACCTGCGTGCACAAAAGTTTAAGTTGATTAATTATTTAATGTCGTTCGTCGTATTGCAATGAAAAATTAAATAAGTCAATGTCACCCGGTATGTTGATGTGACTTCAAAGTCACACGAGACTATAGAGGGTTAATTTATAGAAAATAATCAATTGTGTTGTATAAAAATATCGTTAATATTTAGTCAGAAAGTAATGAATATTTTTAATGAAAAATATTGTCGAGTGCAAAGGGTTAATAAAGATATTGTACCTCTCCGATGGTACTATAGCTTCACTCCCATCTGCAGTACACTCGAGAAAGTAGGTTGCGGACTGTGATAGGAGACTCCTCTTGCTTTCTCTCGAGGTTCGAGTAGCACAAGAGCATCGGTGGTTCAGTGGTAGAATGCTCGCCTGCCACGCGGGCGGCCCGGGTTCGATTCCCGGCCGATGCAACGGTTATTTTTTTTGCATTTCGACCGATACAATAATTCATAATAATCTACGCGCATTATCTCATCGAGGCTATCGACATTATGATCAAAAACGGACCTGCTTAATTATATTCCGATCGGTTAAAGGGGAGCGAATTGCTCGGTTCCGACAGATGTTCACGATCGTTCACGTTCATCAACCCTTTGCGGACGAAGGTTCTTAGAAATGTACAAAACCTTCAAACAACTAAATGATCTATCAATCGCTTAATCAATGGAAAAAGGAAAATGTGCAGATCTCTAGATGTTCGAGTAATTAACCCTTTGCCCTCGGGAGGTGACCAGTCACCACTTGATTTCCTACAGTGAAGCTATAAAGTTTGATATTTAATATACTTCATACAATGCATCAATCTAAGAAATATTGACGTACAATAGCTTTGTCTATCAATTCACGTGAATTTCTCGTCGAGTTGGTTTTACAAAAATCGTCTTCATCTCATCAGAAAATGTTAAAATATTTCTAGTGAAGAACTTCGGGGTGCAAAGTGCAAACTCACTCGTTTGCTTGGTCTTCCAAATATGAACATTTCATCTCGCCGAAATGTCGACAGTCGTCCGCAAAGAGTTAATACGAAGATAAATAGATGGAGGATATTCATCGCTAAAAGATATTCCGCTCGCGGAACACACACCAGTGTCGCTAAATTCGAATCACATTTCGCTTTTCCGTCTACAATCTACAATGTCTCGCGTTATTGAGTTTATATTGCAAACGGCACGGACGGAGCTCAGTCGTACAGAGGTTTGTTTGCGAAGCTCAAAGGAATAACGAGAAGGAGCTCGAGTAAACTGTTAATTAGTTAATGTCAGCCGACAGAGAAGTGGGAACGCGGTATCGTGTCACCAGTTAAGCAGAAAAAGAAATGCTCGAGAGGAAAAGTGGGCGAGTTCTCAAGCTGCACGGCCAGATGTGCACCGCCCCGCCACAGGACCACTCGAGGTCCTTAAGGAGGCTCGTTTCTAAATGGCACCACGTGTCGAAACGAAGTGTCGACCGTGCTTTCCACCGAACAGACGCGTGAACGGCCTCCGGAAAATCGTGTGCACTGCTTTCCATCTGTTTCCACGTGCCACTTCGTTCGACAATTCGTTTCCACGTAGTTCCCGTGATACCGAATTGGAGCAGACTGATCAAATAAAGCGTTTCGTGTGGATAAAATGAATTTTGCGGTGGAAATATGGTGGATCGTTGCGTAAGTTAGACTTGATTCGCCGGCCCGATAGATAAGAATGTTATGCCATAAGATCCTCGATAGTATAGCGGTTAGTATCCCCGCCTGTCACGCGGGAGACCGGGGTTCGACTCCCCGTCGGGGAGATTCTGCAGTTTTTTGAACAATTTTTTGGTAAAGATACCAACACATCCTCCTTCTTCTAAGTAAACACACTAATCAAGAGAAAACTAACGTGGCTATATTCATTTTCTCGACGATACCAATCATTTTCGCATCTACCAGCTTCTTCTAGTGAAAACTGAAGCGGCACTTTGACTTAAAGAATTGTTAAGTGTCACGATTGTTCCGCGATAGAAGAGATAATTAAGATTCCTTGATCTAAAATAATCAAGCACCAAACGCCCGAAGAGCCAAGCAAGATAATTTAAGATAATTTCACCGATTATCGAATCGATTGTCGCCGCGCCTTCGGTCGGAGCAGAACAGGTTGGCGCCGCCGGTATCAATTACTCCGCCGGCGTTTTATTAATTCCCGATCGGCAGAAGTTCGCGGTATTAAACGGTCGCTCGGGAAAATGGAAAACCGCGATCGCTGGACGCGCTTACGTCACGTGGCTCCCCCAGCGCGCAAGGACAAGGGAGGCGAAGGAGGACGTGGGACGGAGCTGGATCTCGATGGAGAGTTATTATCCGATTGTTGCAACCGGTAAGACAAGACGCTGCTAAGGACGGCGAGACGACGCTCGCGCGCGAAACGACGTCGCCTTAAATTACGACACACCGGCCAGGAAAGCGATCATTATCCACGGTCCCGTGAAGCACTTCGCCGCTGGTCTAAAATGTGTCGCGCGTTGGGGAACCCCGGGAAATTTAACGGTAGACGATAGTTTCAGAGCAAATCCTTGCAGCCCGTAAATAACGCGGTTTTCGTGCGCTGCGCGTACTCGGAGACCGACTGCCGCACCAATGGCGACTCGCAGCTTCGATGTTTTACACTGAAACCACCGAGCAAGAGTGACTTATTTCTAAGTTCTCACAAAAATTAGAATATATTCCTCGACATTTGATAGGTCCCTTATTGTACCTGTACAAATTGATTTTACAATTTTCAGCAAAAGCCTTGTCACTTTAACACTGGAACTACCGTACCAGTCGAAACGACTGGTTTCGAATTTTTCGTTTAGCAATTACTAATATCTTCGAAGCATTGAATATTCGAAATGATTCTGAAAACAGATAGTTTTACTAGAGTACTATAATGAATGTCTGAAGAAACTGACAATAATCTATTGTTAGTTTTGAACATCCCCATTTTCAAAGGGTGAAACTCGAAAGTTCGCTGGACGAGACGCGCGTAACACACCTTCGAAAATCGGTCCCTTTATCAGACTCGACGGAATATTCTCGAAGCTGCACAGCACGAGAGCTACACAGCAGAAGGGTTAAATGGTCGCGCGTAACCTAAATAACGGGAAGGAAGGGGGTGTAAAAGATGGCGCCACCGCTCGACGCCAGTCCGCGACGGGTTTTGGGGCGGATATTTGGCCTGGTAATTAAACCGAGAGCAGGAATCGCGCCCTACGAGCGTCGCGTGTCGTTGTTCCCTTTCATGGGAAGGCACGGTTGCCACCCCCGTTGCGCAAACTGTATCGCGTTTCCGCCGTGTCAAGGTAGAACTCGCGCGAAAGTGAAAATCGAACCGCTGCGAGATTGTATTGATCCCGCGACGTCCCCCCTCGCCCGTCCCCCGCGCGGGACAACTTTATCCCGTGGGTTAGCCTTTTTCCCACCCCTTTAACACCAGATTCACGGACGTTTATTTTACACTTTATTCCATTGTTCCCGGAAATCTACGTGTTCGCCCATAGAATCGCGTAAATGGCTTCGAAACAGAAGCGTTGCAACGCGTATTCGCGTGCTTGCGAATCGTGAACGACTTAGACTGTTAGTAAATAATGGAAACATTCGACGTCCGTCGGGTTCCGTGAATCTAGTGTTAACCCTTTGCACTCGAGAGGTGACTCTCAGTCACCACTTGATTTGATTTGCAAAATTATAAAGTCTTATGTATAATATTAAGCTTTGTATGATGCATCAATATATGAAATATATATAAATTAAGAAGGAAAGTTATGTTATTCCAATATTTTCAAAATGCAATTTTTAAAATTCTATAGAAACTTCAGGAACGCATGTATTGAGGCTTGAATCTACCGAGTTTGCGTATTGCTAAATAAAGTTAATAGTTTCTCAGAGAAACGTCTGTCGCCTTTCTAATCATTTCGAAAAGGAGAAATCAACGTCGATTTCTTCTAGCAACGAAAGGCAGTTGCATTATCTTCATTTTCCAATGTTTGAGAGTCTGCTACGTAATTCAGTTTCGCGTGCAGGAGGATTCGAGTAATTTGAATGGTCCTCGTCCACGAGGGGTTAACAACAAAGTAAAACAGCAGAATCGCGAGGAGAATTGTACGGCGAAGGGGTTAAGCGTTCGATTTATTCGCCGGGTAATCGAGTCGTTCCGGTCTGGGCTCCGGTTGCTCGTTACTTCGTTTTCACGGTTAAATCGCTCGGGCAGGATTTACGCGGGTGGAGGAGCCTTGACACGGATCGGCCGTCCTTGCGGATCGAGCGCCGTTGAAATTTCATTTGGCGCGAATAGACGACGGTTCGTCACGGAAATTCAGCGTTACCTGTTCCGCCGGATAACCGTTCGACGCTCGGGACAACCGATACACGTTGCTGAAAGGCTGATAACGCTTACCTGGAACAGAAAGAAAGTTGCCTCGTTAGTTAATTGCCGGATAGTCGATCGCCGGTGATCGTTAATCATAGGATTTCCCGCTCGAGCAGCCAGCGCCGATCGATTCCCCGCATATTTCCGAGGTTCTCGAATATCCGGCGATAAACCATTCGAAACTCAGCCGGCCCGAATGAACGGAATTATCCGCGGAGCCCCGTCAAGCACGTAAGGCGCACCGGCTTTAATTAAAGGCTGGAAAACACGCGCAGCCCCGGACATTTCGAAAAATCCCGCCGCGCGGCACGTAGGGCGATCCGGCTTTAATTAAGAGCGCGGAAAAAGTAGGGGGATATTTCGAGAAATCTTGAGAGATGAAAAATTTATTGGGATAGAACGTTTTAATTAAGGGAGGACGGGACTGTCCGCCGCGCGAAGGGACGCGCGTGTATCGGAAAAACCGAGGACTGAATTAGTTAACCCGGCGTGGGCGGCGATCGATAATCGATATTTAAAAAGAGACCCGCGTCCGTCGCGCCGGAACACGCAGCGGACCGAACTGTGCGTGCCGCCGCCGCCCAATCCCGAACTCGCCGAACTATTCACGCGGCTCAAACAATTATGTTAGTTATACTAACTATAAATCACTTTCCACCGCGAAATTCACTTTGCGGCTCGCTCGCTCGCTCGCTTGTCGTTCCCCTCGCGTCTTCCCCAACTTCCTGAATCGAACATTTGATTAAAGCGCTGTCGGCTGAATTTCTCTTTCCTCCGGCGAAACTTCAATCCGGACCCGAACTTCGAGCTTAAGTTCGGCTCGGGGAGAACGAGTCGCGTCCCGGCGACACGAGCGGAACGGCGACCGGTTGTTTACCGGTATCTGCACGGTTTCCTGCGGAACAAGGATGTTCCTTGTCCAATTAACCCTCTGCACTTCTGACTGGCTCGTGTGTACGTAACATTAAGCTTCGTGGACGAGTCGCTCGGAAGTTATCGCGGTTAAGTCGATTTTTGGACGTTTTAAAAGAGTTATCGAATCTCCTAGCACTCGGAGGAATTCTGTTCCCCAGAATAGAAAGAACATAATGAAACGGGAGGATCCTAACTACTTTCCTCTAGACGCAAGCGATTCCCCAGGAAAATTCACTAGATCGAGACCAGACGCAATTCAAAACAACATTCCCAGCGCGTCGATCGCGGAAGAGCGAAACCGGCAGACCTTCGCCTATTTCTCACTGTCGATTTCTCCGGGACGAACCGCCGCGCGACTGCTTCCAGCCATCCGTTTCCTCCGGTCCCCGCCTCTCATCAGGTTACCCAGCAGGGATCCATAAGGATACAACTGGAAAAATCAAGCCACGATTCCTCGCGACCCCCGCCGCCCCCGCTTTTTATCGTTTCATGCCCGTCACGTTTCCGACCGTTCCGCTATCCGCCGCGTCCCTCCGGCCCCTTCCCTCTCGTTCCTTCTCTTTCCCTCCGCCCGGTCCTCCATTCTAGCCAGACAGCAGGGGACAAAGAGCTCGAAAGTTCTGCCCGGCGAGCGATTTGTCATTCGGTCGCGTGTGTCTCTGCCGTTTTACATCCCCCTGTCTCGCTTCGGCCAGCCTTTCTTTGCGTCCCGGCCCTCCATTTTGCTCTGTTTCTTCTAATAGCCCGTCGTTCCTCCGCTCCGTGCCGCTTCGATCCGTCTCGCTTTCGCTCGGACCGCTCGAACGCCTGGCAACCACGTCCCTTCGCGCGCCCGCTTCGTTTTCCGTCGAGAGAAACGCGTGGAATCGCGCTGCGACGATCCCGATGCTTTCGATGCACCCTCTGCGGAATCGTCGGTTTCCCGGTTCGGTTACCGGAGGCGGTGACGGACCCGCAGGTCAACGGCGATCGTCGTTACCTGCGAAGCTGGTTCCGTAGCTTTCGAACGAACGTTTCGACGGAACGATTATTGCCGCAGTAAAGGGAGAACGCTGTAACGAATTTTCTCGCGTTCGCCTTTTCCGGGGGTGACACTCTCGTAACAGTGTACACCCTTTGTCCGGCAATCTTGTTTTGTTTGCCGGCATTCGTGTGCTCGGATCGGTCTCTCCGTCGGCCTTATTGACCATCCGGCGCGACGAACCTCGTTCCTTCGAGAATTCGCTGTTCGTTCCTCCTTCCGTTGTAATTTGCCAGCCCAGTTCTAATTCACGATCACAATCCACCCTCCTAGTCTACACTGTCTTACTGTGTCCTCGTTTCCCTCCGTCCTCCTTGCAACGTTATAATCGATTTACCCTTCCCGAATTCCCTCACACTTTGCTTCGCTTTTCCTTAACAATTTACCCTCCACGGCCCCCTCTCCCCCGTCTACCGTAATAATCTACCTAATCCGCCCCTTCTTAATCTCCTCGCGCTTCCACTCGCCTCCGCGTCGGCCGCGAAAGTAATTTGTTCCGGCCACCCCTTTCGTTCGCCGTTTCCTTCTTCTGCAGTTTGTTCTACAGTTTGCTACATCCCTCGAAATTAATCTACCCTGTGTAGCTTACCCCCTCTCCTTACCACTGTCTACCTAGCCCAACGGCGAGGATACTCGTGCTCGGAGCGTTTGGATCGCCAGCGCATCTTGTTCGAGACGTACCTCGATCCGACGACTGCGTCGAAGTACGATTCGTTAGTGTTATGAAATAACAAGTAACATAGGACTTGCGAGTTCCGCTGCGGAATGATCGAGATCACCGGTGTTCGCAGCTGAGTGACCAGGAACGGTCACCAACCATGCAGGTGCACCTCGTGACTAGGGGTCTATCTTGGAACAAGTGTCGGCTAGAGCAATTAAACGATACGAGAAGAGGAGAAAAGAAAGAGGCGCTAATGAGTTCTTAAAAGGTGGTCGAAGACAGCGGTGCGTAACAGCATCGTTCCCCCGTCCCGCCCCGCAACCCCATTCAATCATCGCCGCCCATTGTCCGGCGTTTCTTTCAGCGCAGGCCGGCTCGCCCCAGTTTTTCCGAAGGAATCCGCCACCGACTCGTACGTATCTCGCGTTCCTTCCCTCCCCGAGCCTCGGTCTGAATAAACAGGGGCAGAAACGCGTGGCGCACGCCCAGCGGCCGCTTTCATATCGCCCGTTCCCCTGCATAATGCATCGCGCGCCGGCATTGTGCATACGTACTTAGGGCGCAACCGGGTTCACGTAATATTCCAATTTACCGTACGCCGCGGCGCGCTATCAGCCGATTCCAGGCTACGGTTTCGACCGGAATATCCCGTAAATTACGGGACAAAGGCGGCGTCTAGCTCCCGGCAATATGGAAATCGTTGGACCGATAAAAAAACCCGACCTGTTTCCCGTGCGTACTGCACGGCCGCATTATCGCCGATCCATCGGGAGCGTGCTCCGGCCGCATTAAAGCGTGTTCGGGCCTCGCGCCCGACAAGATGGCGGGCGCCGCCGTCCGCGGGCATCGGCTGTCGATCCGTCCGCGGTCGGATCGCGCGGGGAAACGGACTCGCTGCGTACGACGACGAATAAACTATTTCTATGGTTTCTGTACCGTATCCTGGAGCAATAAGGTTCCTGCGAATCGAAGTGGCTTGGGTTTTGGAATCTGGGAACGGAACTGAGTTGAATTGTAGACGTTACCCTTTGACTAATGGTCCTTGATGTCAACAGATCACCGAAACCACATTTTTCAAGCGCCTTTAAGCGCCAACAGTAGCCAGGTAGTGAAGTTTATATGCCTGATAATTGATTGTAAGAGGATTGAATGGACAGATGGATGGGTTGAGATGTTAATTATATAAAATGAGACCTAGCCGCTGACGGAGTTCTTTCTGCGATCAGTCCCGGTACTTTCTAGAGAAAGCAGGGACGCCATTAGAAGCTTCGCGGCAGTGATTATTATACAGTTAGAGAGTTCACGGAATTATAGAATTGGACGATGGGCAAAGAACACCGTGGCCAGAACGGTAATGAAGACCGATGGCGTTCATTACGGCGGGCCGGCGATTCCCAGCGACACAGCGACACGCAATAATTCATTTCAATTTCCCGGGCTGTCGATAGATCGATGCACGCGGCCGCCGAATGCATCAATGACGCGCGCAATTACTGACCTAGGGACAGCGGCGAATAATCGATACACACGGGTGAAACGCGCGCGCGGCTTACCACGCCGGGCGCAAGCAAAAACATCATTTACGGGGAATTGAACTTAAAATAGCCGCGTGCCCCGTTAACGTTGATTAATTCGCTGCGGCCGGGGACCCCGGTTTATTACACTTTTTACGTTATAAATTCATGGTTTAACCGTTGCTCGCCGAGCGAATGGCTTCTGATGTCGCTGGGAAAATCGAGGACGTCGTGATTGTGCGAACCGATGCGATTTCCGAGGAAGAAGATCCTCCCGTTAACCGTGTTTACCTCGAAAAATCTCTAATACGATACGCGATAAAACCAATTAACGGAGAACATCCGCTTTCAACGCAGGACAAACACACCTGGTATTTACCATAATAAGAACCTGCAGCGAAACGAGAAGTAACTGCACGTTTATTTGCAGAAATAAGCAATTAATCGCGGAGGAAATCACTATTATTTGGGTTTAACGCTCGCGAATGGCAACACTCCACGGAATTGACCGGATTGACTCGTTCGCCGGGAACCAAAAGGAACGGGAAGCCTTTATTTCAATTACGACCCAATTCGATGGCAATCGACGGCGAGAGTTTATCGGGACTCCAGTCGCTCCGGAATCTCCTTTTACATTCTCGTGCTGTCCTCGTATCGCTCTGTCCACGCTGCAACTGGCGAACAGTTGCACAAACTGCATCGCCCGTCGACGAAAACTATGACGACGCGCTTATCAATAATTCCATTGGCCCACAGCTCGGTTCTCGTATACCCGATCTTCCTCGATAGTTTCTCGGAGATCCGGTAAATCTATCGTTCAGCTGTTCGTTCGCGAGGGTAATAAAATCGCTTCGTTAAAGTGCATCCGGGAACTAACGGAAGCCACGGAGAACCGCGATACGCGCGGTGAAATTGCCCCCGAAACGAATGAAACGCGAACCGCGCTCGACGAGGAGCATTCGTCATCGTCGAAACGCGAAAACGTCGTGCCGTTTTCGATCGCGGATCCCCCGTTAACCGGTCGCCGCATTTATCGGAGCTCCGGCGTGCTTCCCGGGGACCCGGCGAAAAGCCATAAAAGCGCGATTGAAACGCAATTTACGATGCGCGCCCGTGTCCGCGACACAGCGTTGCCCGGCGAAACACGAGAGTTCCGCGAAACACAATCCATCAGGCCCGGCCGATCGTGTTACGGGGCTGCGCCCCCGATCCATCTCGATCCTGGATTCTGAGGAGATTCCGTCGAACGCCTAGCCCCGAGTTAGCCGCTCTTCGTCGCGAAGAAGTCGATCCGTGAGAGGAATGCGGGTCTGACCGGTCAGCTTTCATCCCTGCTCGCCTCGCGGGGGAACCTCTCCAACCAGCGCACGCCGATTTTGACGAAACTTGCGCGAGACACGGCTCTCGATCGAATATTTCGCGCGTATTTCCTTTTATCGACGTCCACTTCGAAGGGGTGCGAACACCGATCTCTCGGAGGCTGAGCGAACCGGGTGCCTCTGGGTTCTCGTTTCTCGAGGAACAGATTGCAACGACGTTAAAAGCGCTGGGCAGACGAGGGACGAGGGGGGAGCCGATCGCAGGCAGCCAGGGAAGAGGGAGAGGTTCGGCTGCGCTAGAAACGCGCAACAGGGACGCGAGTGCACGCATCTGTTGCCTGTTGGTAATTGCGGCGGATAGGACGCACACGTGCGCGGCCGTACGCTGCATGAAAGCCGGGCAGCGGGCTCCACGCTGGATATACCGAGTGGTTCGCGTTATAGGAGACGAGGAGTCTATTTACAAGCTGCGACGACACGAGGAGAGGCATCATCTGTGCGAGCTTTCCAAACGAAAACCCTTATAACCATGGAAGACGTCGCGAACGATGGAAACTGGTTAAGCAGCAGTGGCTCTATCGCTTGCGATAATCCTTGAAAAATACCGTCGCAACTTTGCAACTTCTGTTATTCGCCTTCTTGACTTGTTACTGGCCAGTTGCTCTAGCATTATATACACAGTACAATGGAATCACCACTTCGTTAGACTCACGGCAAGTACAATCTTAACCCTTTGCACTCGGAAGTTTTTCACTAGAAATATTTTAACATTTTCCGATGAGATGAAATCGATATTATGTGAATATGTATGAAATCAAGTGGTGAGTGAGAGTCACCTCTCGAGTGCAAAGGGTTGAAGCTCGTTTCTCTCGAAAACGGAGGATCATTGCCAAAAAAACCAAGAGGTCGTTTCTAAACATGTACGACATGCATGGAGTTTCATTAAAAACCAAGTTGCCGCGTCCGGCCCTCTGCTCGCAAGACGCTGAACACGCAGCCGATCTTCAGGATTCATTGATCCAAGGAGATAGCGCAGGAGCCAGCAGTCTAGACCGTCGAAAAGCAGACGAGACACGCGTGCAGGATAATCGAGGCGCGGACTAGGTGAACGGAACGAGCCGGATAAGAGGGGTCCTCGCCCTCCTCGAACAGCCCGAGCCGCTCTCGGTAATTACGTAGGGGAGACGCTCCATTGTTCTACACTAGTTCCGCGCCAGGTAATAGGCACGTATATGTCCGGTGGCTGAAGGGTTTCTTCTCCCCCCCGCCTCCTCCGTTCTTTCGCGTCGCGTTCCTTCTTTTTCCCCTTGATAACGGGCTCGAGACGTCCCGCGGACCCGCGGGGAAAGAACCGGCCGGTTAACATTGACGTTCTAATGAAAAGATAAAGGAGATAAACGGTGACACCTACCGCGTGCTCGAGAACCAAGAGCGACGGCCGGGAGGAGTTGCAACTGGTTGGGGTTGGAAAGAATAATGGGCGGGAATTTGAAATGCAAAACGGCACCGGGAAATCTATTTCCTTTCTGTTTTTCCTTTCGACGGGGAACGCGCCGCGAGCCTCGCGGATCGTTACTCGCGGCATCCGAAAGCGAGTCTGACGGAGGATCGCGTTCGCTCGGATGCGAATTGGAATGCTGATGATTCGAGTGAGCATCCTCGTGGAAATCGAAACTTTTAACCCTCAACCGACCAGCTTTGTACACGCGAGTCTTGCTAAGTTGTTGTCGTCGGCAAATACGCGAAGAATTTTCAACATTGTAAGAAATCGATGGGAAATGCAGATCGGCTCGCCAGAAGCGGCGGGATCAAAGCTGAGTTATCGAGCCAGGACGCGAGCGAATCTCGACCGGAATCGCGCGCTGATAAAGAATCTCTCCCAGTCGAGGCGGGTCCGTAAAAAGGTTGTAAATCTGCTCTACGGCTAACCCGGCCGTAGAGATAATTTTATTACGGATCGTATCATAAGTCACTCGTTTGGCAACTGTCCAGCCGCCGTGCCCCCGTCCCTTTTCGCTCTTTGTATGCAACGCTCGAGTCCTGTCCTTGCGCCGCGGTTCTATTCTGCGAGCCCCCGTCGCCGCCGGGACGAAACGGGACCACGCATTGTTCGCGAATTAACGCGCGCCGGAAAACTGCTGCTGAAAACGGCTCTTTTCCCCTCGAACTGGGAACACTCTGGATCGTTTACGGACCCGTCTCGCGCGGAAACTCGTAAAACCGACGAAGATGGGCACCTTTTTCGAGGGAAACTTCTATTATTTCCCAGTTTCGGAAGCGTTCCTTCGACACCGATTATTTCCGAATAAAAGAGAGATTTCCTAATGATTGTTCGTTGTATGTAATACCGAATACATCTACTATGAGTCTATTCAAATGAGATTTCGTTCAGGGATCTCAGTTCCCAAAGAAAAATTCAAGACTGTCCGCCCGACGGCTCGAGGAGCGAACGGAGAACGGTCCTCGCAGGGAAGGTAAGCCGATCCGGCTGCTGCACGGTTTTTCAGCGTGGCTGAGCGATTGTTTAAAGGTCATTGGCCAAGGACGCGCGTGCACCGATCCAGCATAATGAAGTTTCAGCTGGCTCCGCGGCCGGGGCGCGCGGAGGCGCGCCGCCGGTGTTCGGGACCCGGCGCACGCTCGTCAGGTTAATTGAATTTATGGCTCGATATTTCGAGCGGGAGCGATTACGATCGACGATAGGCAGAGAGCCGCGTCGCGTGAATCTTTCTCAAGGTGGATCCCTCGTTAACGAACACGGGGATCGGTCCACGAACAATACCGTGATCGCCGAGCCGGCCTCTTCCCGATCCTCCCAATTCGCCAGCGGATCCTGAAAGTTCCCCCGGTGCCGGAGGACGGCGGCCGGGAGGGTCGGTAATTGCGAGAACGATGAATCGGCCGGCGTTGAAATCTCCTTTATGCGATCGGACCTATCAGCCGGGACTTTTACTGCCCCCGCAGCGTTCGGGAATCGTTCGGGGCTTATCGCCGGGCGCAAAGTTTCGAGCGAACGATAGGCGAGCTGCGCGAATAGTTCGGGTCGCCCGAGAGTTGCGCGGAAGTTCCTTGATTATCTGATTACCGGTGCCCTCCTCGATTTTTCCCGAGCGAAAGTGGACGGCTACGTCTCGAGTTGTGCCGGGGTTATTGGGAAGACGATGGAACTGAACTCGTTCCGAGAGCTGTGTTTCGTGTTCTCGTTTCGGACGTAGAAGTGGAACTGTAGGATTAAAGAGATGGAATTAAAGAGGTAGAGAATTATGGAACTACAGAAGTACGGAGCCTAGTATTATAGAACTAGAACCTGGTATTATAGAACTAGAATTACAGAACTAGAAGCTAGAACCTATAGCTCAAACCTAGACCCACTTATCGATCCCACCGCACAGACCTAAAACCTGGACTGATCTCTCGTTCCTCAACGAAGTTAGCAACTTTCGGTTAGCCATCTATCTGAACAGGACCCAAAGGAACAGAACTGTTCCAAGAACAATGCTAATTTCGATGAGCGGATACAATTCTCGCGCACGAGTAATCCTCGCTCGCCAACGCCGAGTTTACGACTCATTAGAATCCGGGATCCTCAAGAAACCGTATAAAAGTGAGAAACTGGAGTAGGGACAACGTAATTGGAACGAATTCGTCGCGCTCCCAAACGATCTCCCGGCAGAGTTTCATCCCCTAACGAGAATCGCGATTGAAAACTGTACGGAACGGAATTCCAGCCGGTAATCCGAGCCGAATTCCGGATATAGAACTCCAATGGCCGTGCCGACTGAGCCCTGATCTTTAGCCCTAGAATTTCCGGGCCAGAACTTAGCCGGGCGGCCATGTCATAAACTCCCGATCGAAATTGTTCGTATGATTGAAATAGTTCGGCCGCGAATCCACGATGCCAGATATTTTCTGTAGCCCGGTCAACCCGGCCGGCCAACGTTAATCTTCGTTCGACTGAAAAACGATCCTCCCCGGATCGAACCGCCGAAACACTCGATTCCCCGGAGAATTATAGGCACGCGATCGTAAAGAAGAAAACAAGGCGGGCCGCACGGAATTCACTTCATTGCACAGCACGCCAACCTTAATCGCAACCGTTTCGACAACTTACCAATGCGTTTCGACTTGTATAAATATTTCTTTTCACTTATTCGCGCGTTTATCAGTTCACAGCGTCGCTGACTGGACGAGAGACTTATGGAATATTAAACTATATCGGTAACTTCAAGATTTCGAGACAAATCAACCCTTAGCAATCTTATGTCTATTTTATTGCAACTTGTTTTAACACTAGGCTTACGGAACGCGTCAAATTGATGCATATTGGATTTTATAAATATTATTTTGTAAATGTTTACGCCGATTTTGATTGATGTCACACTGACAAGTACCCCAATTAGCTACTACCAAATCTCCAGTTTCCACAATCTATATAAACGAGCATCAATTCTTTTAGGAATAATAGAATGAAGTGTACAATAAATGCCCGTAAACCTAGTGTTAACAATTTTTTCTATATTTGTAGTATCACAATTGTACCATTTAAAGGTAACATTTCAACGCCCAAATATTCTTGAATAAATAGAGCGTCATACTAAGCTATAATCGAATGACCTAACGTCGAACCTCAAAGCGAGAAACCAAGAGCACTTCGACCGCAAAGGGTCGAAACATATCCCGCCACGCATAAAAACCTAAGCAAACGATGGGACAGTCTCTAACCTTAACCCCAAAAAGTTAAAGATCTTTTTCATCCGAAGTAGAGCTCTGTCGATTGCGATTCGAGCGTAGGGGCGCGGGAGAACGACAGAAAGGGACGTTTTTCAGAGACAGATCGTCGTCGATTAATCTCCCCCGGAGCCTGATTAACGACGCTCAACGAAAGAAACATTTTTTCCCGGTGTCCGAGAAGTTTCGCCCCGCAAAGGGCCGAGGGAACAGAGGGATCGTTAATTGCGTCCAACGTTAGGCGGCGATACACCGGCGGACTTGTTTCCCCGGCGGAATCTCATTAACCGGGTTGCTCGATGACTCGAGACACGTTAATGCCCGCGGACTCGCGCACGCGCGTTCTCACGAATCGGCATCAATCACTGTCGACCGAGAGGAACTTGAAACGTTCCAGGGCCGCGCGTGATTTATATGCACGGACGCCGCGCGGCTCGCCCCGTAACCCCGGCTGACCTCCGGAAAAGACCAAGGGAAAACCGATTTCTCCCCCGACCGGCCGATAAGGTTTTTCCCCGTATTCCGCCGCCTCCGTCGGGGAAATTCGCGCGAGTTTCTGTAATTCCGCCGTCGGCCGACGGTGCAGGGCATTCCCGAACGAAAGGGTGAATTCAGATGAACTCCGGACTCGATAAGTGGCCACGGATCGAAATGGAAACTCGAGTCGTATCGGTGTTTAGAGAAAAGTGCAGTCGAAGGGCGAGGGTTTCAGCCCCTGCCATCGACCCTCGTTATCAAGACAACGCCACCGGTATCTCGTTTCATTGTATAATTGTACGATAACTCCGCACTTAACGAGGCGGCCGTTTTTCCCGAAATTTACATTTCTCAGCTGCATCGGTTACTGACGCGTTCAGCGCCAGGTCACCGATTACTAATGAATTACTCGAAGACAACCGTGACATGCAAGACAACCGAACGGATTTAATAACGAAGTTGATAACAGTGCAACGCGAATATCGTAACGCGAAATAATGAATAATTCTCACGGAATAGAAGAAGATTCTCAGGAGTATACGAAACCATCAGCAGGAAAGGTTGAATTATATATCAGTTACTTAATTAATCGAAAAAAGGAGACTACGCGCTGGTCCCCGGCTGTGTAATTAAATCACGCGCCAGCCACTTAGCCTGCCAGATACGAAAATTTCATCTCGCGGGGACGCCGGCATTCCTGCGCAAAGGGTTAATGCACGTAATGTTTGTGTTTACACGGTACCGAGCGTCTCTTTAATTTCGTCGGTGGTCTTAACGCGCGCAATAAAGAAACAACGGTTAGCATTACTGTTCCTCGTACACCTGGTGCACCGGTTCTAACTGTACTCCCCGATCTTCGCCCGTCCAATTTAATTTCATTACTTTCCGTTATTTCATACCCGTCCCCGACGCGCGATAAAGTCCTTGTCATTATTATTATTATCATTATTGTTATATACGCCCGGTCGGCGTATCGACGTGAATTTTCCGAGGGGCTAATAAAACCTTTACGTGATCTACGCCCGGCTCGTATTTCATCGCGTTTAATTACGGCCCCCGCCGAATAATTCCACGGCCGAGAGGAATATTCGTTCCGCGGAAAAACTCTTGTCTAAATACGGGCGGCCGTTACGATAAAACGAGAACGGCAGAAACAGAGGGCCCCGGGACGGAGATAGATAAAAGGAAAACGAACGCGACGCGAAACGGCGCGCGCGCGCGCCTAGCGAAGAAAATAACGCGCGCCGGTACGTAAACCGGGGGATTAATATTCGAGGCACCACCGGCGAAAAACGAGTATCTTATTCTCTTCCAATTAGTGGTACGCGAATGCGAGCATGCATATTCAGATTTTTCCCGAGATTCATCTCGCGAGAACGAACGTCGGGCGGAGACGCGCGTTCTCCGGCTGCCGGGAAACGGAACGTTGCTCGGAACACCGTTCCGGCTATCTGCTCGTCACAGTTTCAAGCTGCGCGCGGTGCTTTCCGTTACTCCTGCGATCGGGGGATCCGCGATACCGGCTGCTAACCGTTAATTACAAAAATTACGCGCGAGCAATCGGGACGCTCCTTCCCCTTCTAATCCTCGCTGATTAACCCTGTCGACGGGAAACGAACGGAACGAGAAGTATTGAGAGCAAGGATATTTTTATTCCAAAATTACCAATGACGTCTTCAACATCGACAGTCTAGCAGCAGTAAGCATACTAGCTTGCCATATTTACAATCAACACAAGCATGCTAGGTCACTTCCGCGAATTTCTTTCCGCTCGTTACCTATGCTACGGTATTCTGGTAAGTCAGCTCGGAATACTTCCAGTCCGTTAAGGGTTAAATCATTCGTTCGTCTGAAAATTTCATCTCGCGGAACGTTCGTCCGCGATTTAAAAGCCGAAACCCGGATTCGTGCGGGGCCTGCGTCGTCGGAACGCCGAGCGGCGCGGCCGGCCAGGAGAGAAAACAATGGCGGGTGTCACAGAATGTATCGCTGAGGGACGGAAGAACGCGAGGAGGGCAGCAACGGCGGAAAGAGAAATGCCACGCGGAAAGGGATGGAAGTCGGGCGAAACGGGACGGGGAGGACGGAACGGGCCGTTGCTCGAGGGTGACGAAGGGTGGCCGCGGCGGAGCGACGGAGAAAGGGAGAGAAAGGGAGAGAAAGGGAGAGGGATGAACAGCCAGGTCCGAAGGGGAAGCCAGGTTTCGCCGGTCGATGTTGCTGGCTGTTGAACCCCCGCGCGTTCGCGAGCGCCCTGCTCGCGTGCTCGAGCATTTCGGACGGAAACGGGCGAATCGGGGTTTTTTGGGAGCCGAACGTTTCAGCCGCACCGCGGCTCGACGATTGCGGTTTCACGCAGGATTCAACGAGAAGTTTCTTCTAGGCAGATGCGATGGAGATGATGATGAGCGTGTGTATGGAGCGTTGGAGCTTGTAAATACGTGAAAATAAAATGATTCTTGTAATATTGCAACGCGTCAAGCGATACTCTCTGCGAGTTTTACCCCATTTCTGTGAATTTCTCCGTTGCCCATGTTACTTCAGACTATTTCGGACAAAGTAAGTGAAAGCGCCAATGCCGGTTGAGAGTTAACCCTTTGCACTCGGAAGTTCACTAGAAATATTTGAACATTTTCTGATGAGGTAGACATTTTGTGAAACTAACTCGAAGGAAAATCACATATTTATGAATATTTGAAAAATCACAATATTTCTCAAATTGATACATTGTACAGAGTATAATATTAAATATGAAATTTTATAGTTTTACTGCATGAAATCAAGTCGTGAGTGAGAGTCACCGTTCGAGTGCAGACGGTTAACATCGGATGAAGTCGGGAAATCGGGAAGGCAGACTGCACGGGAGTTGAAAATTGATTGAAAGCCTTGGAATAAACAACCGAAGATGCCGAAGACCCGCTCGAGACTGTAACTTAGAAGCTCGGCAGGAGGAGCTTCCTTTAAGACGATTGCTATCCAATTACTGACTGCCGTCACTGTTCAAAAGTATCCCATTGGGATGATTCATGCTCGAGGAGCTCCACGATGGGGAAACTTAGAAACGCGAAACTAAAGAGTTTCCGGAATACCCCGGTACTTAGATCGGAATACAGTTGGATCGTAGTTCTCTATGATTAAATGATTCACTCGCGCTTCCTGCGAAATAAATCGAGATGACGATCAACCCGGACGGACCGTTGAATCATATCATAATCACACATCCTGGAAACCGCAAATAATTCCCGTTTCAAAACCACCGTTTCGTCAACTGAAATAAGAATCCTGTACGAATCCTACGAATAAATTGCTATTTCAAAAATGACCGACACGCTCTTGATCAGCGTGTTTCAATAGCGATCTTCGAAGCTACAATATTCGATAAAACGCGACGTATCTTCATAAACTGCAAATAGAATTTCAAACAAAAATCTTATCAAGAACTCAACTTCCACTGCGAAAAGATTGCAATACCTCAAAGAGATCCTCGTCCGCAAAGAGTTAATTGTTAAGTTAATCACTGTAGACGCGTAGGTTAATATCGATGTAAACTTCATGGATGTGCGTGCATATGTATGGGTGTAGAAAAGAAAAGATATTAAAAAAACGAAGTTTGTGTTGACAACGAAAAATATATAGTCATCGTTTAAACGTCTATATTACCATCATTATTACGCCGTCGCCTAGGCAAATTCCCATTGAAACGCATGTTCCGCAGGAATCAATCAATAAATTCACATTTGCATAAACATCGATCCGCCGATCGAGTTCGACCGGGTCATCCGTCATGGCGTCCATCGTTCCGGTTTCATTAGCATCGTTTACGGCGACGCGGGTCGCGTCACCCGGTATATACCTCGGGCAACCCGTCGCGCGTCTATGACACGCCTATACCTATTTGCGAAGCGTGACAGCGAGAGATAGTGCACGGTCACGCGCGCCGCGCCGCGCCGCGCCGTCCGGATTTCAATTAGACTAATGCACCGACGTCGTCGCGAAACGAACGTTCGGCCCCGGCTTCCTTGCAGCTCGCCAACACCCGAAAAACACGGCGACCCGAAACACCTGGGAACGTCCACCTTATCGGCCGTTTGCGATACGGGATTCGCGATAGCCGACCGACCTTGTGGCGGGTACGTCTCACCTGTTAACCCTTTGACTGGGTCAAGAAACGGCTGGCTCCGCAGCAGCTACGCGCCTATAGCAGCTGTGTATGGTAATAGAGTAGGACGTTTACTCGAATGCAGATTTTTACAGAAAACAGGTAACGCGAAACCTGGGAAATTTGTCTCTTTAGAGAATCTCAAAACTGTGCTGAATTTTTCTCGGCGAAATGGAGAAATTTTTCTAGAAATTCCGAGCGAGGCTCGTCGAAGTACGTTCACAGCGCGAATCGCCGCGGAAATTACGCCGTTCCCGGTGTCGCGTTACTCGCGAGTACGCGTCGCACCTTGCGATAATCGTTCGCGCGCTTCGGCAGTCGAAGCGTGAAGCCTGGCTTATTTACCGCAACGCCGATCCGCTAAGTGGTCGCCGCAAAAACGACCGCCACCCCCGCTCGCGCAAAAGTTGACGCTCCGCGAGAGTGTCAACTTCTAAAATTACCATCCTGCTTGATTCGCGGCGAGCCACGGTTCCTTGGGAAGCCTTTGCAATCGCTGCCTTAGGTTTTCGACGGTAAATCAGCGGATCGTTTCGAAGATCCTCCAACTGACACGATGGAATTGATTGGGAATCAATTCCTCGGAGATTAGTAGATAATCCTAAGAATCTTCCGTAATCAATCGACACTAGGTGGATTCGAATATTATCGTGCGCATCGACAACCATAAACAACAGTCGGATTAACATAATTCTAGCAAGCTCCAATCGAATGAGTCACAAACCGTTTCCAAAAGGAATCCCTAGAAAACCAAAGTGTCGCGTCGAGAGGCCCAGAAAACGAAGCCTGCGATTCGAGGGAAAAGCTGCGAGTTTCTCAGGACACACCCTGTATAGCTGGTCCTGGAGGACCAGGTCCGTCGCGAAACAGACTTTCCAATCGGGACAAACGATTCGCAGCGATACGAGAGTGCAGCCGGCTCGGAGTCGTTCCCCGCTTCCATATACAGGCGCGCGGAGGAAGAAAGAGAGAGGGAGGGAGAGAGAGGGAGACAAACACGTGTACCGTGCGCACACCGCTGCAACGTGCATTCGTGTGCACGCCACGGGACCAGGGGAAGTAAGAGAGATTTCACTCGCTTCTTCTCCCGGGCCGTGCTCCTTTCCTTTTTCTCCACGGTCCTTGCTCCACGCCGGAGCGATCAAGGCCGAGAAAAAGAGCAAACGGAGCTGCCACGAGGACCGGAAAGGGATGGAAACGCCGTATCGTACTCGCTCTCGTTCGAGCGCGCTCGTGCTCGCGCGCGTTCAACGTAAACACCCGCTCCGAGATTTTCGTGCGGCGCGACCATCGCGTCGCGTCGGATTTTATCGCCGCGAATAATTTATCGGGAAGCCGGCGTTAATTTACGCGAATTAAACGGATTTACGATCGTGCCGGCGATTTTTACGGTACCCCGTTCGACGGGGATCGCGACGGGGATGAGGGTTAAACGGGAATATTCGGACTCGTCTCTTCGGGACGGATTTCATCCGCGGTTCTCTATTCTTTTCGGCGTGCTACCTTGTCGGCTTGCTTCGTTTACGGTTTTGTCTCGATGGTTGTTCTGAGGGATTGTTGGATAATGATTCGATGTCAGAAATTAAGAGATACTAGGCGTTAGTGGTAGAAGTAACGTTAATAAAGCAGAAACTAAGTCAAGATTCTTCGTAACGATTACTCTATCTTTCTTGTGTCTCATACGTCCGACGAAGATTCGGTTCGTTCGATTCGTTACCAAGAAAATTAACGCTCAAGCTTATGTGAAGCATAGTGACCGAAACTCGGGTAACGTGGCAAAGTGTTAATGCCAGATCTTCGACCAATCAATGCACTAATAAAATCAAAGTAGATAGACGCGTGTGAACTAAGCGAGTCGAAAGGTCAATAGATACACCCTCTAAAATCCTCGATACTCTATGTCGAAGGTGTCCGGAAGGGTTCATTCGAGCAACAAAGGTGCCATTGTTTAACCCAACATCGCACCGACTTCGTCCGGCACTTCGACGGCCGTTCGGAAATTCAGACGAGGCATTTATCTTCCGCGAGTCGCCGTCACGGTTCGCCGATAACAATTATCGCCGGACCGCCGAATGTATGCACTCGCGGCGCGGTAAAAAGCGACGTCCAATGAGAAATTGATTCCCCGCAGCCTGCGCGCACAATGGGAGTCCATTAATTCCTATCCCCGGCTTTATTTTCGTAACTGTTAAATAATTTTCGAGCGAAAGGGTTAATACTCTCGCACGATATTTCGGGACGATGGCGGCCGTAACGGGCGTGCCGTAAAACCGCGCGGTTATTTCCGTCCCGCGGCCGTTTACAGGGATCGCAACGAAATAATGAGGGCAGCCCGTGCATCCGACGAATTTTCTATTAACCTTTCAACCGGGGCCGACGGGTTCGCCGGTCAGTCAAGTTCAATTTCGTTGGTTCCTCGTTCCCATTGTCTCGCGTCGTGCACGATGTCCGAGAAAACAGGATACCGTCCATGATCCTCCATAATTCACCGTAAACCGTCGGAGATGGTTTTTCGAAACGCAGCGAGAGAAAGTCCGAGCGAGTCGCTTTTCCCGCGCGCGCGCGGTCGCCGCGGCTCGCCTACGCCTCGAAAACCAACGCGTTTCTCGCGTTCCGCCGGCCAGACGTGTCGGTCCGGCGGCGATTAATCTCGCCTAGGATTTCAAGGTTATCGCCGATCTGCGACCACGCTGTCACGCGACCACGATTCGCCGCTTTCCGCGGGTCGTGCTCGTTCCCCCGCGCTCGCTCGGCAGATACAGACTTCAGATTACCGCGAGTTGTGTACAGAAAACGTGCACTTACGCCGCCGTCACCGAAGTAACGGTTGCGCGGACGATCCTCTTTCTCGGGGCGAGATCGGGGTGATACGAGTCCGTCAGAGGCCGAAGCGATTCGATAGATTTTTCATATTGTCTGATTATAGTCAATTTTCATGGGATAAATTATACTCTTCGATACTCGTTTCCCTGGGTCGGAAAGCTCTATTTTTATAGCGACTGTTTTCTATAGATTTGACGCGAATTTCGTTTCTCGAGACGAATTCACGATGAGTATTAACGACTAGTTCGAGGGTTAATGTATCGAAGAAAAATAGGACAATGGGAGATCCATGTAGAAAATAATGACATCCATTGGGCGACGCTTCTTCGGAAAGATTGGAAAACGTGAACGTTTCGCGGAACGTGTTGCGATTGGGTGACGTGAACGGTTACGAGGAAAGCGATCAGCGTCCAAGGAAGACGAGGAGCGGTACACGGAAATTCTGAGCACTCGATAATGCCAGTGGTCGAAAGGAAAGGGAGGGAGAGAGAGAAAGAGAGGGGTCGCAAGAACGAGGACGACCGGCAGCAGCGGGGAACGTGACGATGCATCAGGAAGATGTGGAAATCGTTAACCTTGCCTGTTCCCGGCAACGGGGCATGGAATTTGTATGCGTCATACGCCTGCCGCGGGTGTCTCGGCCGCGACGCTCCAACGGATACACGAGAATCACAATGCGTCGGTACGGACGCGCGTCACCAAACGCCGCGGCGCGATGCACGCCTCTTAGCCGCCGAAGATAATGGACCTCCTCTGCGCGCCGAGGATCAGCCGGTTTGTAGCCGGAACGATTTGGGACGCCGTCACTGAACGGTTCAGCCCGTCGCCCTGCGACTTCCTCCTCGACTATGACCGATGCATTGCTTTGTCATTCATCGTTTCTCGGAAGAGAGAAGAATTCTAGGAACACACGTCCGCGTTCGCTCTAAATAAACGCGGCGCTGTTTCCAAAGTGGCAGGCTCTGCTCTCGCGAAACGCTTATTACTCTCGACTCTACTCCTACCGAGCAGGAATACTCGTATCCAGACTCATTCACAATGCAGACCAACACTGTTCACGTTGCCGAAGCGATTCGCGATGCAGGGAGAAAGCGAGTGTCCTAAATAATCCGGAATGGAGCGGAATAGGGGTGTCTCTACTGGTTCCGTGACCCGTTTATCGGGTACAGCTGCAGCCTTGTCGAACCACGCGAAGAACGAGTTCTATTTACAGAGGGGGACTTCGTTACGAATACCCAGTAAAGTTAACCAAAACGCTTAAAACGTATCCGAGTGAGCCCTATCGCGATCCACCCCTATCCCCTAAACTCTAGATCCTAGACACGTTACGAAACTGAAAGATTGCCTGGTACTCCAGGTATATCTTCCGAAGATCGGCCTCTCGAGGACACCTTCTCCCGAATCGACCTACCGCGGGAGGGAAGCCCTAGGTCAACCCAGATCGCCCCGGAGCGAGAGAAGGTTGCTAAAAGTGGGACAAGTGTACGACAAAAGGGGACTCACCTTCGCCGGACCTCTTGCCGATGCCGAAGCCGGTGGTGGATTTCCGCCATCCCCTCCAGTTGTTGCACAGGGACTCCTCGCTGGTCCAGCTGCACAGCGAGTCCTCTTCGAATCGGTCGGAGTCCTCGAAGGAGTAACGATCGGTGCAATCGGTCTCCTCCCACTCGATTACCTGCACGCCAGGCTGGCCCGAGCAGTCTTCGACGGTCCCGGGCCCGGCAGGGGCGCCGGCTGGCCCCGCGCCCCTAGCTTCGCCGCCGGAACCACCGCCGCTGCTACCACTGTTCCATCCACCACCGCCTCCTCCGCCGCCTCCGCCTCCGCCTCCACCTCCGCCGCCGCCGCCTCCTCCGCCACCGCCACTACCGCCACTACCGCTGCTGCCGCCGCCGCTGCCGCTACCGCTGTTGTTGCCGTTGCCATTGCCGCCGCCAGCACCAGCGTTCCCGCTGCCCCCGGCACCTCCATCGCCGCCGCTGCCGCCGCCGCCGCCGCCGCCGCGCCTGCCACCGCCGCTACCACCACCCACCACCACGGGAGACCGAGCCAGGTTGCCCGCCAGTTTTAATTATCGTACGAATCGACACGCGCGACACTACGGGCCACTGCGAGCCCGACGACGGCCCCACCGCAGATCACGAAGAAGCGACGACACCGCCGCCCGCCGTCCCTCGCCAGCAGCCGAGCCACCGTTCGTTCCTCGACCTGCTAAACCCTTACCCCTGCTCCCCCACCGGTCGCCGCCGCCTGCGAGACAACAGAACACGATTATTTCATCAACCCGCTACGAACCGATCGCGCGCCAGGTGTGTCGGAGCACTCCGTGCCGCTCGGCTCAACCTCGAACGGAACGCGGCCCTCGCTGCTCCAGTTTCGTCGCGTCTCGACGCCGATCTACCGTATCTGTATACTGAGTATCGGTGGTTGCCAATCGGAACTACGAAACGCAACGAGAAACCCCTGTGCCGTCTCGAGGCTCTTCGCCGAGCAACACGGAGCACGCTTAAAGCGGAGCTGCGCGTCGAGAACAGCGACGATGAAGTGTCTCTCTTTGCCGCGTTTATAGCGGAGTTAATGAAAGCTGCTGAACCTGAGGAAGAACTGTTATTATCTTCCCGCTCGCCGGTGTACGGGGAATATATGTTTTAAACGTAAATGTTGTGTATTGTACTGGCACTATTAAACGTTGCTCTACGTTTCCATTGTAAAGCTGCGTATATTTCTTTGCTTCGCTCTCATCGTCGCTTTTGCACGGCAGCTCTGCTATAAACGTACCCTAACGCTGTGTCTATGGGGCGGAACAGAGCGAAAGCACGCCGCGCTTGTAAACTTCTGTTATCGGTTAATAGCGAGGAACTAACTCTGGAGTATGATCGTTTTCAAATAACGTGGGGCTAATGACACGTCCCGTCATCCGATTTGCACGAAAAATCTATGTAATGTTTGTCTCTCTCCCCTTCGGTACATAAATATAAACAAATATAAACAACATTTGGTTTAATAACCTTCCCTTTCTCTCTTTCTTTTAGAGTAACTCTGCTCTTGAATGAGCCGGGGGTTGCGCTACCTCGGCGGGGTACTCGAATGGCATCGCGCGCGTGCCGGGACGGATCCGGGGTTGGCGGATCTCTTGTTGCCGTTTCCCTTTCATTTCTTTTCTCCTTTTCCTTCGGATTCCGGCGGATCAGGATTCTCGGTTCAAGAAGATCGCGGATGTGCAAAGTGTTGCGGTTAAAACACGGGAGTCCTTGGCGGGAGCTCGTTTCGTTTCATTTCAAACCTTATATTTTTCCCTAACAATGATCACGATTATAACAGCAAGATGTAAGATCGACTAAAAATTCGTTTATGTTCCTCTCTAGCTTCTGGAAAATTTCAACTGCTTCGACCTACGACCCTTAACACTAGATTCACTACATTCTACTTTATTCGCCCCTAGAAGACTACTTTGTCCATACAAGTCGCGAAAATTACAGTTTCAATAACAGAGAATTATGTGTATTCGCATAATTGCTCCAATGAAAGTCGAATGATATTCTTACTTAACCCTCAGCACTCGAACATTGTTTCGCTAGAAATATTCTTCATTTTCTAATAAAATTAGAAACATAATTTATAACTAACATTCATATAAATAATATAGAAATCAAGGGATGGAAGTATTCTATTTTAATGTTTCATGGATAATCAAGTTAAATGAACTTTAATATTATACAGTACATCAAACTTTGTAATTTTGCTGTGTCACACCAAATGGCGACTGCCTCTCGAGCGCAAAGGGTTAATAATATTCAAGGAGTTCGATATCCATCACACACTGTAAACCTAATAGCAAAAAAGTAGTCGCAATGACACTCGCGGTAAGGTATCGCTGAACCGATTAATGATTTTCAAGTGTAGACGATCGGACTGGGTCACGCATGCAACAGGGGCGGCGAGATGAAAACGAATACAGCGGCTGCGGGGGAAGACGATGGAACCGGAAGGACGGTTTACTCCTGCAGAATATATTTCTGAATGGTATTCGGAATCAGCGAAAGGAAGTTCGATTGGGCAGCGCGTGAGGCGACTGATGAATTTGGGGGAACGTTCCCGGCTACCATTTTGCGACCACCAACGCGCCGACCGACGTTTCCACCCCCTATTATACCGCTGTCATCGGAGACAGCTATCGCAACCACCGGTTTTAACCCTCGCGAATAGTTCCGATTAATTTGACCTGAAACGGACTTCTGTTTTGTTACCAACCGTTGCGTGTGTTCGTGCACCCCCAGATAGTCTTTTCTGCGAGAAAATATTAACCCTTTGCACTCGAATGTTTCTCAATAAAAATATTTTCATATTTTCCGACGAGACGGAGACGATACTCTGTGAAACTCGAAGAGAAATCACTATTTTATTTCGATACTCCTCAAACTGATTATATAAGGTGTAGTATTAACCCTTTGCACTCGAGAGGTGACTCTCGATTGGTGCATCAAAACTGTAAAATTTCGTATTTAACATTAAGTCCTGAATAATCCGTCGATACGTGAAATGTGGAAATAAAATATCACTGTTCTTATTTTGCGAATAGATTCCTCGTTAAGTTTTAAAAAATGTCACCTACATCTCATCAAAATAAATCGAATATTTCTAGGTGACTCTCAGTCACTTGACTTGACACAGTAAAACTATAGAATGTGATATTTAACGTTAAACTTTGTAAATGCCTCGATACGCGAAACATTCGAATAAAACAGCTTTGTTCCTCAATGTACTGGTGATTTCTCTTCGAATTAGTCTCAAAGAACATCGTCTTGGAATGGTAAATATTTCTAGTAAGAAACATCCGAGTGCAAAGAGTTAAATATTAAATTTTAGAACTTTACAGTGTGAAATCGAGTGGTTAAAACTTCCTGTGAAAATTATTGAGACGATCAACGAAGGACAACGATTTGTCCGCTTTGAACTTTCGAGTATTGTGTTGATGTCTGAAAATGCTGTTAAGGGTGAAGTAAAATGAGGTTCTAGAAAACAATAAATAAATAAGTCTGTCCGATCCGTTTGAACGAGTGCCCACGAACTGACTTTCAGTGTTGTTGTTTTGTTACAACGTACGATTGGAGAATTTTTAATAGGAGAATGTCAGTGAATCGCTCACCCTTCGCGAGCAGCTAGTAAATATGTAATTACTCGAAGCATGATGTCTTTCGCGTTCGAAATCAATTTACAATCGTATCTGGATCACGAGA
The DNA here is from genome assembly GCF_051020985.1 of Nomia melanderi. Lineage (NCBI taxonomy): Eukaryota > Metazoa > Arthropoda > Insecta > Hymenoptera > Halictidae > Nomia > Nomia melanderi. The sequence continues at coordinate 16,978,519 of NC_135007.1, forward strand.
GTATAAGAAGGTCGCCTTTCACTTTCGAATTCTGTTTTAAGGTCCTGCTTACTCTTCGAAGATAAATATAAACGCGTGGTAGCTTCCGTATCGACGGGGAACAGTTGACTAATTAACATGTTAACGGTTTCGACGAACGTAGATAAACCCCGTAACAGTCTCTATTTTCCAAACAGAACGATACTTCCACCAACGTGTCGATTGTAACGAAAACACAACACGAGCTACACCGAAAGTCTATTCGAATATGAATTCAATGTCATTGATCATTCAAACGCATTTCACAGTTGAAAACCACGAACCTATAGAGCGAACGTTTTCGGTGACAATTCGCTGCTTTATCTTTCGAGCAAATCGTGCTCGTCGGAAACTCGCCACGGTAAAAACGGTGGGACGCGAGATAAAATTTCTCCTCGGAGAAACGGTTCGCCGAATATAAACGATTGTCGTACAATAAAACAGCGATCTGTCCACTGATATGTATCATTGGTCGATAATTCCAGATCGAATCCGTTTCGACGTTAAAGGGAACCGAGCGGAAAGAGCTGCAGGTACCGACGGGATTCGACGAGCGGACTCGACGGAATCTGCGACGCCTGGAAACAGTTGGAAATCGTTGGAACCGGAGATTAAACGAAACAGCTGATTCACGTCGCTACAGTGTTTGAACGGCGTAATGATTTTTCACGTGCGAAAGGAGAATCTGTTTTCACGTTTCGACAGAGTTCGCGCCGTACCGGGGAATCGGCGGAAGGTAAACCGACGAACGAACGGCGAAATCTCTCGTACAATACGAGACCGAGAACTTGCTGGCCGACGATCCGTCGAACGTCAAATGGACGAGCGTACGATTAGGTTAGGTTCCGTTCGCGAGCCGCGATAGGACAAGGGAAAACTCAAAAGGGAGAGAGTTGACGTCCGTGAGAGGCGAGGGACGGAGCACAAGGACCTTGGCGGGTCGACAGACCCACGTCAAGAACGTGCGACGACCCCGACCCCGCCAAGGGAGAGCAACCCCTATCTGTTCCTTACGTCTGCCACCCCGTATATTTCACTGTCCACCTTTCACACCTTGCGCCCACACAAATAATATTGAGATATAGATGTATGAATATACATGTGTACGTATACGTGTTTTGGGTAGTTGTGTGTTAATGCATTCGTATGTACGTATGTATATGTATGTGTATACGTATATATGTGTATATATGTATGTGTATATATATATATATATATATATGTATACATCCAGACACTTTTCCTGCTTACCTCACCCTCTCTAACCAGTTTACCGTTCCGTCACTGGTGTACTTCACACCCCTCCTCACCTTTTCTTTCACCAACTACTACTACTACTACTACTACCAGCACCACCGAACGAACAGTACCGAACCAGAACAGAATGGGGAGTAGTACACAAACATAGATTATATGTATACACGCATGCCACACATAGAACGGTGCACTCGACAACAGATTAGGACAGCTGAGCCACCAGTGCCCTATCAGTTTTATGTAAGAGACATTTCGCACTGTGTCCGCGGTACCTTCCGTGAAGGTTCAGCCCGACACGGGCACGCGAACGATTCGACTAACTTACGTCGGAATTACACACTACCACTGCACTAGCCGCCCGAAAAACTTGAGCTAGCCTACCCCATCGACGACAACAACAAATATGGCGAGCGAACCTCCGCCTGCGCCTTGCCGTTAAGACTGCCAACTGACCGCCAGGTGGCGATCGAAACGCTGTTACAACGACCCCCACTGTCGCCATATTCGTCGCTGCTTCGGATACTCTCGTACACCATGGAACATCATTTTCCATCCCACTCGCGGCTTCCGAGAAACACATTCCTATCTATTAATTGAAGCTCCGTGACGCAGACTGTAGCGCCACTCGCGCCGGGCTAATCTGGAAGCGATTGATTCCCTTCGATCTCTAATTTTCTGGATGCAATCGAATTTATTCGATTTATCAGGAGACGGTAATGCGAATACCATAGCGGCACTAAGGACGTATTGTTATGGAGAACTCTCGACTGTGCGTTAAGAGCGCTGTAGAATGTGCATGTTGGAATATTATTTTATCGTAATGTAATAATAGGTCTTTGGAATATGACATAGTTATATCTGATACCTCGTAAAGTATAATGTTCTGGAATTTCAAGGAAAATTCAGCAAGTCGATATAGAGAAATCACTGTATGACGTTTAAATGTTTTTAATAGATGTCGCTACTGGACCGATCGGTATGGTGATTATTCCTCTAGATTATGCTGAATTTAAACAACCTTGGAATTCATTTTTATGTATGTTTAATGTGAACTTTAGATATATATATATATATATTACCTGTATTATGCGTATTTCTAAAATGAGAGGGTTCTTCGTTTTCTGTTACTTTATTCTGTGACTGCATCGAACGTAGAAAGTACACTTTGATCAGAAACCAAAAGTTTTATAGTAGTAATTAAAGAACTACCAACATATGGTACATTCCCTATAAAGTATTGTAGCTAATTTCATAGATGTAAATTTAAAATTGTATTTGGATGTTTAAACGTCTTTCCGTGTACACAAGTTCTGAATTGAGTTAATTTTTGTTCAGTTTTTAAATAGATTTGTACATATTGTATTCGCAAAATGTCGTCCGAGCAAGGATGTAGCGAAAGTCTTAACCCGAATGATACGTTTAAAATTTTAGTTGCAACTGATATTCATCTTGGTTTTGATCACAATAAAAGAAGGGGTTAGTTTCTAATAAATACAAGTTCAATGTCCATAATTAATTGTTAGAGTTAAATCACTTTCCTTTCGAATGTATTGCTGCAGTGTATAACATTCTAATAAAATTTCTTAGTTCTTTCTAAGCACAGTATTGTGAAATATATTTAGATGTAGTAAAGATATTTCATTTATTTCAGGACAGGAAACTGCTGATAGTTTTATTACCTTTGAAGAAATACTTCATCTTGGCAAAGAGAATGAAGTAGATTTTATACTCCTTGGAGGAGATTTATTCCACGACACAAAGCCTTCACAAACTGCAATATTAAAATGCATGGAATTATTGAGAAAATACTGTTTAGGTCCTAGGTTAGCAAAATATCTTTATATGAGTGTGAATTTCATATATAAAGAAATTTTAATTATTACCTTTTCATTAGAGAAATCAAGGTAGAATTTTTAACTGATCCTGAAGTTGCATTCAAACATTGTGCTCACAAAATTGTAAACTATGAGGATCCAAACTTAAATATTAGCATGCCAATATTTTCCATTCATGGAAACCATGATGACCCAAGTAAAAGATATTTAACAGCAAATATATATCAAGCATGCCTTCTTATTATTGTTTTTCTTATTGGTAATTAATATTGTAACTTTAGGTTTTGGGGCAGTTGGATCAATGGATTTATTATCGGCATCTGGTTTTGTAAATTATTTTGGAAAATGGACAAGTCTTTCTAAAATTACTATTCCTCCATTAATATTGAAAAAGGGTGAAAACTATATTGCACTTTACGGCTTAAGTTACATAAATGATCAAAGACTGTCACGGTTGTTGAGAGATTATAAGGTAAAATCATGAAATATGTATATGTATCAGAATACTTCCCTTACATAATGTGAATAATTTTTCTGCATAGGTTGATATGTTACGTCCAAACGACATACCAGAATGTTTTAATATACTTGTTCTACACCAAAATCGTGCCCAACACAACGAATATGGACACATTCCACAAAACCAACTTCCAAACTTTCTTAATCTTATCATATGGGGTCATGAACACGAATGTCGTATTACTCCAGAATTTATCAATGAAACTGAATATTTCATTTCTCAACCTGGTATACTTTGAAGATTTGTAGTCTGTTACAATACCTAAAAGTTGTCGACCTTTTTCTTAAAGCATGTAATTATAGGTAGCTCTATTGCAACTTCATTGTCTGAAGGTGAGGCAAAACCTAAACACATTGGTCTATTGAGTATAAATGGTATGAAATTTAAGATGAAGAAACTAAGACTAGGAACTGTTAGACCTTTTGTATTCGACAATTTGATTCTGAGCGACGAGGATATACAAAAAGATTATAACATGTCACTCTCTGAATCTGTGTACAATTTTGTTGATAATCACATAGAAAATGTGTTAATACCAAAAGCTGCAGAACAATTATCAGGTCATATAATGCAACCTGTACAGCCTTTACTTAGATTGAGGATATTTCACACCAAAGATGAAGAAGTATTTGATACGAATAAGTAAGATTATATTAGTATATTAGTGATTATGAGTAATGAACGTAAATAATTGCTGTTATCACATAAAACAACTCATTTCAGATTGGGACTGAAATATTGCGAAGAAGTTGCTAATCCCATGGAAATGATTGTATTTCGTAAAGATAAAAATATTCATAAGAAATCTAAATCTAGTTTTAGCAATATTGATGATAATATTAACGACATGGTTGAAGTTTTCGGCTGTATTGATGTAAATAATAATTTAATTGTTGTGCTACAACTTCAAATATAAAATTTTGTTCATTTTTTAATTAGGAGAATGCAGATTGGAACAAAAGTGTTCAAGAAGGATTAAAAAAGCATTTCAGTTTAGAAGAAAATAAAGATCTTCTAACGGTACTAACAGTGAATGGTTTAAATGAAGCATTAAGCCGATTTGTCGATAAGCACGATACTGATGCCTTTAAAGAAATAGTCAGGTACAATATTTGAGTTGAAATATTTTGAAATACTGTTTCATATTTCTAAACTTGATTACATTAGTATATTACTATTTATTTTTCCTGTTCAGGCATCAGATGAAGAAAACCATTGCACATTTAGAAACTTGCGAAGTTGATACCAATGAAAGTATCGCTAATGAAATAAAAAATTATCGAGACAAAAGAATAGAAAATGACCAAGAAGACATAGAGGTATGTACATCAAACAAATTTTATTATAAGGTAATAATACGGTGTTAAATCATGTATTATTTTATAGATACAGCAATTATTGAATAATAAAACAACAAAGAAAACTTCTGATAGCGACCAATCCAAAGATATCGAAACACTTGATAGCAGTGGAAATGAAGAAACAGATAATGTTCCTACTACCAAAGGTAGGGGTAGAGGTAAAGGAACAGTAGGTAGAGGAAAGGGATCACGAGGAGGTACTCGTGGTAAAGGTAAAGAAAGCGCTAAAAGTGCTCTTGACATGGCAATTACTAAACGTTCATCTAAAACTACAGTGCAAACAAAGAAACAGGTACATTGTAAAATCATATTGAGTAATTTATAATGTATATGTTAATTTTGACTTACATAACAATTATATTATTGTGTCATTTGTTAATAGGATCAAACAACATTACAAAGTTACATGAGTACATCAAATAAAAATAAAATTCCTCCACATAAAGTTTTTGTAATAGATGATTCTGATTAACATATTTCTTGAATAACTACATCTTTGAGAAAGTCAATTATACTGTATATTGAAATAAATATTTATTTTTATTAAAACAAAGTATTTGTTTTATTACCAAATAAAAGAAAGTTTTGATATATTTTGAAAAGAAAGAAAGACGCAACTTATATTTCGATCTTCGATACTATCGAAATCTAACTCGACAACCGCGCACCGGAAGATACCTCCTTTTCGACTTCCTGCTATAGTCGCGTTGTGTTGGGGAGTGATCAGTAAGTTTAATTTGCGGATATTCTATCAGAAAACTTAATGTTATGTGAAAAATAATAAATTATATAAACAGAGGAAGCACATTTACATACGTCTATATTAAAATATGTATCTATTTACCATTAAATATTGGGATGCAATTGGATGAAATTTACGTCACGAAAATCTTGTGCATTCTAGACGCTATGTGTCAAGACATAACCTAAAATTAAATCCACATTGTTTATATTTATTGATTTCAATGGGATAAATAATTGAATTGAAAAGTTATCGCTATAAGAGTATGTATTGAATTAAATAGTTCAATAATATTTTTAACAGAAATGCCGCCAAAAAGGGGAAAGGTACAAAAAGAAGAAGTTCAGGTCTCTCTTGGACCCCAACTTCGTGAAGGCGAAGTTGTTTTCGGTGTTGCTCACATTTTTGCGAGTTTCAATGATACCTTTGTTCACGTAACCGATCTTTCGGGCAGGTAAGTTTAGAAATAATGTTTGATGTTACCTCTTTTCTTCTATTTAATACTATACAAATACTATTTCATCTACCAATATTTGTCATAGAGAAACCATTGCCAGAGTTACTGGTGGAATGAAAGTTAAAGCAGATCGTGATGAAGCTTCTCCATATGCTGCTATGCTTGCTGCTCAGGTAAATTATTTTTACTTACGAAACAATACATGTCAATCTATCCACATCCAGGCAGCACCTAGATGCATATTCCTTAGTCATAGGTGCGTTCATGTATGTGGAATATTAAATTTCTTCCTTCCGATGGAAATGAGATTATACAAGTCACATTTCTTTACCTGGAAGAGTACATTATGCAACAAAAATTGTATACATGGATACAATGTAATAATGTTTTTATTATTAACAGGATGTAGCAGAGAAATGTAAATCCCTTGGAATCACAGCACTTCACATTAAATTAAGAGCTACAGGAGGAAATAAAACAAAGACACCTGGTCCTGGTGCACAATCAGCTTTGCGAGCACTCGCACGTTCTAGCATGAAAATTGGTCGTATTGAAGATGTTACACCAATTCCATCTGATTCTACACGTAGAAAGGGTGGTCGCCGTGGACGCAGATTGTAAATTGTGGTTCTATGCGTGGTTTATTATCTTTCAAAAATAAATATTTAAAAAAGGATTATTGTATTATATTATTTTATTCTCTTAATCTATACAAATAATAGTTCAGTTCGTCTTTATGCAATAAACACATCTTTCATTGAAGAAGAAGGAAGAAAATAAATTTCATTTTTTTGTAAATAAATAAATATGCATAGGTACATGTACCAGTTTAACTTATCACTTCTTCTTCTTCTTGATAGTGCACTTTATTCCCAATAAAATATTCAGTATTTATTTTATTTAAAACATGTTAAAAAAAATTGAAGAATACATTAACGTTATTTATGAAATTAATATAAATTAGTTAATTATTTTACTATCTTTAAATGATATAATATGGAATAATTTATTATGTAATAGTTTGTATTCGTAGAAATTAGACTTTTAACAAGCATTAAGCATTGCCAACAATGTTACCCACAGTGAGATACAGTTTCACTTTCAGATCAAATTTTTTAGGTGTTGTATGTTCTAGTTTTGCAAATGTATTTACATATCCATAGTTCATGACAAATGCAATAATGATTGATTGATTTTCTTTACTTTCCTTCAAATCCTCGTGTGGAATTACATGAAGTTTTATCACTGCTTTATTTCCCTTACGCCAAACTACAAGCCTTGGCAGAAAAATAAAATTTGTAAAATTTTCAAGAAACGCAATAATAACAGTCAGAAATTAAAATAATGAAATGCATACTTAGGATCATCTTGAAAATTATGAGTGTCGCCTGTATCGTCGTATTCAGCAGCATCATCTCTAGGTGGAAGTATAAAAAAAGTTTGAGGCAGAAGTACGTCTGCATTTGGATTAACTTTTATAGATCTAATTTCTTCTGCTATAGGTATTTGTCGTACAATAAGAGGCAATAAGTTTGGAGATTCTGAATCCTATAATAGAAATTAAAATAATTTTTAAACACTGACTTAGATATCTCTAGGTCTACTTATTTTTGTTGCTTGCAGTACTCCCTACTAAAATGAACAAAGTGTTTACTTGTTGTACATTTTCCTGTTTCGCATCTTCTTTTTCACTGGTAGTATCTACTGGAGTCATGGATGTATTTAATGGTAGCAACATCACTTCAGTTTGATGTTGTGTTGGATTACAAAATTTCAGAAGTAGTTCACTTGTTTTACCTGGTCGAAGTGGTTCACAAGTAACAATTCTTACCTCTGGTACATGATAACTAGAACAAAAATATAATACATATATGAAATAATTAAATGAAAAAAGATATACAACGTATACCATGAACTTACAATGCAGCAAGCTGAATCTTGAATTTTGTAGACTGTGGACAAAGCTCTGGCTTATTAACACTGTGCTCGCATGCTCGGCAACGTTGCGAACTTCTGACTAAATATTTTCTACGCTGCGGACGCAATTCATTTACATTCTCAGCCTGTACTTCTAAATGTTGTAATCTCTGTTCCAATGTGGTAACTATTTAAAAATATCATTTAGTTAGGGCATTGATAAATTTTATAATGATATTATTTTACTTCAAATAACCACTTACTCTTGGTTACATCCACTGGAGCTGTAAAAATATCTGCTGGTAGTTCTTCTACCTCTTCACTGGCAACAGATGGTGGAGGTTGATCACTTGATTGGTCCTTAGTTGGAGTGTATGAAGGATAACCAATCCGTTTGCGTACTAAAGATGTTATAGTGAACATGCCCTAAAATTAAATAAAAAGTTAAATATATACTTTTAATTAAAAAAAAAACATAATTTAGAATGAAGGTGATTTGAATACTTTACAAGCACATAAGGACGCTTTGGCCGGAATTTCTTTTCACATTGTTGCTTCTCTATGGAAGCCAATATTTTATGATAATCAATTAAAGCATTAATTCGACTTATATGAGGATTTTCCTGTTCAGGCCAACCTCCAGTTGCTAAATAAAACATTTATCTTTTAATAATTTAATATTATCATACATTATTATTAAAACATTCTTTTTCATTACATACCAACAGATTGATCTGGAATACCAGCATCCCTCGAAGTCCATCTACATAATGAACAGAACAAATAATAAAATTTCTTTGGTGTTGTTTTCACATCTTTGGATTCTTCTCCTTCGGGAGGTGCTGTCTTAAAAGGTACATGTCCTGCTCTTGTGGACAAAGTATGAAAACAACAGGGACATTCAAAGCAATTTGAACACCTGACAACATATTATTTAAATTAATATAAAATTCAATGACATCTTTATATTCGACAGTACACGGTTAAGTAAATAATTCAAATTACTTATTTTTCTGAAGACGTGCCTCTGCAGATGGATAATTTTCCATACAATTAGGACAATAATGTGTATCAATCTATTGATGAAAACAGTTGCATATTAAAAGATTAAGCCGCTAGGACAAAAACAAAACGATTTTGCAATATAACTACCTCTTGACAGACACAATAACCGCAACGAGTTTTCGAACAGTATCTACAGAAATACGTTTTCGATATTGGTTTCAAAGATCCACAGTCACACACATAACGCACGTAATCGGGCTGACTTAAATATGACATGATTGTAGGCTAAATTTCAATTTTACTTTCGTGAAATATATGATACTATTTCTGAAGTGACACTTCGTCTTCTACACTTCTTTCAGGCCATCTTTAATTATTTAACATTTCAGTATGTGCATAAACTTACTTAAGCCAAATTCAAAGTCCCTACATTAAACAACAGATTTAGTAATTAAATTATTTCTAATACCTTTTTATGTAAAAATATATTCTCAATATAACGCTTAATTAATATTTTCGAATAGATTAAAAGTATTTTAGAAAACATGAATATTTAAATTTTACAAATATTTTGTACCCTATATGATGATGAACTTATATGCAGAGTTATCGTATCAAAGTTGGTATCATCAATACTTTATCGATGAGCGTGTGTTTTTATTCTTAGTTTAAATACTCCAAATATTATTTAGTGTGGTTAAAAATGTTTGCGCGGAGGTCGTTAAAGTTGAAAAACGTCTTCGATATAAGAAGAAATTTTAGTAGCGAAGCACAGCCATTGACATCAGTGAATTTGTTTCGTTTTTCGGAAAAAAGAGAAAAACTACCACAAAGACCAGCTTTTCTAAAGCATATTTTAATAACAGACTTTGATTCACAATCTGTTACTCTCCCTGATGTTCAACCTATCGACAGATATAATGAATTTGAAACTTGGTTAACGCAGATCAACAGTTGTATTCAGAATTTCCAACAAAATCCGACACTCGGAAGAAAAGAATTATTATCAGACCTTCGTGATCTCGATGTATTTAAAGCATATATTGATGAAAAATATGAAGGTTTAGATCTGTTAGAAACGGAGTCGTTGAAGCTTACAGAAACGCTTAGTACATTACCTTGGTTAGGTACATACGTAGTACAAAATCTCATGTTACCTGTTCAAATAATTTCAAAGTATGGGTCTGACAGTCAGAAAGAGAAATACTTTCCAAGGATTATAAGTGGTGAAATTGTTCCTACGATATGCCTCAAAGAACAGAACAATGGTACCAATATTAATCATAATAAGATGTATGCAGTGCCAAATGATCAAGAATCATGGTCTTTAAATGGACAAAAATCATTTGTTTACAATGGAATGAATGCTAATCTGTTTTTAGTATTTGCAAAGACTGACCCAACATACACCTTAAATCTTAATACTGTATCTCTTTTCTTGGTTGAAGGTAATTCTAATGGAATGACTTGTACACAAACATGTGAAATAGTTGGGCGCCATGAAATGCCAGTATTTTCAATTCATTTTGAAAATACCATCGTACCCAGCACAAACATTGTTGGCGAGCCAAATCAGGCATTCAATATTATGATGGATTTATTAAAACCTGGAAATCAGAATATAGCTGGACAGTCTATAGCCATTTTAACAAAGTTTATGAAACATTTAATACCAGACATTCTGGAAATGAAGCATTTTGATAGGGATTTCTATAAATTTGATATTGTGAAAACTGCTTTGGCTGACATAACTTATGCATTATATACCATGGAAAGCATGGCTTACCTAACAAGCAAGTTAACAGATTTTTATGAAAATCAAGATGTTGAACTTGAAAGAATTATTACAGAAATGTATTGTGCAAATAAGTGTTTAAGTTCCATTCAGTCTGCATTACAACTAATGGGTGCAAAAATTTATTTGAATAAGAGTATTTATTTAGATGCGTATCATAGTGCTTTGGCTTTAACAACACTCGATACAAATAATTTAGATGGACAAATTTATGTAGCAACATCTCTCGTAAAACATATAGGTGGTAGTGTGTATGATGACATATACAAATTAAGGAATCAACACAAGCATCCATTCTTTAGTATAATGAAACGTTGTGTAAATGTATTCTATGAGGCATCAGTAGATATAAAATGTTTTCATCCATCATTGGAAATTCCAGTTGGTTATATAGCAGGCTCTATCGTCAAAATGAGGACGACTATTTTTGAGACACTGCAACGCCATGGAACAAAGATTAATGATAATTACTCAGAACTTCTTCGAATAAGTAAAATGATTCTAGAAATATATTCAATGGTTGCTAATGTATCACGTGTATCAAGATCATACACTGCTGGTCAAAAAAATTCAAATATTGAACTAAATATGGTACTGTCTATGACGCATCGTTCACATGAAAGAATTACTAAGTTTGGTACTGAGATTGACCAAGATTGCATACTAAACGGTGATGAATTTAAGAAAAATGTTGCGCATTTAATATATAATGAACGCACGTATCCAATGGAACATCCTACACATAGGGTATATTGAACACTAGTCGTTTTAAGTTACTTTATTGTAATTTTTAAATAATGACTTGTAATTATAAATTAGCATTTCTAAAAATAATGTAAGGATATACATAAATTTGTATTCTTACCTATAAATATGGTAAAGTGAATAGAAACAGCAAGAGAACTATGTAAAGATATTATCATTAAGATTTCTGTATTTATGTATGAATAGCAATGTACAGTTATTAAATAAAATAATAACTCTTATTTCGACTGTCCTATTTTAATCTTTTAGAATAATATTACTAGTAAATTTCATACCAGGAATTAGAATTTCATTCTTATGCACCATTCTTTACTAGGAATGTTGAAGTGTACACAAAAAGGTGGACGGTATTTTGCTACCAAAAGAATGTAATCAGAATTTTCCTAAAATCAAAAGTTTAAACTTCTATTAAATTTATTTGATCGTTCTATCACTATAATCTTTCTGCTTGAACAATAACATGCTCTTCTCTGTATAAATCCGTTGCAGACCAGCAACTTCTAAGACATGTGTATACTAAAACAGTTCCAAATTCTATTTGGAAATTTTTTTCTGTATGTGGCTGAAGTATTAATTTGGAAATTAATGTAGATAAAATTTGGACTTCAAAAATCATTTCACCACCGCAATGGCGACATTTTCCCACGCATCCGCTAATAGGATACAGCAGCAAAGGTGCAGAATTATCTCGTGAGTATCTGAAACATAAAATAATAAACTGATTAGACACTATGGTAGTTAATATAAGATTATAAAAATATTGTTTGAAATAAGATGAAATACCGTAAGAGCTGTCCTGGATTTTTTTGTATTTGAGAGATAAAGTTATGGAACATTTCATCTCCATGCATAGGAATACCCTTCTCATATTTTTCTATGTCAGTTTCCATTATTTTCTCTTCTATTGAATCTGCTGTAGGTTTTGTTGATAAATCTGGATTTTTATACTGATATTTCAGTAACAGATCACAAACATGTTGTGGTATATCTGCGCTATAATCTTCTTCTTCCACCGAAAGGAATATTTCAGTGAATGAAAAGTTTGTTTCAGTGTTTGATTCTAATAATATTGGAAATGGAGTTACTTCGCGTAATAAACCGACTAGATCACGTTGAGGCTGAGTCGGAGTATCTATACAAACAACTTCACTTTCTTCTCCATCAATTTCAGCAGATGCTTGAGGTGAATCCAATCTACCTACAGCTCCTATTCCAACTGGAGACTCTACACTCGCTGGACTAAAACAAATTACATATGAATTAACTCATAATTATTTTGACAAATCATTTTTAATTTATATCTACCTGTTTGCATTAGGATCATCTACATGTAGCGCAGAGAGTTCTTCCCTTATATTCTGTTCTACTTCCCTTTGCAGAGAAAAGTTAAACTCTATCGCATTATTCGACAATAAATTATTCCCATTTTGTTCAGAGGCATTGTCATTGAAAGTATCACCCCAGTCATCTGCATCCGACAACCATGATGTTGTAGATGGTACATTTACACTACTAGTATCTATTGCATTTGTTTGACATTCATCCGCTAAAACTTGAACCCTCAGGCAGGTCCAACTTTCATTTTGATTCCAACAATTTGGATTTATACAGGCAAAAATATAAAGTGTCCTATGATACTTAGAATTATCTAATGGAACATACAGTTGCAAGACCAACAGTTGACGTAATCCACACAGTCTGCATTGCGGTAATGACAGAGTATTTTTGTCATAACAGTTCTATGGAAAATTAAATCCATTTAATTAAATGTTTGTTAAACGTTTATTAATGTTGACATAAATGCAAATGATTGTAAACTGAAATGATTATATTTTTTTGCAAACAAACAATTCGATGTCAGCAACGAAGTTACTGTTGATTTTTACATTTGTGATATACAGACATATGTACAGACTTTTACAGCTGATTACATATTGCACTAGAGTACAGAAGACATTGTTTGAAAAATGGAAAATAATGTAGTTGTAATTTGAAAATTGTCACAAGTCGGATAAAAATATTTTTGAATGTTGATCAATTACTTACTGGAAATCCGCCGATCTTATTTGTCATAAAATTAATACTCGACCGGTGTTTGTCAGTAACATATTCATCTTCGTATCCCAGGTACACTTTCGTCCGATTATCACAAGCCATTAAAGCCGTATAAAATTCTCTTTGTTCATTGGAAGACTCAATAGGATAAGGAATACTTGAATTCCTGATACAACGTTGTATTCAACGGTGGACAGCTGACACGCATCGGTATCGGTTCACGCGTGCGCTTTTAAGAGTATCCTGTTCCATTATCGATTTTTGAATACTTTATGTATAAGCAAATATTACGTAAAAAAAAAGCAGGAAATGTTCTTTTCACGATGTACTCGTGACAAATGCAATTCTGCACGCATCGTGAATTCCTGCAGTCGAATAAAATTACATTGAACTATTTGTTTTTATAATTAGAACACGTGATTATTTCGCGAGGGTTCGCAATTCGTAATTTCCAGAATGGCAGTCCGCATTCGATAAACATTGCAACCAGTAGCGTTTCCTCATTTTCTTAACAATCAAAATCCCTAGAAACGCTGTGGAAACTTAAAGTCTTACCTTTATCAAAAGTATCGTTAAAATGTTGCGTCAAAGGAATGATTCTTTTCAAATGAAATTGCGTCTGAATAGTTCGATCGAGGTGTATTTTAAACAATTTCGATATAAAAGTCAACAACGCGATCCGTCGAAAATGAAAACCGTGCTTAGGTCGCACAAGTTTTTGGATTGGTCGTGAGCTGCGATTGGTGTTTTTTTTTTGTTTTTCAAATGGACACGATTGGACAATGCCTCGTGATAAGAATCAATGAGCACAGTGCATTTCGTTTCTCGAGACCCATTATTCTCATTCTTGAGCACGTCTGTTTTAAGTCCCCCGATGACCGTTTGAAATTGAAACAACAAACACAGGATAGCCAGTAACTATTGGCTGGGTTGTCCGATTTTAGTTTGTGACGTCATGCGCAAAACAGTTCGTTCCTTATCCCCTCCGTATATCTATCCAGCTGTCCGTGGTTTGGCAGTCCGGTGAACGAATTTCTCAGGGTGATCGTTACGTAGGTTTTTCTCATGCTGGTGGCCTTTTTCTCGCGAGCAAGGGGCGAGTGAAAATCCAAGGTGTCGGACTATCGATACGCGGTCGAGTGCCAATCGGGAACCTGTTGGGTAGAACTAATTTTGAACAACCTTATAACGGTATTGTACGGATAGGGTGGCCTTCGGACTGACAAAAGGCAAAGACGTACGCAACAGAAACAACTGGCGTTCTCGTATATGCGACGAGGTCGTCGGAGCAACCGTCGCGCGGGTCTGTGATTACATATTTATTCAAGTATAGGAATTAACGTAAGGTGTGCACGGTCGACCGGAACGTTCTGGAATTCATCCGAATCAAACGATTTGGGAGCGACGAGCCCATTTGTGAGGGATGTCTACCCCCGCAAGAAGGAGACTAATGAGAGATTTTAAGAGGTACCGTGACTATCTTAACATTCCCGTGTCATCGCTTTCGCGGTGTCATGTACCGCCATTGCAAATGGAATTTCGTATTCATCACTTTCCTTCTCGTAACCTTTCTACGCACGATCGGATCCTCTGACGGGAGGAGAAACAGAATTATGAGGGTTACACACGACTCAATGAACGTCATTGTAGCCCGTCTCGCGAAAAGTTATTATTAGGAACCCGCGAACATTTACTGCGTTTCATTTGTATTACCATCCAAGAGATTTCGGTAGTTAATAGAGGAAACGTTCCCGTCTAGAATTTCCACGATGTTTATAGATAGTCGCGCTACGGCTCACGAGCAACCATGGTTTTGTTTATGTTGTGACTCTCATCTAATTGATTCCGATTAATATCCGATTGACCCGTAGTAACCTTTTTTTAACGTAAATAAACAGACATTTTCACGAAAGCAATATGCTTTGCTAGTATTTTTCACGGTGTTCTCGGTTATAAGCGATAAACATTATTTGTTTCAAGTTATCTGGATCCCTGTGATTTATTTTTATAAAGCGTGCGCGGTTCTATGCATTTCTATGCAACTGTTTCTCTTTCCTGTAGCAGCAACAAGTAGATATGTAAAAATATTCTAAGAATATGCTAATATACATACAACATTATCTATAAAAAATGCTTTATATAAAAAGACATTGACATGACATTGAGATTGGCAGGAAACCCGCCACATTTCCGCGGAAGATTCTTTTAAATATAAAATTGCACTTTATAGTATGCTATTAAAGACATATCGAGAATCATGTTACTTTGAGAAACATTTCTATTTACCAAGCTATTTATAATGAAATATTTATTTGTTTAGATTACAAGAAGATCCACCCACTGGAGTATCGGGAGCACCTACAGACAATAATATTATGATATGGAATGCAGTTATATTTGGGTGAGCTTAAAGGAACAAATATAATGTTGTTTAGGTACAATGCATTTACATTTCTTTTTTCTTCAATGTGATTACTTTTTTCAGACCACACGACACTCCATTCGAAGATGGTACCTTCAAACTTATAATAGAATTTACAGAAGAATATCCAAATAAACCACCTACAGTCAGATTTGTTAGTAAGATGTTTCATCCCAACGTGTACGCCGATGGAGGCATTTGTCTTGACATACTGCAAAACCGTTGGAGCCCTACCTATGATGTCTCTGCCATCTTAACATCCATACAGGTATTGTAAATGCACAGTAATTTATTTTACTTCATAGTACGACACATCAGATCCAGGTGCTTCATAGAATTTGTATTCCCTTCTCACTGAATCCTCGTTGTTGCACATGTTCATGATAAATACATATTGTGCGTTGAGTTCAATACGAGCTGATCATTATTCGGCTTGCAACAGTAAGTATAAGACAATAAAAAAATAACCCATAATCGATAATTAAAGTTTTATTTCTTTCCTTTTATGTTATTTTATTTTTAGTTCTACAATACTATGTTAAGTTTGTGTTAAGAAGCTGCAGATATGATTTGCATGGCAGTTACTAAATGTAAAGAAAAGAATTGAAAAAGAAAATGAAATGTGTACACTATTAAACTAGTGCGTGCTTAATTATTTTTTTTATTTCATGCGAAATATATTAGTCATGTATTTGTTAAAGCGTACAATTGTATCTACATCTGTCACATTTTTCACAAAAAGAACCATAAAGATTCGTAAGTTTTTGTCTTAACAGCGGTTGCAATTCAGCAAAGTCTGATTCATTGAATTCAAAATTATTTGCATACACATATATGTATGTACATATGATATTAGCGTAAAATTGTGCTTGTAATTCGTTTACCTGACCATAACTGTATTTCTAATCGCCAATACCAATTAAAAATATCATCTACTTACAAATTATGGCCATGCATCATTACAAACAAAAAGAAAGAAAAAAGAGATATTAAAAATATTGTATAATGAGCACGACTTATGTGGTTGCAGTCGCTGTTAAGTGACCCGAACCCGAATTCACCTGCCAACTCAATGGCAGCACAACTGTACAAAGAGAACCGACGCGAGTACGAGAAGCGAGTGAAGACTTGTGTGGAGCAGAGTTTTGTGGATTAGTCGCAGGCTGTTGCAGCATTAATCAGCCACCTACAGCCATCAGATACAGTGGAGAACGTGCAGCCTTATCGAGGAGCTAACGCTAAAATATTTAGCATGTTTCTTCCTAAAGCTCTATTGAACTACCACGATGTGCAACATTAGACCGAATTTTTACAATGTTGAATAATAAATTATTATAAAATTGTGTATTTATTTATTTCGATACTTGATAACACGAAATTAGAGATTACTATTAAACGTTAGAAGATAATTAATACTTGGCGCTTTTGTTCGTGTGCTATGAAGCATCGTCTTTCACGTGCACAGAACTGTATTTTCAATTAAATTTTAGTACTTCATATAGTATATAAATTCACTTATTTTGTGTAATGTAATAAATATATATATACATATATGTATATATTTATATGTATATATATGTATATATTCACACGTACATATATATATATATATTATACAAACGTGAACATATATGTATATATATACATATACACGGCAGCCACAGAACACATACACACACACACACATACACACACAATAAATGCATAATTCCTCTTTATAATCTAATGGTTTTTTTTAACCTTTTATTGTTGTTTCGACATTTCAAATAAATTAATTATTATAACACTGTATGTTGTAAATATTCAAAATCTATAAAATATTTGTTGCAGTCCCTTTTGGATGAACCAAATCCAAACTCACCAGCCAATTCTTTAGCAGCACAATTATATCAAGAAAATAAACGGGAATATGAGAAGAGAGTAGCTACTGTTGTTGAACAGTCTTGGTTGAATTTCCAAGAAAGTCACACAGAAGACCCTCGCTGACATTAAGTATGATTTGTACTGGATTTCATGAAATGTATTTGATACAGTTTTTTATATCATTTTCACGAATATATGGCCTAAAATACTTCTTGCACCGCTAAATCTGTACATTAAATGTTCTATTGTTCTACAGATAACTATTTTTTTTTGCGTATCTTTTGATCACAAAATCTGGTTTTTTTGCCGAAATATAAAAACATTTATTTACTTTTTGAATATGTTTCAGATACATAAAAATGTAAAGCATTGGAGTGATGTGGAATCACACTGTGAACTTATGTGATCTTTACCTATAAGTATAAATATGATGTGTATGGTTTTGCTCATTACAATTAGATTTTAGGCATCCATATAAAGTAACATTAAAAGGAAAATATGCGTATACATACTTAATTATAAAAAGACCACTATGAAATAAGTTTAAGACAGATCAAACACTGAGATATTAATAGCTTACTTATATGTTCTACAAAGTAATCTGTTGTGAAGTAGCTTGCCTTTTTTGTGCACAGAAAGTAAAAATGTTAGTGTATAAATAATATAGTACATACAGTAAAAAATGATAATAAACTTTGTCAGAGGAATTCTATTGAATATTTGTCATTACCTAAAAAAGTTGAAATAATAATATGTAAGTAAAATAAGATAACAGCATGTACTTAGGGACTTGTTAATAGCACAGGATGGGAAGATGTGAAGAAAAATCAAAATCTATGACATCATAACAAGCAATAAGATTAATGAAAACATTAAATTTATTTCTTAAAAACATGTTTCATAAAAAATTTTCTTACAACTGTGCAAAACTCAAATTGCTTTTATAAAACAATTCAGTTTTATATACAGTTTAAGTTTAAATTCGGCTACAAAAGAATAGCTTGTCAAACACAGTATATATTATATGTACGGATTAGAATTTGTATTTTTAAAAATACACTTTTCTATATACAAAATAAATTTTTTCATTGATAAAAGAGAATGTACATAAAATGAAATTAAATATTCGAGTGTTGCACAGAGATTCAGTAACTTTCATTTATACACATTATGTATGTTTTATATCAAATACATGATAATCACTTACAGTGAATCTGTAACTATATTTTCTATACAATTATACATTTTACAAATAATACAATAGAATTCTACCAATGTTACTTAACGCGTATTGATATAGTAATAATTCTGTAATAAAATCATATGCATTACAGTTGTACAGATTTAAAAAATTATTAGTCTTAAAATTAATCTATTTTATTTATGACAATTTACACTACAAAATATTATTTCTGTTCTTTAATACTGCTATTATGTTTGAAAATTTGAATGTATACAATAGTCAATTGCAAAATCTAATTCTTTTAAAACATGTACAGGCTAAGGAAGTTCTTTAAACTCTCAACAAAATTTAAATGAATTTTAAAATATGTGCAGCAGTAATCAAAAGATACTTGTTTCACTCTTATTCGATAAATTCAGTCACGATATTTACAATAGAGAGTATTATACAAATATAATTTATCTTCTACTGTGAATAATTATTCGATAGTTCACACACATATTTATATATTAAAATACTTAAGGAACCAAACAAGTTCAGCCATTTTATCATAAGACTATTATTTCTTTCCTTAATTACCGGAAGTTAAACAATATATTTCATAAGACATTAAAATTGTACTTAAAATTATAATGTACCGCTTAAAGTTTTCTTTAGCTTTAATTAAGTCTTCCAAAGTTTAAATTGCTCACCAACTTTTTCCTGCTACGATTTCTCTTCTTTTTCCTTATTATACCTTTCTAATTCTTTCAGAAATTGTGCTTTGGGCTTCATGACATTCGGTCTGTCTCCTCTACATTTCGGACAAAACCATTTACCTTTAGGTTTAGTACTTAACGAGACACATGAGAAATGGAACCATTCTATAGGACACAGGTCGTTATCACATAATATCATTTCACCGTATGATATTTGATCACAAAGACAATATGTTGGCTCATCTGGATCAATTGCAAGATCATCCTCTGGTGGTGGTGGAGTATCTTCACGATGCTGATTTTGCTGATTACCCTGTTTAGATTTTCTTTTCTTTTTCTTCCCAGCATTAGTAGTATTTGTCTTCTTTTGATTGCCATTATTTGCATTGGACAAAGAGTTCGAACGTGTTTCAGCCATTGTAATCATGTCCATTGCATTTGAAGATTCTACCAATGTTTCTGTTCTTGTTCTTCTAGCTCTCTTAGTTTGTCTCTCCGAATTATTAGCATTGCCAGAAGAGTTGGAATTAACATTAGCATTTGTTTCACGTGTCGATTCGCTACTCTCTTGTTCTTTTCCAAAATCTATAAATAAATTAAAGTGAAAAAGATATATAGCATTGTAAATATATATATATTATAAATAAAGTTTATGAAATCGAATGACTATACCAAGATTTCGATAATCTAAATCCAATTGTCTGGATTTGTTCTCTATGAGATCTTGTACTTGTTGCACAATTTGTAACTTTTCATCTCCTATTTCTTTTGCAGCAATTAATGCTTGTTGTACTCTTAACAATGCTCTCCTTCTGGCAGTCAAGTCTGTGTCATTCTTTAATGCTTCCTGCTGTTGATCTACTTCCCTTAGATATGCTATGTTAAATGAAAAAAAAAGAAATAATAACTTATAATTTTTTATTGAAATATATTATTAGCGGGAAACAGAGACAAATCAAATTCAAACGTAAATATCAAGCAATTTGCATAGTGAAATAGTATAACTTTACTTTGTAGTGATTATTTATTTCACGAATGTAAATTGTTAATATTATCTTATTTTCTTTCGTACTTTTACTATGTATTAGACTTTTAAAGCTTGTAGATCACACTTTGTTTGATTTTTACTGATTTTCAAGTCACAAAAGAGGAAATATTTCAAATACAAATTAACGAATGTACACAGACACACAAGCGTACACTAACCACACACGCATACATACACATTCACGAATACGCATATGGGATGCACTTTCTAAAAGTTTGTTAAGCTCAATTACTTTGACAAGTGGCGTCGAGTTCTCGAAGCCGGGAAACGTGTCTTTGTAGATCGTTTGGCAAATTCTCCACACAGTCCAAATAATTCTCAATGTAAGTTGCTGAATATAAAGCCTCGACTACAGCTTGGTTTAACATGTTCGTTCTCTTACGAATTCTCTTCACCAGTTAAAAAATATAAAAACAATCCGTCCGTGAGTAAAATCTTCAGTATTGTTGTATCAACTTTTCCAACTTTTCGCACCATTTATGCAGATATGTGTGATCAATTAATTGACAACTACACCAATCTGGATCAATTGAATTGTAGGAAACCCAGGTAAACTGTTGTGAGACTCTTTTCAGATACTCCATCTGTATTTGTCATTAGAGTCAAAGATGGCGGACGAGCACCTAGCTCAAATTTCGCAAATTTCTTTCATCAAAACATGATATAAACACCGTGTAAATAACATGTTTTTTCTCTTCAAAATTTTTTAGATAGCCGTATCTGTGAAATACTTCAAAATTTCCTGCTTACGTATATAAATAATAATTTTTTTTTTTAAACATTTACAACGAGCGTACATCACAAGATCGAAAATTCTGAAATCATTATTTCAATTATTCTTTGACGATCTCGAATTGACTGTTCCTATTAATTGTTATAATTGTATATTTCAGTAAATTTTTACATGAGCGATGGGCACAAACTATCGGCATGAAATAAGCTTAATCGTAGTTATTTCAATTTTATACAGATTTAATATTACTTGACAGTTCCAAAGATAAACGACAATTTGTAATATATTCGAATTTTTATCGTTCTTGGAGAACAGAGAAAATCATATATTTATTTTCGTATAAAAAAGAATTGGCGATTTAAACGCTGATTTGACTAGCCCTCTGACGTCAAAACTTGTAGCACAGACTACCAATCCCGTCTCAAAACCCTATTTGATTTCGTTCGGTGGAGGAAAGAGTCGTGTTTAGGTCTCGTGTGCCGCAAAATCTGTGTGACGGTTACTGAGAAAATACTCGTTCTCTTCTTTTCAAACTTTGCAAGATGACGTCCACTGGAACATTCCAAGGATTCGGCGAAGCTGAAAGGAAATCCAGCAAGTAAGTGACATGCCTGTTATTTATCCTTTATCTGTCGCAGAAATATCGTATTGGTGTTGTGTGGTGCCTTTGTGCCTACACTGCGTCCTTTATTTATTTCAGTCGTTTACAGGCAAAGGAAAGGCATTAAAAGTATTGTTTATGACTAAAAATACTTTCACCGTAAACAATTATCATTGTCTTCATTATTAAGGCCACCAACCGTAGTCATTCGAATTTTATTATTTGAATTCTATCATCTTTGCGTGAGCAATTTGTTTAAAAGAATTATCAGTATTTAACGTATAAACATTAAACGTTTATTCTTGCTATCAGCAACAGAATGAAACGAATGGCGTCTTATTGGTTACTGACTTTTTGTTATTCACGGTGCGTCAGTTTGAACCGGTCATAACCGGACAATCCATGATCCTTTTTTGTCGTGGTAACGTTTTGGCAAATTTTGACATTAATTATGGCTCGAATTATTCATTTGCGATTTAACTATAATTGATATTGTGTTTGTTGAACACATGTAGGGTTCGACAAACTATATATCGCATACGTTGTCAAGATAACCGAAATTGAATTTTAAGTATCATATCCACGATGAACAGGTGCATTTATCCTTTGGCGTCACGCTGACATATTTATCAGTTTCTGAATAGATTACGACTATTAGGTCACAAATTCCTCAAAGTTTTTAGTGAATTTTATTTTCGACCGTTCTTAAAGGATACAATATTAAAGCTGTTATTTTCTTTTATTTTACTCTAGTGAATTCCTTTATGCAAACTTTTCTTTCTGACATTAAAATAAATGCAATTCTGAAAAAATAATTGTTACATTTCGCGATTGTAGTGTCGGTAATGTCTTAACTACACTGCAGTCGTAAGTGCAGAGGAATGGCAGCAGATTGCGTTCCCTGTACCATTTCGTTCAAAATGTTTAAAGTCAGTTTCGATTCGAAAATCGTCTTATATTTCTTTTGTTTTATACATGCAGCACGTACGTACCTACACATATCCATCTACATAATAAATAAATGTATATATATATATATATATATACATATGTAAAAAGGTATTGCTATTTTATTCATTTGGAAAATGTTCCGACTGAATTTCGAAAATGTCATCGAACGTCAACGTCTCGTCAACGTTAAAACGAGGATAAAAAAAAGCGTAATTTACCGATCGTACCGATATCATTACTTCGCCTGATACTTTCTAATATAGATAACTAAAAAATTCCGTGTCTCTGCACTGCGGTTCTCGAGTAACCTTAAGCCGCGGAATGTAGTCTTAACTTTATGCAATATATACAACATGTAAACGTCATAATTAAGAAAGCAGTGTCGTTTACATAATCCTTTTCTACTTTGTAAGGTCTTGGTGAGTGAGTTTACTCTTGCGAGTGTCACGTTACGAGTCTGTCGTTTTCGAGAAAAATCCCGTGGTTTACCGCGTAACGGCTAAACATCGCAGTGCATGTTTCTAATAAACGTCCCGGCTCGCTTTCTTGCTATAATTAAAAATAACAACCGAAGAACGTACGTGCATGTTATCGAAAAATATTATAATACGCTTTATTACGATACAACAACGATACGTTTATCGTCTGCGTTTAAATACCCTACAAGCCTCGGACATGTTCCAATTACCGGACATCCGGTGACAATGATAACAGAAAATGACGTGCGGTTAACCCTTTTTCCGTATGCGTGCTGAAAGGCTGAATAATTTCTTCTTTTTTCGTTTTCCTTTTTCCTTTTTCCTTTTCTGTTTCTTTTTTTTCTGTGAATCTACTGTTTTCGAATACGCAATCGCACGTTAGAAGAGACACTCGTCGGCGGCGTCTTTCTGCCGGTCGCAAATATTTTCCTTGGTTTGCCAGCGCGAATAATACACACGTTTCTGAGACACGAATCATGCTGTTCCAGGCTGAGTCACCCGTCGTTGTGTAGTTCCTAGCGTGCCGCATAGAGGCGTATACATTTAGGCTCGAAGCTTCGTAATTGCACAGGCATATGATGCTCTGCCCACTCTTTGTTCTCCCTCTTTCCGTTTCTCTCACGCACACCCTTCATTTCGTCCACTTCTTTTGTGCCCCTCGCTGTTTTTTTTGTTGTTGTTTGAACACGGGCAGCCAGGGAGACAATTCTGGGAATCGCATGGAAGCAGGGGGACATTAATTTTGAATATTTCCTTCGTTCGCGTGCGTTGCTAACTCGATCGGCTGCCATTCGCGTGTGGTATCGAATCAATTCCTGCGAATCACCGCAATCAAACGTTTTCTAGACTGATGTCTCCGGAATTACAACGTTCCCTGTCTCACTTCACCCCACGATATGCATTATAAGCTGAAATTTCAGAGACGGGGTTAACCATAATTTATCCTCGCCATAGTCTACGTGCTCGGCGAACATCGATAGGATTCATTTAAAACGCACATCCTGTTTATTCGCGATAAATTCTAAATCTCTCCAGAGAAAAGTTCTATCTGTCACGCGCGAGCTCCATGGAGGAAATAACCTTCAAGGCTCGCCCACGCGTTCTCGATCGTTGTGCCAATCCGACCGTATAAGGTAAAGCGGCGTAAGAGGTACTCCTGGTTAGGTCTAAAATCCAGAAAAACTGCGATGCGTAGGATAAATATAACCGTGGCCGGCAGGCCGACGAAATAGCCAAAGGAAGAGAGGTCGTGCCGTAGATTCCGAGTCTCTTTTCGTGTGTCTGCGCGAACGTGTGTCCCGTTGGGAGGTTGACCGTCCGCGCAGTCTCGGAGCGAATAAAACCGGCCTAAGGCCCCGTGCACACTTGCGCGAGGATCGTTCTCCCTACGCAAAGCCTGTGCCGTGTGACGCGACGGCGACGCAGTCGATCGCTCGCCGTCAGTGGATTTCGCGATTGTACGGAACGCGGCGGCACGCACGCACGCTTCGTTCTATCGTGTTTCTCGAGTTTTTAGAGGTGGCGCCTCCTCCTCGTGCGGCGCGCGTTAGAGGTTTCTCCTCGCGATTCCTACGGTCCGTCTCTTTCGTGCGAACGCGGTGGGGCACCGGTGCGACAAGGACACGGGACGACAAGGGGCGACGTGACCCAGCCTGGACTGACCCACGTCGTAGCTTGTTCGAACGCGCATAAACCGGCACGAATTGTCGCGACGCTGAAACTCGCGTGCCAGTGCGGTGTACGCGGTGATTCAGAGGACAGGGAACACCTCCTTCGCGAGACGATCAGAAGAAAATGTGGGCCGGGCAGGACGATACTCAGCGATTCAAAACCAGGTTCGTGATCACCAAGCATTTCTTTTTCTAGGCTATAATCGTTCGTTTACGTCCGTCTTGTCTCGTTTCGTTTCGTTTCGTTTCGTTTCGTTTGTCGATCGGTCTCTTCTGTACGGGTTCCCAGGGGGTGGGGGTAACTCGCGCAGTTCTTTTCCTGTCATTTTGACAGGCACATTATAACCTCGAAACGCCTTTCTCCTCGAGAATGCACACGATCGCGAGACAAGTTCGACGACCTGCTCTGTATCGATAGATCGGTATCGCGGCTCTGCGTATACGGTTCAATTAATTACAGCCCGGGGAATCGATGCGTCCGCGGAGGCCAGCCCCGCGTTCCGTGTCCCTGCCTGTTGCTTTTCTCGTCCGTTTCCTATTTTACCGGCCGAGCTCGCGGTACCGTTTTAGAATTTCACCGTTTATTTTCGCGGTCCCGTCTCCAGGATGGTCGCATCGATTCCTTAAATTACCACACCCCGGTATATACCCCTTACGCTTGTGCGCATAATTTATAATTCCAATCGACATATGGTTCGTCGAATCTGCGAACCGATCGAATCTCGCCGATCGCTTCACGATCTTTCGGATCGGAGGAAAGGTGGCTCGAAATTTAATCGAACGGATTATCTTTCGACGATCGTGACGAAGCATAGATTTCGACAGGTAATCGTTGCCAATTAACCGTCCGAAGGAGAACGGGAATCGATGGGGGCTCACCAGTCCAGTTTCTATTTTTGAGATCGCAGGCGAACAAGAACACGTAGACCTGCCGTTTCGAGGGACGGCCGCCAGAACCCTGTACAAAGGTTAATGCCAGTGTAACGAGACCAAGCGGTTGCCGGGCACAGACGGACGTGTGCTTCTTTTCCACCGCGTTGTTTCGTTTACGGGGCCGAGTCACGCTACTCCTCGTCCACGGAATTTCGAATTTCACGCCTCGGAACTTAACCTCGGGACGACTCGCCGCGCCGGTATTTTCTGGGAACGTACGGGGTGTCCGAGAATCACGCAACCGAGTCTGATACGTTCGACGATAGACGAGCCTCGATTATTACAACTGATTAATCATTTCGATAACCGAGTAGTTTCAGTTCGAAAACAAAGCTATTTTATTTTAACCCTTCGCAGACGAAATTATATATAAATCATTTAATTAATAGAAAAAGGGAAGCTACGTTGTAATCTTGATGTTCCTAATTAAAATCATTTGTTCGAGTTAGCCTTCCAGATACGAATATTTTATCTTACCGATATCATCGTGTCTCGCATACCGATGCGTTATAGCGCGCAAAAATTGGAATTCTGCTAAGGATCTCCCAATTAACATGAAACGTTGCAGTTGCGTGTCAGTTCGGGCAGACTTGATCAAAGTCTGCGATCCGCAGGCCACATCCCGTTCCGGCGCATAATCCGACTCCTCGTCTGTTGGTCTGATCGTTCGCAGCTCGTTCGAGACTCTTTTCTTCGTCCAATAATTCAGCGCTCGTCTCGTCGACGAAACGGTCGCCTTTATCGCGAACAGTCTCGAGTTCGAACCGAACCAACGAATCGGATGAATCATTCGCGTCGACGAGGAGATAAACGAGATAACGGGCGCAGACGTTGGCTTTCGTTTGAGAGTATCAATTGTTTGGATACGCGCGAACGTTCCCGCGGGGATAACGTATTTCGGGAAACTTTATCGTTCCTCGGATCGATGAGTCACGACGAGGGAGATTATCTCGATCGTTTCTGCGAGTGTCACCGTGCGATTCCAATCGGTCGCGAAGTTCTAAAGCTGCCAATTATTAATCTTGACGATGGACGATGACGTCCTTTTACCATCGAGTCGCTCAGAAGTCAATGGTTGAGTCGATTTCTCCAAGTTTTGGAATAAACAATATTCTGCTTAGTTACTCGAGGATCCACTCCTTCGTTTGCTCTAGATCAGAAAATTCCTTTATAGCTTCTGAATATGTTCTAATCATTTCAGAAGCGAAACCATTGATTTCCTCGATTTTTCTGTTCTATTACGAAGTATTCAATGATGAAGATAATACGTGCTCTTCGGAGAAAATTCCTAATCAGTAATACATAAATGTCAACCGAAGTTTCATTTAAGTTAGATTCGTTAACTTCTATTCGAAAGTCTCGTCGGGATGTTACGAGACAAGGGGTCAATAAAGAACTAGCTCAGCGAGCGTGCATCGAGTCCGCGCTTAGCGAGGCAATCGATATTAATTGAGACGTATCGCGGGAGTCCGTTAGGTACGGGTATCTAAGGCCGGTTTCCGGTTTCTCCTCGAGCCTTTCTGCGAATGTATTATTACAATCGAGCCGCGTTTTCGTTGCACAAAGGTCCCTCTCGCCACGGCGAGAGAGCCGACTGTGACACGGTTCACTTTGTCGTGTGGGTAGAACTTGTTTTTAAACAGGGCTCCGGTTGTACGCCGAGCGTAATTCTCGCGACCGGATTTCACTGAATATAATATCAACCGAAAACTTTCGTTCGGTTGCTCGGCCCCTGATTCACCGTTTTCCGCTGGCACCGGCGACGCCGGGTGGCGTTCGTTGCGTCCGGAACGCGTCGACGCGGTGCACTGCGGTTCCGCGAACGTTTCTTTCCTTGACACTCAAACTACCTCGACCAATCGGAGCGACTGCATTGCTTGCATAAAAAGCATCGAATATCCTTCGAAAAATGCTTCGAAATATAGAAAACCGTCGGCAGATGAAGTTAAATTGCATATCGATTGCTTAAATAATAGAAAAAGAAAGAAAACTGTTGATCTGCTAGTAGCTGCGTCATTTGCTCGCGACTTCTTCCAAATATGGAAATCTCATTGCTTTGAGATTCGAATGACCTTCTATCGTATCCGCGAGTAAAGCTCGGCTCACACCGAGGGACAATTATCCGTGCAGAAATTTCCCGTGGTTCGTATTCCATGTTTCCAGGGGAAAGAAAAAAGAAACAATTTTCACTCGAGTCCGCGCCACGCTTCGCGCGACCGTCTCATTCGGCCGACGTCTCCTGCGCAAGACACCGACGCTCCGGCTGTCGATGGCCGGTCGTTAAGTCCGTTAACGACGGGGTCAGTCCGTTTCGCCGTGAGCTGGATAGAGTTTTGCCGCGTATCGGGCATCGACCCTTTACACACGCCGGCAATTTTTTTCGATGCCGGCGCGCATCATCTTCCCCCGACTGGCAATTCGCTCGTACGCGCGCATACACGCATAGGCGCGCGCGGTCACTGCTTGTTTCCCTCGTCCTACTCTAATTGCCGTCAATCTCCTGGCGCAGGAGAAGAGGAGGAGGGCCACTCGAACCGCCTGAAAGCCACTCGAGATAATAAAGTCGAGTAGCCGTGTCTCGTCTCGTCTCGGCTCGGCTTGGTTAGGTCGCGTGGGCGTTTCGCGCGACGATCCGCCCGCCGCCGGATTTCTCTTTCTTCTTCGTCCCATCTCCGCCAGCGAATTCCGCGACGTCTTATCGGCTCGTCTTGTTAACCCTTTCGAAACGATGGAAATACCAAGCTTAATTGTCCGTTTCTTCGGGGCCGCCGTGAGCAACCTTCGTCTCGCGGCGCACCGGAAACCAGCGGCTTCGTGGATCAAAATCGAGATGTTCTTCCAGAAAATTGAAAACCCGATATTCTGCTCGCGTCGCGACGAACGCGGTGTCGGCGGTAATATTCATTGGTTAGTCTTCAATAGCTACTTCTCGAGCTACGCCCTTGAACGTTCGAATTTGCATACGGATGCGCAGTCCGCCGGTCACCGATTTAGTAGACGCGAGCATGACGACCTTCCACGGATGAATGGAAACGATTTCCATTCATTTCCAGGGTTTTTCGATCCGCTCGATGCCGGCGTTCCGCGCGTTCCCAGGGCGTGTCGCGTTTCATTCGATACATCGAAGCGACGAGACGAGCCGCGCGAAATGCAACGCACAGAGGTGTGCAGCCCGCGTGGTTGTCGTCGGTGTCCTGTTGCAGTGGGAACCGTCGCTTTTCTCCCGCGACTCGTTTCACCGTTCCTCTCGTGCATTCTCGTGTTCCGTTCACATTCGACCGGTTTTAAAAGTCCCTCGCCTGGCACCGGCCTGAATCGCGAACATTTCGGCTCTCGTCTTCGACGGTGCCTCGAAGGCTCTTCGATTGCATTCCCCCTTGATCATTCCCTTTTATCCTAGCGCGGCGATGCCTCGGTTAACGTTTGCCCTCCTCGAAGGCAAACCGTTCAACGAATAGCGCTAAAGAAAACTTATTCAGAAGTTTTAGCTTAGCTTCAAGTTACTTTTACATTCACGTTACCATTTCGACATCGGTTGTCTTACAAGCTATCATTATTCTCTCGTCAACGTGTTAATTCGGAATCAACGTTCCCATTCGCTTCGGTAGCTCCGAGAAATTAGAGAATGTTTTGTTCAACGAAACGAATCGATAGAACAGTTTTCGCACCGGTGTCCGCGTATTTCCACGAAACGCATCGAAAGAGTCAGAAGAATACCTCGGGCTCGAGGCAGCCGTAATCCGCGTCTGTCCTGAATAGTTAATTCGATTATCGCGGGCGCACGCAAGGGAAACTATTCGTTCCGCGGAAGTTCACGGTTGATCGTGCGATTACGTGGTAACGCGTCCACGGCCCTTCAGACAGAATATTAAAGCCCGATCGGAGTCGTGCCGTATTTGCATGCGCGCGTAAGTACACGCCGTGCGTCGAACCATGCCCATTCCCATCCGCGTCTTGCCGTTATTAGCGAATTCGTTCACGAGCAGGTACTTGGCAGCTCTAACAGCGTGTCGGATTGAATGCAATCACGGCTGATAAGCGGCTACAATGTCCACGCAAATGGACGCTGATTGCTATTGTTCACGACAATACGATTACGTTTATTTAGCCGTGGCTTTCTCCCCGGTTAAACGAGCGCGCCATCTTTCCCCCGTTGGCACGCTCGCCCGTGCCATTTTCATCTCTCTCTGTCTTTCGAGCGTCCGATCGCTCGGACGCCTAGGATCTCCGCGGAAATCATCTGTTTCCGCGCGAACACTTTCTCCGTATATTCTCGGAACATCTACGAGTACGAAGGGAAAGAAGTAGGAAAGAGAACTACAAAGGAAGCCTAGAACTCAGGAAAAATTCCCTTCCCTTGAACGTTGCAAAGCGAAGGAGCAGAGCAAGCTTCAAAGCGAGCGCGGATGAAAGTTAGCCGCCGCGGCTAACGGTTCGCATTAGTTCGGAAGATGAAAATCACGTGTGAAAATGTTTCCAGAAGAGCCGATAGCTCCGCCCTCCGTCCGGGGATCGGAAGAATGTAAAAGCGAGAAGCGCGACTCGGCGTCCGTCCACTCGCTAATCCGGCGTGCCATCGCTCGCCGATGAAACGGCTATCCCGCGTCTCCGGCTAACTAATTCGGCCCGCTTTCCGCTTCCGTTAACCGCGCGAATCATCCGTGAACGCGGTTCCCGGCCGATCCGCGAGAAATCAGATCAAACGGAATTTAATTAGCCGGTGCCGTTCCTCCGCTGGAAACACGCCCATAGAAAGTACCGTGAAAGAAAGCGCGCGCGCCCCGCGACACTTTCCTCGCGGTCAGATCCAGATCGCCGATCGTTCGGAACACACTGCGGATAAGACCTGATTCACACCGGTGATCGACGGTATTCCTCGGATCGAGTCGAATCGTAACCGAGCGTATAATCCTCGTCGACGCGATAACATTTGGCCCTTTGCTAGACTTTGATAGACAATATTTTAGTCCCTCGGACTTGCTCTTTTCTTTGTTGTTTCTAGATTAGAAAGCCCTTACAGTTTCTGAATATGTTGTACAATAATTGCACAAAACAATAATTTTCTCAATTTTTCTTCTCTGGACTGACCCGACTCGTTTCTTACGACAAATGTTCATTATTTTCATAATATTCAGCATCAGAGCAACAGTCTCACTTAAATTAAGAGACAGAATCATCGTTCCTTTTCGAGAGGAATGCGAAATGCACGTCGACGAGGCAGGATTGCTACCGATGATTCGATGCGAACGCTGAACCGCGTTTCTCGATCGCGGCCGATCGTGATTTAACCGCGCCGTTCACCGTTAGTGTGAATCGAGCCTAATAGATCGGTCGATCTCCCTGGCAAAAATTCCGTTCTTCTTGTCGGTCCCCGAGAAAAATGGCGGGCGATCTCCCGAGCAAAACCTGGCTGCATCTTGATTGCGGCCGCGCCGCGGAACGAACTTTCAGCCGGATACCTCGTGTCCCGAGCGTTTTCTTGCCCGCGCCCGGTCCATTTATCCATCGCGGGCTCCGCCGAACGCCTCGCTCTCCTCTTCCCCAGGAAAATACGGCCGATCGGGCCGACATCTCCACGGTTTTATCATAACGAGCGTGGTTTTTCGCCGCGCAATTATTCGAACGCGATTACGCTCGCTATTACCAGCGTTTTTCGTGGCCGCGATCACGGCACACAATTGTTTGCGATCCATGTCGGCGATGGCGTCCGCCCCGTTTTTCCCCCCCTGCGCGCGCATTTTTCCGTGTTCTTTCGAGCCTCCTTCCGATCCCTGGCAAATTGCTTCGCGGCAAATTGATAAGGGGCAGGATTTATTGGAGTATTACTCTTCCTCCCGTTTCTTTTGGGGAATTGAAGGCTCGAGTCGAGTACGTCTGTCCGGTTCTCTCGTTTCGAATGATGGAGGGTATCCGAAAGAGGATGTCTCGTCGCCGAGACGTGTAAATTCTGCGCGAAGATACATGAATATATCGAGGCTGCCGACAGCTAGCCTCGTTTATTCCTTTTTCTTTCTTATATTTCTCGCGATGCGCGTTCGCTTTGCTCTCGTTCCGTCGAGAGCAGCGTGCATTTCGCGAATATTTGTGTCGATTCTCATAGTTCCAATTACAGGGATACGTGTATTTATCAAGCCTCCAATTTCCGAGGTCTAAATAAACGAACGCTCGAGTTTTCTAGGAACGGTGTAATAAACTGTACATTAAATGTCCGCGAGCCTAGT
Organism: Nomia melanderi; assembly: GCF_051020985.1. Taxonomy (NCBI): domain Eukaryota; kingdom Metazoa; phylum Arthropoda; class Insecta; order Hymenoptera; family Halictidae; genus Nomia; species Nomia melanderi. The sequence continues at coordinate 17,011,048 of NC_135007.1, forward strand.
GTTAAGCAGCCTACTTCCAGCTACCGATACTTCGCTTTCTCGAGCACCGTCAATACAATATTGTTATTATTTTCTATCGGGCCACGGTAAACGCTTGCCCGCCATCCTTCCGACTTAATCGCCGGATGATTACAGTAATGGCGAACCCGTGTTCACCCTTTAACGCGTTAGATTAGACCGAGGCGGCCGGTAATTCGTGAATTTGAAACCCGGTACGCGAACGTTTATCTGTTGCTCGTGATCCCCGGTGTTTTGTGGAGTGCCTCGCGCAGTCCGTTTCGTCTTCGAACGACGCCATTAACGTATCTCCACCCGGAAGCTCGATAACGAGCCTTTCGATTGTGCGCGGCGAGCTTATTGCCAACGTATTAATTGCCCGTGTTATTAAGCTCCCGCCACGCGCGTTATCTCTGCGCTTCAAGCATCCTCAAAAATACTCCGACCGAAACGCTCCGAATCCCTTGCCTTGTAATATCGACTTACAGAGGACCAAACGTAAGACTCTGTTCTCGAATGAAACTCTATACACGTGCCAGTACTTATCTAGAAATAAAAAACCCTCGTGGCTTTTTTGCCAACGGCTCTCCACTTTCGAAAGAAATGAGTTTCAAATTTCTGTTACCCTAAGAGTACTACCTAATTTTCAATGCTGATATCATCCATTTCTTTCACGGTCAAGAAATATACAAAACCCTCAACAGATGAAGCTAAATTACATATCGATTACTTGAACAATAGAGAAATAGGAAACTGAACTCTTGAAGTTTCAGTACCTGAATCATCTGTTTGCCATTCAATGCTTCAAATATGAAAATTCGATCTCGCTGAAATGTCGACATCCGTCCGCAAAGGGTTAATAACATAAACACAATTCTAAAGATCGACTGTCGCGCAGTCGTCGCAAGGACCCGCCGCAGGGGACGCGCGCGGCGTTCGCGTTCCTGAAATCCATACGTTTTCTAGACTAATTTCCGAGAGCCGCAGCGCTTGCGGTCTAATCCTTTTCCCCGTTGCGGGATTCTTGGTGGCACGCAATTTATCGCTGGCCAGTGGGAAACGGGGCGGCCGGCGGGAGCGACGGAGACGGAGAGAGAAGAAAGGGAGTATTAGCAGCTCGCGGACGATTGTCGGAAGATAAAGCGAAGACCACACGGAGAACACGAGCCGAGAGCGGCGCACCGGTTATATCCCCGATGCAACGGCCGTTGCAAAACATCGCATTAATGTTGCCGCGGAACGATCGCGCGGGGATTACGGTCGCGGGTATCTAGCCATAGGGGATCGGACACGGGGCCACGCGTGTCCGCAGCGCGCGACACAATCGCGGACGTTTAGGCCAAGTGCACACGAGCGGTTTGCGGTGACTCTTGCGGCGATTCTTTCCGGCGAACGGAGGCGTCGAACTCTTTCGTTCCACGCGGGAGAAGGACGACGAAACGTCGCGTCCTCTGTTCCTCGAAAGCGATCCTCGCCGCGTTTTCGCTCGGTCCGAGCGGAGGCAACGGAGGAAAGAATTCCGAACGATAGTGTGCACCGGGCCTTAACCCGCTCGTAAACGTCCGAGATCGCTGGAGGTTCGAGAATTTCCTCGGTCCGGAACTGGAACGAATCGAATGTCATTCCGTGAACCGGACCCTGTCAGTTGCGATAATCACGGAATTTTATGGGTTTCTTGTTTCGACGATCGATCACGCTACGCTCTGCCCGTACGACGACTTCGTCGTGGCTCTCGCGAGACCGAGGATCGCGAAGAAGTTCACGGTGGATTAGGGGAACTCGAAGTATTCGACTGATAGAGCTCTGCTAGCTTCGAGCGAATGATTTTTGTAATCGGTTCGCTTGTTAGGTTCGAGAGTAACGAGGTTCGATATGTAAGATGCATGGTTTCCCTAAGAATCGATGGTTTTTCTCTGTCTGTTCTTGCTAGATGGTCCTCCGTTGCTTGCACCGTTTCTCAACGCGAAATTCTGTGAAGTTCACCGCTAAATCTACCTAAACGCAGGAGAGCTTAATATCCCGGAGTTTCTCCGATGATTTCCGCTACGAACGAAAGGTCGACCGCGACTAGTTTCGCTATTGACACGGTGTCCGCTCGTTCCTCTACGTTCCTCGTCGGATTCTTATGTCGAACGTGCGAGGAACACGCCCCTCTATGGCTGAGAGCTTGGAATGCGCGATACGGCGAGGCGAAAAAGTACGACTGCTGGCCAGACGCAAGAACAACCTGAGCAGCCTAGTTCGTTCGTCCTGCCTGCGCATTGGAAACTCCGCAGTTTCGGTATCCGCCGGCCGGGTAATCTCTGAATTAGCTGCCGGAGATCTCTCCGGCCGATCGAGACGCGTAACCTAAATACCCGAAAGCGTGCCGCCTGCAAAAACCGCGATCGCTTTCCTTTCTTTAATCGACGCGGTTAATTCGACCGCCGACGTTGCGCTCTCTTTTTATAGGCGTCCGCGTTTTTCGCGTGAACCTCGGGGGACGCCGAGGTTCGAGCACCGTTTTTCACCTTCCTCGTTGAACGGGTCGAACGTCGAGCTAGTCGCTCGGCGTTTAATACGATCGATACGCAGTCTTTATAAGAACTGTAACAATAGATTCGACTGGATTTCCTCGGATGTTCATTAGGTCATCCCATAAGTAGTCTTCCTACGCCAGCATCTATCGTAAAAAATCAATATCGACGATTCTCGTTAATCCCCGATGCATCGACCATCGTTGCGCACGGTGTTCCCATCGATTCTCCACTAGCATCTTGTAAATTCCGGTCGCCGAAGCGTTAATTTCCCATTTCCCTCGATCGCATACCGCGCGCGCCGATCGCTGACCAACAACCCGACGCAAAGTCATTGATCCCGCCGGCGGTTTTCACAATACGAAGGATTCCCTCTGTTCGCTGCTCGAAAGTCATCGTAAATAACCGAAGCCTTATCGGCCGCGACCACCGAGTATCGGGCGTTTACGCGGATAAGAGTATTTATAGACCGGCACGCGGAACCCGCGGCGGGGAAAAAACGGCGTTTTTCACTCAATTAAGCGACCGACTCGGATCGAACCGAATAAAATGGAATCCTCATTTACGCGGAGTCGGCTTTTTACCGTGCGCCAGGGAGCTTTTTTTCCATCGGAGCAGTATCCAGGACTGCCGTAATCGTTCCCATTCTTGCCGCGTTCGGCTCCGGCGGCCTCGCGCAAAAATCCCCGAGCGTTCAGCTTCAATTTCCTTCGTTTTTTCTTCCTTTCATCTCGCTCTCCGTTTCCTGCATCCGTCTTCCCTCCACGAAGCCGCGAAATTCTGCCGTAATTGCGCGAGCGCGAAGGAACTCGCCTCCGGAGGCGGCCGAGAGAGAGAAAGAGGGAAAAGGCCGGAATCATGCTCCGGCGTGCATGCCATTTTTCGCAGTTTCGTTGACCACGCTACCGCCGCGAGAGCTATAATTCCCGTCGGAAATTAAAGCGTGCGCCCGCGCGCGCGCGTAAATATTTGCCGACTGCCATCCGGGCGCTGCGCGCCGATCGTCGTTCGTTTAATGGAGGACATGTCCGATACCGGGGTCCCCCTTACTTACTTTTCCGCCGATGCTGGCACACATTTCCGACCGGAAAACCGCGCGCAGGATCGCGGAAGACGCCGCGCAACTTCTAATTAGTTAAGCCACATTAATATATTATATTATTAAATATAATTGCCCGCCGCGCTGCGTACAATGCGAACGCGCCGGCGATTTCTCCGACGAATTACGAAGATGTACCGTTCTCGACGAGGAAGGGGTTCGTTTCTGAACGTCGATCGAACCTTGACGCGGAACGAGTTGATGGGAGATCGACGAATGATCGACGGTGGAACCTGCTATTCGTTAAGATGGCTGCTTTTGGATTTCTCGGTTTCCCATTGCTAGAATCGTAGAAGTCTTTCAGGGTATATAATACAATGGATATCGCATCGGATTTTTAGAATAGAGAATTAGGTATGTTCGTTGAATCGACTGGTTTCTAGATTATAAGGCATTCAGTATGAATTCCAAACTCCTCGAATAACTAAAAAGCAGATTGTTTATTCCATTGAAATTCACAAAGAGCAGAAAATATCGATGAATCGCACTGATAGATAGACTGAAATCTATCGTTAAACGTAACAACTTTGTCGCAGTCGCGCGATTCAGCTCGGATCTCAGGATTTCCCTGCGGGGAGACGATTAGGGGCCGGCCACTTCATTAACAAACAATACGTTATGATGAAATCTGAATAAAGCCCGGAAGGGACGAGCTTAGAGAAGCTTGATGCTCTTAATTAGAGGGAGCGTGGCCCTAACGATCCCGCGAAACGATTCCGCCCCCGATCGTAGCCGTGCCGACATAATTACGATCGTATTTATCATTAATTATCTACGGCTGTACGCGTATCCACCGGCTATTTGACCGACATTCGCGCGAACACCGTCTGTTCAGTGTACAACCAACAACGACGGAGAATTTCATTTTTCCCTCCACCTCGAGTAATGAATCAAACGGCAGAAACTTGCGCACTGAATTAACTCTCCGCTGATGGGTGATGGCGGTTCTGATACCACAGTAGAAATGAATATTTATAATTAGAGTTCACGGGGGCAAATTCCAACAGTTCAATTCCAAGCAGTTGCAACAGTTTCACATTTAATCGACGAATCGCGATCTAATCGTTGGAAAAGCGATCGGTCGATTGGCCAACGATCACGGATGTTCACGGATTATTTCATACAATTCCACGCTACTAATTATTCCGTCGCGTCGCGCAACGGCGATTTGACGGATCATAAGTTTCACTGCTCGCTGATCGCATCGAATATTCCGAGAACCCGTGTCTTCCCCGAGCCGCATTAAATCCACAGTCGGATAGGCAACCGAAAAGGAAGAAGAGGAGATGGTAATCGCAAGATGAGGTGTTAATTCGATTCGCGACTCGCGTCGCTTTCCCGCCGAGCGAGCGATCGCGCGCGCGGGTCGCGGCGGCGGCGGCTTATCGTGCTCGTAATTACGATCCGTTTCGCGTAACTTATAGACTCGTCTGCGCGTACAAATGTTATCACAAGGGTAGGATTGATCGCGTGTAAACGTACCCGGTGCTCGGCTCGCCGATTTATCATTCGATCGCGGCTCGAGATCTCGCGAAAACCGGCGGTCGAACGAAAACAGGAGAAACACGGCCGAAGAAAGAGACCGCGCGCGCGCGCGATCGTTGCCGAGGAACAGTGACGGTAGCGAAAATAAAATGCTCTCGCGGTTGCAAATGTTGCTGGATAGATCGTAGATTTCATGGGTTTATAATGCAATTATATCGAATTTTATTGGGTACGCGATATGGTGGATTCACGTGGAATACGAGGCGGAAGATTTATTCGTCGTTAACTTGTTTTCCATTATCAATCGTTAACCTTGCGAGCGAACCTTGAAATAAATATTCAGCTGTTCTCTTTGTCCGATAAATCATTCGCTGATAAAGTAGCTTTATCAAGCGCACTCCCGGAAGAAATCGCGCGGGACAAGCAGTTAATCGAGAGCCGAAGCATAAATACGACAAAGTTCGATCGGCGGCTGGTCTGCTCTGTTCCCTCGTAACGCGAACTTTCCACCTAGTTACGATAACTGTAAACACCGCGCTCGTTGCTCCTCCGAAGATATTTCATCGTTCGTGACGCCCGGCGAGCCACGTGCACGCACGCCAGCGAAATATAACATCCACAGAATTATTCGACAATTTACGACTGTCCCCGACTCCCGAAGATGCTAGCTGTTATGAACAAGCGTTTTCTTGCTTCAGTTTCCTTCTGTCCTTTACTTTCTTTCCGCTCGATTTTCTGGGATATTACCTCACCGATCGCAGAACAATCATCGCGATACTCCGCGCGATTATAATAGAATATTACTCAATTAGATACTCTCTTGAAATAGAACGCAAGCTGATAATGTCCTCGACCGATATCCTAATCGCGGATGAGGGCTTCAAAGTTCAGCTTCAGTCGAAGGTCGGAACGACGAGAAGTCGTATCGAAAATTCTCAACTCCTAGTCCTACGATTCCTTTCATAACTACACTCTCTAAGATAACTGTCTTCAACCATTCATCCAAAAGCAGAGGAATTAAATTCCCGAGTATCCCACCTGAACCCTAAACAATCGAGTTCAGTTTGTGACGTTCAAACGTTCATATTTGGAATACCAAGTCGCAAGAGATCAGCACGTTTCCTTTTCACATTAATTAAGCAATTTTGTACAATTCAGCTTCATCTGCTGAAGGTTCTTTTCAAAGTATCTTCGTCCACGAAGGGTTGTTTCCCTCCAGAGACAGGTCATCCGAGTGAAAGGTTATTCCCTAGCAGCATCTCGAAATTAGCTCGTAGAAATCGGCGTTCGTAGCGATCGCCGGCGCATCCGACGGCTTTCCTTCGTTAAAGAGGCCGCGACACGACTAGGTTGTTGCGCAAGAGGCACCTGATTACCGCCACGAATCTTCGCGCAGGCCGCGTGACCGCCGCGTAACAATAATTCGCCGCGTTAACGTGGTTCCAGACGTTCCAGACCGCGGACGCATTAATGCCCGATAGCGCCGGCACGAACGGCCCGCGACACGCGACCGTCGCGGAATGTTGCGTGCACACGGCACGCGAAAACGCGTGCACCGACGTTATTGCAGCGGCGTGCTCGATAAATATCAATTTTCCCCGGGCAAACAGTGGAATGCTACTAATTAGGCGTCTCGAGGTAATCGTCTAGGATCCAGCCGGGGTTCGGAGACGTTCAGAAGCGACACGAGCGAACCGCGAAGTGGATTAACCCTTAGCTCTCGAAAGATCTTCAATGGAAATATTCAACACTTTCTGACGACATATAGGTGATATTGTTTGAAACTAGTTTAACGATAATTCATAGATAAATTAAGCAACAGAGGTGTTTTATTTCAATATTTCACGTAGCAATGCAATAATTTGAAGTATTGAATATTCAACTTCGTTCCGTTGCATGGAATCATGTGACTGAGAGGTTAATTAGACTTCTAACGAAACCGAGACAGTTCCCTCCGACGAAAATTCCGTATTCCAAAGGCGTTCGGAGAAACGAACAACCTTGCGAGTCAATTAATCGCAGTGTTCCCTGAACTAAGGATACTATTTTCTCTTAATTGGTGATCTCGGTAAATTTCAAGTTACAAGTCCTAGCGGATCGATAACGATAACGCGGCGGCCGAAAGAAATCGCTTTAATGTATCACCGGCGAATCGTCGATAAGCAGATAAGACTCGGATCGGAGGAAAACAGGGTCGGCGAGCCGGAGGTTGGGGGACAGGAACGAATTCTCGGTCGGAACGGGAGTTGCCGGCGCGTACGAAAAATCGAGAAATCATCGGTCGGCACGAAGATACGCGATAGAGACGCGAGTTATGGGGGATTAAATGATAGTGGTGCGCCGCGCGCATGTTTATCGGCTAGGACGGAACGAATGTCTCTCCCGAAGTGTATGAATTCGTTCGAGGAATGAAATCGGATCCGGATTGAAGGAGGTCCTTCGTCCAGGAAACGATCAATAATCGATCGCATAAAATTCGCCGGGGAGTTAGAGTTTCTCTCCGGTTTTCTCCGGCGACCTCCTCCGGAAAATTCGAGACACCTGACCGCCGCGACGATATCCGTGATTTATCCGAGGCCCGGCTCGCGGCTGGGCGTTCTCGTATTCTACATTTCTCACGATTTACGGCCGTCCACCGGTCGTAAAAGCTCTCGTTTAATAACCATCCTCTCTGCAATTTGTCACGGTCGTTGATTCGATACTCCTAAACGCGCGGGATACACGCCGCTCCCCCGTTATTTGTTATCTCGATCGGGCTTCGGCGACTCCGGCCTGTCCGCCATTTTGGAGAACCGTTCCATTCGAACCGCGTCCATTCGAAAGGATCCGGCGCTCGATCCCCGAGCGATAAGTAGCTTCTTCGTTCTTGTAATTCGTACTTTCATTGCGCGCGAGAGGAAATTGATCTTGTAACGTGGCCTCGTGAAATTAGCTTAATTAACGCGCGGACTGCCGGTGGCCACCGGTGACCGCGCCTGGAGCGCTCGGAAGCCATTATATTAGGGTATAAAACTGTTTTAACGTCCCGCCGATTGAAATACTGTGTAGAATTTCATGGTAAACATCAAGTTTTACGGATCGCATAGCCGAAGAATTTTTAATCTAACGAATAGACGAGCTGCCTACGATCGCGCATCCCCGGGACGATCTTCATTATCGTTCATTATCATTGCGATTGTTGAATGGCCGAAAGAGTTTATCATTTCGTGGTACCAAATCCAATAAACGCGCGTACGGACGCGGGGGAATTTATCTCGGCTATGAAAATCTAGAAGCATTCCGAAACCGGAGAGCGCACCGATTTCGCGAAGGGTGGCTCAATTAATAATCGTTTCCATTTACCTTCGCTGCGGAAGAATGAGTGGCGCGCAAAGAGCTCGCGATTCTCCGCGCGGTGGACATCTTAATTAATCGAGGGGCAAATGGATTTAGATGTTGCCCGGGGATCCCGTAATCGATGATCGGTAAAGATTTCGTGCCGCGGTCGTTACTTTTCCGCGCACCTGTCCCCGTGATCCATCCAAGATGGACACGGTCCCGAGGTTCCCCGGGTTCTTGCCACTCGTCCCCGACACGCGTGCTTCCTTTTCTTTTCGTCAGCGACGGAGGCCCTCGGTGATCGATCGAGCGTTACCCGAGCGGAGAGCCAGAGCCTTTTTTGTCCCGTCGTTCCCGATCTCGAGCCGCGATTATCGATCGTTTTCAGACCGATCCAGGAGCGAGCCGCATTAACGGCCGGACCCGTTTCTTTGCCGAGCGAGTCGTGAAATCTTAGCTGTTCTCCGCGGCCGCGTCCTATCCTCCCAGCGAGATCCCATAAATGATAGTCCGCGGCGGGTATAAATTTCACGAGCACGCCTGGCCGGTATACTTAGACCGGCCGGCGAGTAAAAAGCTCCTTTTCCCTCTGCGAAAACGCAGCTTCGCGAACGTTCGACGTTTCATTCCGCCCAGTCGAGCAACATGGACGATCGCTGGCGATGGGAACAGCTACTTTCCCAAAGGAAGTGTTGCTTCTCCGTGAAAAACATTTATTAGAGTGGATTTATTAGAGTTTTATCGTCCGAACATAAGGAAACTACAGTCACGTTCTATGATCTCTGTTGATTCGGAAAACAAACGAGGAGATAAAATAAGATTATCGATCGCGAGTCACTTAGCGCCGATTACTTTCTACATTTCCACAGGATACGATTTTCAAAATAAACGATCGCCATCGATGGATAAATCTCCTTCGACAACCCAGAAAATTGCGTCCTTCTTTCGCCGGTTCTTTGGTTCCACTCTCCGATCCTCGGTTCTCCCCCAGACGTCCGATCCAACCCCTTTTTTCCCTCTCGGAATTATAGACCGGATCACCTCGGACACAATGAAAAGCGACCGTCCCGGTTCTTTTATCATTCCCCCGGACTCATCCGAATTTTTTCCGTGTAAACACGTTATTGACGCAACCAGGCGGTCGCGTCGGAAGAAGATTGCGCCCGGTTGTATCGTAGTTTCTCGTTCGAAAGTGGAGTGAATCGATCGAGCACCGTGACGACGCCGAAGAAAACTCCCGATCCTCTCCGCCGCCGACTCTGAAAACTGTTCTGGACGCCTCGGTTACGTAACAAAGTTGCACGGAGCCGGTTCTCATCTCGACCGATCGGGTTCGTTACGGACGATGCGCCGATGAAACACGATACACTCCGCTGGTAGCCATTGTACTCGTTGGCAAACGCAGTTTCCTTCGAGGGGATGGTCACCTGCGAGGGCTCCGCTACAATGCGAGCTCAGAATTTCGATTTATTAACTCTTCGCGGTCGAGAATCCGATTTGGAGCCTCTAATTTCTGAAAATTCGAAGCTGAAAACTCACTGGAGTTAGAGAAGAGACATCGTGTATCGATTTTTCGAGTGAATCTTTTAATAATCACGAGGAATGTTATTTATTCCAGTGAAATTTACAAAAATCAGAAACTTTCAAACGATTAACTTAATCGCACTGACTTCCGAGGGAGTTATTTACGAGTACCAGGATTCAGATGCATGTTCCACGATGACGTGCGACGCAAAATACAGGAGCGACGTTGCTATTATGTTTAAAGTAAACTGGGGATAGCGTGGATAGCAATCTACGATCCCCTTGCCACATTCCCATCCCGCTTCCGAAGAAATCCGGCGGTCCTAACAATCGGTATCGCGTTGCCTTTCCATCCGCGATCGCTATCGCTGAAATAATCGGTTGTAAAATCCTGCGCTCGGATATCGCGAACGCCAATTACTAACTTGCACAATTATTATACTATATTTTAATCTTATCATTAACACGCTCGGCGCACCTGGGTACTGTTAACAACCGACTTCTTCGTTCGCCTTTCAATCATACACCGGGTGTTCCGGTCGAAGTAATGCTCGAGGATACTGGAAGCTTCTGTTTGCTCAATATACACGTTTTATGGAATTTACAGTAGTATGCTGTCGATCGTTGCGTGCATTAAATTGCACATTATCGAACGATAAAAGAATTCTCGAAAAATCTTCCACATCTTTGAGGAAATCCAAAAAGGCTGGCTTCGAACCCGTCCGATAGCTCCAATGTTAACGCTAGATTCACGAACGTCCATTGTACAGTTTATTGCATTGTTCCCAGAACAATAGGCATTCATTCGTACAGATCCTGGAAATTAGAGCCACAAGAACGGGAAATTAGAATCCGTATTCGTATAAGTGGCTCAACAAAAAACTACTACCATCGCTAAATAATGCTCGCGAAATTTAATATCCGTCAAATCGACGTGAGTTCCAGTGCAGCTCGCGTTGCGTCGGGGCTGTGCGCAAACGCCCGTTCTCTGGACGGAACTCGATAACTCAACAACTCGACAAAATGCTTCAGACAAAAGTTGTGGGGTATAGAGCTGGAAACACGGTGATTACATCTCTGACTCATTAGGGAGATATTATGAAGATTCTTCGATGACAATGGACACTTTGCGTCGCGATTCCAACGTTGTGTAAACAGAAACGGAATTTACTTGCACGAAACTTTTATTTCTAAAATGAAAATCATTCTGTACAGCGCGGACTACTTAGCAGTGCATCGGTGACCTTCGAGAATTCGTCGCGCAGCGAGTTACACGCGGATTTTCCAGGCGCTGCGTCTCTCCGTTAAGGGCGGCCGAGTCGCCGATGAAGTCCTGCGGAAGTCGCATGAAAATCAGTCTCGGTTACCTGACTTTTAACGACGGGAAACGTTCTAATTGCACCGGCGGTGCATCGCCGCGCCGCGTTTCATCGCCGATCGAAATCTTCGTTCGCGTTTAATCGAGCGGAATGAGACAGAACAGAGCGCACCCATCGTCTCCTTCGCCGGCGCGGTTCACGATGCACTCGGAACGGGGAATATCGGCTGGCCAAGGTCGGCCCCTGCGTCCCGTCGCGTCGTTTTATCGCCGTTCCCCCGGGCGATACGGCGCTGCTTGTATCTTTTAATGGTTCCTTGAAATTCGATTTTATGAAGCTGCGAATAGCTGGGAAATTGGCGATGATGATTGGATTACCGCGACCATACGGTATAACGAGAATTTCGAAGTTAATCTGTTTCTCGTCGTGTTGCGCGCAACTGTCGAGTGCCTTCTCTTCGAAATGCCCACGGTCGACGGGGAATTTTGCGACGAACTTGAGGAATCCAGAGATTCAACTCGGACTGAGAAGTTAAGAGACTTCCGGCGATGCAACGAAGATGCCTGGTTCTATTCGAAACTAATACCCGATACGTTCGGCCATGTTTGCGCAATATTTATAATTAAGAACTACTTTAAGAACTACTCATCATGATATATAAAGGATATACCACATACCAGGATACACTAGAAAAATCACCACCTATTTATATATCTTACAAACAAATAATTCAGCATGTCTAAAGGTTACCACAGTGTCTAAAAAGGAAACTAATGCTTTTTCTATTATAACCATAATATAATGTACAGTACTGAACATACTACGCTTATCTCGATTCCTTACCCTTTGCATTAACCGTTAGTTCATTCAGTTACAATTTAATATGGCGCTCTATTTATTCAAGAATATTTGGGAGTCATTGGAATGTCACCTTCAAATGGTACAATTGTGGTACTACAAATATAAAAAAAATTGTTAAAAGGTAGAGGTTGCAATAAAATAGAATGTCGAGTCTGACATAGGACTGCTAAGGGTTAACGCCACGGCACACCGATGGCCTGCACTTAATCACCAAAACCAATAAGGGAACTTTCGAACGCCACTGTATAACGGCAGCACAAAGAGCCCCTGTTCTCACGTGACCAAGGAGAAACGTGTCAACACACACACCCTCCATAGGTTATCCGGCAGGGTCGCACGAGTTTGTGGCCGACGTTATCGCTCGTCGAGGGGCCGTTTTCAGCCGTAGAATTTTACGGTGGCCTTTTTATCACCTGCCATCCCCCGCCTCGTGCACCTTTCCCGTGCATCGCCGGCTCGGGGAATATATATCGAGGCTGGAAATCGCGCGAGGGGCTCGCTTACGCGTGCCGTATTATTGTCATTAGCCAGCTAGGCCATTGTCGTCTGATATAATTATAAGTGAAACGGTGTAGGCGCGCGCGAGCGAGCGCGAGCGCGAGCCTGGCCACGAGGGTGTCACGCGATACCCACGGCCACATGTCATTCCCGATCGCAACGCACCGCGAAATAGAAAATGTTTCTCGTAATCAACATTGTCCGCTGCCCGCTTCCTGCTAGCTCTCGAGTTACGATAACACGGGGCAGCGTTACGTGGACCGCGTTACGTTGTCTTCGTCGGAGGATGGGGACGGGAACTCTTCGTTCCGATTGCTGCTGGGAATATTCGTCTAGAGATTCCTCTGAAATCGACATCTGTCGAGACCTTGCGGACGAGAATTGTTCGAAGCTTTAGAACACTTAACACTAGAACTACCCAGCATTTAATACGATTAATATGTAATCCTATAAAAATTGTAACAATAGATTATCTCCAGTTCGAACACTCATCATAGTACTCAAGTGAAACTATTTTCAAAATCATTTCGAATATTCAGTGCTTCGAAGATATCAATAATTGCTAAACAAAAGAATAGTCATTCTGACTGGTACGGTAGTTCTAGTGTCAATATCCGTCGGATCGACGGGTTCCGGGAATCTAGCGTTAATCTCAGAATTTTCCACTGCAAATAACTAAAACTGATTAAACTGCGATAGAACTTAGCGCATTGCTAAGGTATATAAGAAATCTTCAATTGGCAACTCGAGGTGCTACTCCTAACAAGTCCAACGATCCTCCAACTCCCCATTAAAAAGAGAAGCCTCACCTCGCAAAGAGACCAATCGAAACTCGTAGCTGCACGATTCGATCTATTTCGATCACACGCCATTCCAACGGTGCGCACGTCCGGGCATCCACGTGCTACCCGCATTTTTCGTTAGAAAACCGAAGACCGTTCGTTAGGCGAGCGATGAAATATTTTCCAGCCGCTCGATGTGCGCGTCGGGGATCCGCGCTCGTCGCGGTCTTTCGGAATTCCTAGGAATCACGCAACGTGGCACGTGATATAGTGCGGTTTCGCCGGCGTCCCTCTCCCCGTTCGAGCGGGACAGAGGCGAAGAGGAGAAGCTAGAGAGCGGAGAGCGGTGATCTCGAGCGCGGTGGATCGTTTTGAAACGTTCCTCGGCGAACAACGGTTCCACGGCCGACTCATCCGTCCTTTTTTCGGACCGGCTAGCTGTTTTCCCTTGGAAACGAAGCGGTCCCCGTTTTTTCGTCGGGCACCAGGACCGTTCCGCGCGGCGCAGCTGACCGTGTCCGGCTACCGTGGACGCGCGGCCGGCTCTCGCAGCTTTTCCTCGCCGCGTTCGGCGGTCGTTCTCGTTTCCTTTGAACCGCGACCGCGCGTTTCCGGTGCCGGGTCGCGATCGGTTTCTGCCACTTCGAAATTGGGCCACCGTTTTACGCCCGTCCCGTCGGCGTTGTCTTCTTGGCGGCGGATCGCGCGCGCCACTCCCTTGTTCCTGCGTTGCGATCGCGGACGATAGATAGTCGGAGAGGTTCTCGCGGTTTATTGCACCGAGCATTGACACGTCGACTGCCGGAGAGTGACCGGAGCTATCGAATCGAAAACGATTGCAATAAGGAACTCGATACTCGGCGGATAAGAACATTTGATAACAAAAGTAACTAGGTAATGGTGTAACGCGAGTGCTGATACCAATTCCTTGGTAATTAGTTGTACGCGATCACTGACGAGAACTGACGATTGGACCTAGTATCTATAGATTTATAGTTTATCTTTCGTGCTCGTATTTCGGATAAGTTGCAAACGAATGATTTAGTTACTTGAGTAGCAGATCAGTGTATAGTTCTCTTTTTCCATCGTCCAAGCGTTCGATATGTAATTTAGCTTCATATGTTGCAAGTTTTATATGTTTTAGAGAGTTTTCGTCTGCAAAGGGTTGAATGTGCTAATTCATGTCATGTAAATTGTTTTATTGCAATTCCATACACTGTGAATTCTGACGAAGCGTTTGATTTATAGTAGCAATCAGTTTAGCGATCTAGCACCTTTCCCCGAGGAGAGACCAGTTCGCGCACTCCGTTTCGAAAAAGTTCCCTCCTCGAAACGCGGAGACCGCGCTTTTCGGTTACCCAACGGCTCCCGCTATCCGAACGCGGTCAAGAAACTCTCGATCGGAGGAAGGAGATATTCAGATAAGCCCCTGAAATCAGTGTGCCCGGTACTTTCGTTTCGTAGCTAGCGGATTATACCGTCCGATTCGGACGCGGAGGAGAATATTCAAGAAACTGGGCGTCCTTCTTTTGTTCCTCCAGGCTTGCGCAACCGACACGATTATTCTCGTCTACGGCGGAGCCGCTGTAGGGACGAGATCGAAGCGGCCTCTCCCGATCGGAGGATAAGGGAGACGATAATAGAACCGACACAAAAGAAAACGGGCCGCGTCGCTGGGGAGTACTCGGGATTAATTTAACGGTACTAGAATTGGGAGGGCCCGAGTTGCGCAAAACTGGGAAACGATCGTGGAAAAAGGAGAGATCTCAGTTACGGCAAGAGCGGCTCAAGAGCGTTCGTCGAGACGGCTGTAAGCGTCGAGCACCAGACTTTGCAGGATGATAGTTGCCTAATATTCTACCGAATGCATTGTTGTGTCACAATGATGTCATCCTTCGGTATGATCTAGAATAGCTTTCTAGAGGAACTCTCGAAGCGTAGCAGGTCTTCCCTAGTTTCAGTCAGGTGAACTTGTTTCATCGAAGTCGAATTTCGTTGTTGAATTTCCTTCGATATACGAGACACAAGATAGTAATCGTTACGAAGATTCTTCGACGTCTCAGCGTCTGCTTTTAAGAAATCTGTTTCGACTGCACAATGAATCACTTGCGGCCGAAGTCTTAAAAAGGGCACCGTAGCTAAGGAGTTAAGCATTCGCACGACACTGGAAATCAAACTCGGAGCTCGCCGAAAAATCGGGCGGGACTTTTTGCCGCAGCTAAGCGAACGGGGAAAGGAAACGGTACCTCGACGAAGAATAGCCGAGCAGCCGCGTAGAGCGAGCTGACCGCGAAAAAACGGGACGGGCCCGGGCACGTAATGCCGCGCGCGCAAATCCAAACGTCTGCTTAAGCTCCGGTGTGAACGACATAAAGGTGCTCACTGACCGAAACGCGTACGCGCTGCGGCGAGTCCTTCCTGCGTCTAGCCAGCGGCTAGTAAAATTTAATACCTGGAATTTGCTGGTAGGCAGTCGCTCCTTTTCCCGAACCACCGTTCACTTGGTCAAACAACGGCTTTGCTTTCATTGTTCTAACTGGCAGCCGACGCTAAACACTCGGGCAAATTGAAATTTCTATTCCATATCGAAGTTCCGTCGAGTTTAAGGATTTCGGGACAGTCCGTCGATTCAGGGGACTCGATATCTGGCTCGCGATGCGAGTCGTTCAGCTGCACGGATCCGAACGATGATCGAAAGCAGTTCCACCGTCAGCTCGAATTTCGTCGACCATCTTGCCAGCGCCAAGCGAACCGAGACCTCCTATCCATTTTCACCTTTTCACCGTTCCACGGATCACTTTCTAAGCACAATGGAGGGCACTCGGATCGAGCACCTCGGGGCCGTTTTCCTTTTCGATCGGCCGCGTCGCCTCCCTCCGTTTCTCTTGCGAAATTTCGTCCGTTCCACCGGAACGGCAACCTCCGGACGCCATCTTGTCGCTCGGACGAAGACAGATTTCGATCTGCGAGCCGCGCGAAGATCACCGCGGCGATGCCGATGAAAAACCTGAATTTTCAATGGCGATCTTTCGACGAATGTCAATTCTTTCTTCATGAAAATGGTATAAACTGGAATCCCCGGTGAATTTAGTCCAGAAAAGGGAGCTGTGATAAAGGTCACAGGCTCGAGCGATCGAGCCACGCGAAGATCATTCGCGTTGTCGCTTATCCGGGGCCCGATCGGCGATCTAACGGCAAGGAATCGCGTCACGGTGGCTCTCCTTTCATTACCGGGTGCGTTCAATTAGCGGCCGCGGGAAATTTATCGGATCGGAATGATCCAGCAAATTAGACACGGAACGAGCAAGAAAGCCCGCGATCTCGTTCCTGTCGTTTCGACCGCGATCGTTAACCACAATTACATGTTTATCGCTATTCACCGGTGGAATCGTTCGGCCGATAGTTTCCGAGATAGATCGCGATAGCCCGCTTTATCCGGCGACCCGGCGCAAATTAGAATTTCTTTTTCGTCGCGCGCGCGACGGTCCATTGCGCGCGCGGTACACGGCCGCGGCAAGTGGATCGCGTGTCGCACGTCATTAGACGACGACTGCGCGATCTTGTTCATGCCGCCGATACGTGCTATCCTCGGTTCATATCCTTCCGTTTCGCTGTTCCTCGAATCTCTCCGAGGGATGCGAGATGCAGGAATGCAGATATCGCGTGCACGGATAGACTCGTTGCGACGAGGAATTCGGCTTCAGAACGCAAACTTTGTATCGGTGGTTTATCGGATAGGACGGGAACTCGACGCGGCGAGAGTAGACAGCAGAAGTTACTTACATCACATTCTAATTATTAATCTAAGAATTCTTCAGTATTAACCCTTAAGCAGTGCTGTTACTTAAGTACTTCCGGTCCGTTGAGTACGGACTAAGTCCGGTTAAATATCGACAATGAAAACATGGATGTCTATGCCTCGGAAAATCTCAGTTCCGACAGGTTACTTTCGAGAGTCTAGAATTCGCAAGGTTAATCCACGGAAAGTTCATCGGAGAACAAAAGGTCTTCTATTCGATTCTGTCTCCGCTAATCATTGATACGCTTAAAAGCTCTATCTGGAGCAGTCCGCGTCGCGATTCGCCGTTGCCACCGCGGAAACGTTACCGTTAGCCGATCGGTCGCGCGAAATTGGCTGCCGATGGAAAGAAGAAACGTTCGACGCCGGTGGACAAGAAAGACACCCGGCGCGGACAGGAACAGAAAGAGAGACTCGGTGGCCAAGCGAAATAGGGGGATGCTGGCCTCGGCTGCGGTCAGCTGGAATTCAGCCGGCGCAATTAGCAGCGGCGAGAAAGGCACGCGTAAGAAATGCGAGGTCCGCGCGCGCGCGCGAACGCGCGCTGCTGCCTATGGCCGGCTCGAATGAAAATCCTGTTGTCGTCGTAAATTCTCACCGTCGACGAGGAAATTCAGCGAGAACCCGGTCGTTAGCTTTCCTTGATTAATGGAAGGGGACTCTATTATTTTCCGTAACGACATAATAACGTTTGCGGTGCGACCGCTGCGAACAGCGTAGCGTGCGCGCGGCGTTCAATTAAACCGGCAACGAGGACTTATCGGTGCCGGCTCGTCCAGATAATTGAGAAATCATTAAAAACCTCGGATCGTATCGAGATGCAATCTCTGACGGCGCTCCGTTCACCGTGGCGCCAAAGGGTTAATGAAGAGATCGAGCATCGGGACCGCGCAGATTATTTGTTAACAGTGGATTTACGGACGTTCATTCTACACTTTATCCTATCGTTCCTGGGGAATTACGCGTCCGTCTATGTAATCTGTGAAAATTCTCGCTTCGGAACCAGTGTCGCAACGCGTACTCGCGTAATTGCGCGAGGATCCGTCGGATTGATGGGTTCCGTGGATCTGGCGTTAATCTTCTGTCTCTAACTCGTTGCACGATCGCTGCCATTTATGAAGATAGGAATTTAACCCTTTGCACTCGAAAGTTTTCCAGTACAATGCGAAGTTCAATTTGAAATATGAAATATTCAACTTCAGTTTTGTTGTATCGAATCAAGTGACTGAGAATCACCTCTCGAGTGCAGAGGGTTAAGATTTCTAAAGCTGCTGGCAAAGGATTCACTGGATCTGAATTATACTAGCAAAATCTGTATTAGTCTAACGAAGAAACTAGAAACAAAGAATCTCCGCGAACGAATCGGTGCGCGCCGAACGCTGAATTTCGCTGTGGAAAGTCGGCGAAGCGACAAAGCTGCGCCGGAAACCGCGACGCGCGATTTATCAGGCATTGTGAACGCGGAGTGCGCATATCGATCAGCAACAAAGGCCGCGTTAAAACCGATTCATCGTTCGAATGGGAGAAACGGAGAAAGAAGTTCCTCGCCGACTTTCCCCTTGGCTAGCTGGAGCAGCCCGGCCTCCAGAGTTCCCGCGTTGCTCCTGGATAGGACGGGACAGGACAGGAAGGAATGGTTCGATGGCAGCCTTGAAGCCGGCCGAGGGAGACAATGAGGAGGCGACCGATGCAGTAACATCCGGTTATGTTTCGTGACGCGTTATTGTTCCTCGGTCTATCCCGGTTAGGGGACAGGCGACGGCGATGATGATGATTTGGGCTGAGTCCTCGCCGGACAACCGCGCCCAGCTCACTCTTGCGCGTCGTGATCGGCGGACGGTGTTGTCGGATGCGGAAAAATTGCCGGCCAGTCGACATTCGTCGATTGTTCCTCCGGTTTTATTATTTCACCGTTCGTTCTGTCTTTCTGCGTTGTCGCTCGGTTCTATCGATATCGATACGTCACGAGTAATATTCTAATCGTCGATATAAAAGTCGATTAAGTGACTTGGTTAAGTCGATTTCTTGATGTTTCCTGAGTTTTCTCGATTTTTATGGAATAATTAATATTGTTAGAGCTTACCATTTGAAAAGGACTTTACACGCTTTTCTGATCAAGTTAATAAATCAAGAATTTTGAGAAGCAATGCATTAAGAATCACGAGTTTTCTCAGCTTTTTCCGCAGTTGACCGCATTGGCTTCTGCGACTCATTTTCTGATCTATCTTCGGAAGCGTAATGCATTTTTTTTGGTGAAACTCGAGGGGATGTGTTCTCGATGGAACGACTGTGGTAAAAAGATTAAAAGAGTGCGCGTCGCAGGGGTGAAGGTCGAACGATCGTGTTTCTAGTCAACCCCATTTAATATTGGCAACTGCTAGAATCAATAATCCCCCGTCCACGTAATTTCCTAGACGTCTGCAGCCCCAGCCCTCCCTGTCTGCGACGCGTCTGTCCCAGGCGACCTCATTTTTAATCAGGCGCGAACGATACCTGTTTCACGCTCGGTCCCTCCGGGTTATTGCTTTTTAATTTCGAGTCGGACGTGTCCTTTGTCCGTTGGCGCAATGCTGTGAAACATTTTCGGTTCTTCCCCCGTGAATATCGCTGGAATTCCATGGAGAAAATTTTACTCGAATGAAACTGTGCGCGTCGACCTCCAGAATCTTCGATGTAAAAATATGATCGGACATTTTTAACTTTAGAATAGTAGGGGTAGTTCCTCGTGTCTTTCGTTTAACGTTGAGAATGTATCTCATTTCGCAGAGGAAGCTAGATTGCAATCATTGATCTCTTGGTATTTGAACAAGTCAGTTGTTTATTCAATTGGTGAAAATGACGACATTCATTTTCGAAGGGCTAAGTTTCAATTGTCCATGTACTGTCAAAGTTCAACCCTTTCCAAACTCTGAACAATACAAAACCTGCAAATTCCGCCAAATTAGACAGCGAATGCTCATATAATAGAGAACAATTAAACCACGTACTTTCTTAATCTTACAATAGCCAAATCACTCCTCAGCCAGTCGGTATCGCAAACATGAAAGTTTGATCTCAGCCAAACGCCGACACTCGTCCGCAAACGGTTAAATCGATCTCCCCAAAACTGCTAACCTAATCGCCAATTACCGGACAATCGAGCAATTCCTGAAACAAGTCTCCAAGCCGTTCGGTAGCAGTTTTCGGGGGACGTCGCACAGTTTCCAGAATCGATCGTGAGTGAAATGCCCGCACGCCATCGTAATCTGATCCCGGGAACGCGGCGGGGAAACGGTTACGTGTCCGGCGAACATTTTTATCCGGCACGTGATACTTTCGCCTGACATTGAACCCGGGCCCCTCGGTTTTCCGCAAGCCCGTAAATCGCGACGCGAATCGGCGCTCGCGCGAGCGCGGTCTCGCTCCGCGAGATCCCCGGAAATTTACGATTCCGCGGTGGTCCGCTCACGATCCGCAGCTTTCTCTCGCGCTCGATAATTATCGTCCCGGAGACGGCGCGAGCGAGCCGGCCGCGGAAAATCGGCTCGCTCGTTAATTATCGATGCGCCACGGAAAATTGGAAAACCGAAGAATTCTTTTTCCCTTTCTTCCCGTGGTCGTCGTCTCGCCCCTTTCTCGTTCCCCCCGCGATTGATTTCCGCGCGGAGAAATTAAATTTACTACGACGAGAGAGCCGGGGGCAATCGGCGGAGGATCCGAAAAAAACTATCGCGTATCCGTTACTCACGTTTTGCGCATAATTAACCTCGCCTCGCGAGAGATATCCCGGTGAAATACGCGGACCCGGAGTTTCACGGATAAGAGTAGTACGTATCCCTCGGTTCATATATAAATTAATTTAAATCGAGAGGAAACGCTCGATAAGAAAGTGCATCCTTGCTCGATCGACGGCGTTCTTAATACTGGAACTACCGGATGAATCAAAATGAGTTATATCCGATTGCTTCTTTTACGATTATTAGATGGACGTGGCTGTTTTTATTTCAGAGATACACCGATTGATTTACCAACGCGCAAACTGAAATATAAGTCACTCGGGATCTCGGTGAACGCGCTTCCGTGATTTCCGCTTCGCGAGGAAAGGTTCGTCCGTGTTGCCGGGAACTTGCTAATTTCGACTTACGAACTGAGAACTTAGTAACGAAGCTTGTTTAGACGAATCGCTGTATAATTACCATGCAACACACGCGATACCTTCTCCAACTTATCACTTAGACTCGCGACTGGGAAATATATCCACTCTAGCGGGACTTCGTTTCATCGAACCGTTAAAGGGTTAACCCCTTAACGACGACTGTCGCTTCGAAGAGATGAAATATTCACATTTGGAATATTACGTTGCAAACGAATGATTTAATTACTCGAACAGCAAGAGAGTGTATAGTTTCCTTTCCATCATTAAAGAGTCTCCTACCGCAAGGGGTTCAACCCCTCTTCGAATTTCCTCCGCGACAACCCGATTCACCGCGATTTACCGATTCATTAGAGGAGAAAGGAATTCAGCTTTCAGCACGCGTCAACGTTCGCTCCGAACATAGAATATTGATAGCGGAAAAATCGCGTTTCGCGGGACAGCGGCGCGGAGAGGTGGGAAGGAACGAAACGAAGAAAAAGAATCGTCGAACCCGCGATACACTCGATCGAGAGTCCCGCTCGATATTAGCCGTGACTCCGATATATTACGAGCACCGTTCGTTCGTTCCTTCGTTCGTTCGTCCGTTCGAGTGAGCATTTGTTTTTTTCTATAATAATCAGGGTGTAAAACTAAATAGAAAGTCGCGTACAGGCTCCGTCCCCGGAGTTGTATTTAAGTTAATGAAACTATTAGCGGAGGAATTGAATTTCTATTTGGTTTCTGCTCCCGTGAATCGGCCCCGTAATTGGCCGTTCGATACAATATAGGGGCCCCGGCGGACGATGCAATTATTCCGTTTCGTTTATTTAACGGTGCCGCCGTTTCGATATATAGAAAGTGTATTATACACCGATCACGAGCGCAGGTCACACGGGAGGGACGGAGACGGGCGAATCATTGAACTACTTGCCTCATGGATATCCGAGATATCGCGACGATACTCGCGCGAATGTTTGCTCGGCTTTCGAGTTTTCCGTCGACGCGACCCGCCGCTTTCTTTCTTTCTTTCTTTCTTTCTTTCTTTATCGCCACTCCCTCGGTTTTACAGGAATTCCCGCCGGTAATTACCACGGGACTTTCCTCCGTCTCCGCTTGATTCGTGAATTATGCATTCCGGAGATTGCGGAAGCCTCTCGCGCCGGACCAGCTATTGTTTGCTCCTCTTTGATCCAAACTTTCCGCTCGCGACGACTCGCGTCTCGATTGTCGCGCTACTTGAATTCCGGCGACTCTTCTCTGTGGATCTGAAAATTCATTTCGCTCGGGGATTCAGGAATTTTGATGGATCAAGGTGGAAGATAAGTAGCTATGAGAATATTCCTAAGGTTTTGATGAGAAGTCAACAGTCATCCGAGTCTCGTTATCTCGAATACTGTTGGCGCTTGAAAAATTCCGTTTTCATCAGCAATAATTGCGAAGCTCGCAATGAATTCTAATGCAACAGTTGCATCTTCCGTTAGTCGCATATTATATAAATATGATTATTGTAGATTGGTTCAATTAAATTCAATTCACTGTTGTCATGGTTCCAATATGCTTCTTAACACTTAGGCGACCGCTGAAAAGGACTATAACTGCAACCTCCTCTATCAATTGAACTCATTCAAATAATTCGGTTAAAAATTGTTTTGTAAAAACAAGAACCATATTTTATGTATTGCAAATAATCCCACTTCAAGACTTACTAAACGACAAAAGAAAAAAACAGTCGGTTGGCTAAGTGTTAAGAATGCGTGCTGGCGCAAAGTTCTGCCGAAGAGTTAAAGAGCGATTGTTACGAGCGATTCGTACTTTCTGCCGATTACACGTCGACGAACGTGTTCAATATCGAGCGCGATCGATGCCTTTGATATCGACTTTCCAGCAGGAAGGAGGGAACCGATATTCGGCACGCACCGCTTCTAACTTCCTACGGGTCCGCGCGCGAGAGTACCGTTTCTCGAATGTTCGCGCGTGCAGCGTTATCGAAGCACGAGCCGGTGCATCGCACGAATCCTAATGAATTCCGCGGTGTGTGTTTCGATGTTTCGCCCGATGGCATCAGGGTTGGGCGCATATCTACCGTCGAATATTAACGATGATCGATACACGCGGCGAATAATTTATTCGACTTCCTCGGCAGCGAGAAACAATTATTGGCTGACGCTGAGCGTTAGCTTACGATCGACTCGGCTTTCTATTAATCCTTCCCGTGCTGCGGGTAAATAGCTTATCTATTTATTTAGCACTCGCTGATAAACTATCATTCACAGTTCCGTCCGATATTCCAGAATATCCATTCACCTAATGTTCGAGGAAATCTTAGAAAATACCGTTCTCCAGTAACCGAGTTGCTTAGAATGCTTAAATCCGGGAAACAGAGATTGAGGAAATTGATGTGTTAGCTTCTGAAATGATTATACATAATCAAAAGCTCTTAACCCTTTGCACTCGAGAGGTGACCAGTCACCACGTGATTCGATGCAACAGAACTAAAGTTGAATATTTAATATTTCAAATTAAAACACCTCTGTTTGATTCATCTATGAATTATCGTTAAATCAGTTTCAAACATGACCTATATCTCGTCAAATGTGGAACATTTCCATTGAGAAGCCCGAGTGCAAAGAGTAAAATTTCGAATCGAAATATCAATCTCCTCGACCGCGTTGGTTTCACTTTGACCCGCGCGATAGATCCGTGAACTCCGAATTGAAACGATGGCCGGGAAAATAGAAGGATACGTCCAAAAGGAGAACGCGGAGCGCGATAAAAGTTCGAGCAACAGGTAACGCGTGCATGCGTGAAAGGTGAGGCGCGGTCGGCCGTTGTTCATTTGCTCGAGCTTGTCCGCTTTCGTTAAAAGAACAACGCCGCGCGCGAGAGCTTTAACGGCGGCATATCTGGCCTTTATCTTCTCCCCGATAAGAGAGGAGATGTATAAATCCGGAGCAAATATTGTATCTCGAACGGTGAACCCTGCGCGCCCCGCTCGCTCGACGGCCGTGAAGTTTTTCCGAGAAAACCGATCGACCGTGTCCCGGCGAAGTACTTTTCCGAACGAGTTTCTCGCGAGCCGATGTACCGCGCCGCGATACACCAGCTTCGCCGGCTCGCGGACCGTTCACCCGCATTATGCACGCGAGTCTTTTGCATCGCGCGTTACACAACCGTCCGGGGCGCACGGGTCGGGGACCTTTTTTCTCCTTTTTTTCAACTGCCTCCAGTCGAAAGTTTTTCCCTGGATGCAATCGACGTTTTCCGATGATATATTAGACGACATTCCTGACACTGAGCAATGAGAGAAAATCACATGTTAATAAGAAACTTTGTTTCGATATCTCACGTATCGATGCGTTGCACACGGTTGAATGTTGTATGTGAGGTTGTATAATTTCGTTGCGTACAGAGTGAGTCACCTCTCGAGAGCAAAAGGTTTTTTTCTGGTACTTAAGACTTTGATGCACTCAACTTTTGAAAATCGTTTGCATAAAAATGAATTCTCATCCGTAAAGGATTAAGTCGGATATTCCATTGGAATTGTCTAAGAAGAAAATGAACTATGTTAGAAGAGCCACGGATTGTAGATGAAAGTGCTGCCGACCCAGGGAAACGATGAATCTCCGGCGAACGGGGAAAAGTGACCTGCCGAGAGGAGCGGGGCGACAGCGGATGTGGGCACCGCGAGGACCGGAAGCACCTCGGCCGGTGTTCGTTCTCGAAATCATGGGACCGTTAACCGGTTGTTCCGCGGGAGCACAATGGTCGTGAATATGGGACAAACTTTCCGTGCTCGCCTAAATATTAAACAGCCTGATTGAATACCGAGGAATTAGGGTTACGATCCTCTAAGGTTCTAATCGATCGGAAACTCTAAGTCGACTTAGAATCTCACCGAGGCTAGTGTTTCTCGAGTTCCTTGAGAACTTATGTAACTCTTTAAATACTAGAATCCCAAGCAATTATCTCTAGGTAGCTGAAATCAGTGTTATCTATCTAAACACTCGATTGATAGACTACAAAGATCTCCAGAAACTCGATCACTCGAAGAATCCTCTGTCCGCGCGCCGCGTTAGGCCTGTTCCAGCGAATGGTATCGCGTGATCGATAATTGGCTCGCTAATAATCCGAATCCGCGGCGTGTGACCGTCACCGGCGACGGTGTCGCGGCGGTTAGAAGAGTGTCAGCGGCCGACGAACAGAGTAGCAGTTAACGTGGCATTGAATTTCGCCGCTGCAGGGTGTCCCGCCGCGATCTCCAGACGCGTCTCTCGCTCTGAATTACTGGCCGCCGCTGTATCATTATTTCCTCGGCGGTGAATCTGCCCGCGGAGGCCGCGCGTCCCGGTTCCAGGCTCTTTTCAAGCCGCGTTAACGCGCGATTCAGCGCGGCCGTTGAACGAGACGACGCTCCGTCGCGGTCGTCACGGTGAATCTCCGCGCGGACCGCCGCGTAGAGTCCATTAGGCACATTGTAACAGTATTTCCCACGAAAGCGCGCGCTACTTACGCGTGGCGCGGTGTTGTCCGACACGCGGCCGGCCGCGCCGCTATTTAATTAAGAATTTTCCGTCCTCCGGCTGGGAGAAGCCGCGAGTTTTGTCGTGCTAAACGCGCGCCTTGGAGTATCGATGCTGGGAAAATCGATGCTTGCAACTTGAACGCTTTGATCCGCGATGCTTGTAATTTCAACGTTTGGATCGCTAACGCCTGTAATTTCTACGCTTGGATCTCTAATGCTTACACCTTGAACGCTTTGATCTGTAATGCTTCTTGCAACATCAACGCTTTGATCTTTCACGCTTCCTGCAACATCAACGCTTTAACCTCTGACGCTTGCAACATCAACGCTTTGACTTTTTACGCTTGCAACTTGAACGTTTTGATTTCTGATGCTTGCAACTTCAACGTTTTGATTTCTGATGCTTGCAACTTCAACGTTTTGATTTCTAACGATTGCAACTTCAACGTTTTGATTTCTGACGATTGCAACTTCAACGTTGTGATTTCTAACGTTTGCAACTTGAACGCTTGCAACTTCAACGCTTTCATCTCTAACGCATGCAACTTGAACATTTTGATTTCTAACGCTTGCAACTTCAACGCTTGGACCTCGAAAGCTTGAATCCTCGTCTCCCATAATTCACTTACCCGAACGGCGTTCATTCTCGACCTTCAAGACATCTAGCAGCAAGAATGCTAAGGATAATTAATTGGGTCTAGGCAGCGGAAGCCCCTCAAAACTGCGTAAACCTTCAAGCACTCAGCCTCCAAAAGCTAAGCCGCGTAATCCCCGAAGAACACACCGTCAGAAATTCGCGGAGAGCGCATTCGCGCGAATACCGAAAGCGTCTTCGAAGCCGAACGGATTCGACACGTGTCGAAACACGCGGTACAAGAATCGATCAACGAACGGCCGCCAGCGGCCAGAGGCGAGCGCGAGGCTATCGATTCATCTCTGGCTGGGATCTAGCAGCCAATTTCCTTCGGCGTCAAACCTACAACCATAACAGACGTGTTTTTGCATCGGAAACGGGCGGATCGATGCGCGGAACGGCCGCCGGTGCCGTGGACGCAAACGATCGTACACTTTCACGCGTGACAAACATGGATTTCAGGAAAAGTTAGAACGGTAGAAAGTGCACGGTCCGCCTCGGGTCCGCGATGAGAGATCGCTTTGCCGCTGCCGCGTCGCTATAAATTTTCATTTGCACGCCGCCGGCAAAAAGCAATTACACAACGCGCGACACTCCTCCGGTGGCGAAGCGTCCTGTCCGGGATGACGTCCCGGGAGAGTTTCACTTTTCTGCCGATGGAACGCGGCGTCCTTTTCGGCGGTCGTTATCAGTGGCCCGACGTCTTCTTCCATGCTTCTTCGAACCAGTCGGCTGCCACTGTTTGTTCGTCGTCGACAGCCGATATCCACCTCATTGGCGCGTCCTCGATTGGAAATTGGACGTAGAAAGGGACTGCGAATTTCACGCTGGAATCTCGAAAATCAAGGTCATGGTGCTTGACTACAGCGTCTGCTGTACTCTAACCCTTTGCGGACGAATGTCGGCATTTTGGCGAGATGAAATGTTCATGTTTCGAAGACCAAATCGCTAACAGATGATTTAATTACTCAGACAGTAAGAGACTAGCACGTAGAGTCTGTTGTTTCTATTATGTAAGCGGTTGATAATTTAGCTGCGTCTGTCACCATTTGATCTGACTATAAAATCAAACGATCAAATCTGAACTTCGTATTCCTTGATACGTGAAATTGGAATAAAATAGCTTTGCTCCTCCTACTTGTGATTTCCTTTAGTTTCAAAGAATATCCTCTTCGTCGAAAGATGTTAAACGTTTCTAACGAAGGCTTCGAACAGTCGAATAATTTTCAACGCATCTCGTCAGGGAGGATTGAGCGATTTCCCTGAAATTTCTGTTCCCTGCGCTTTAATGCTCTTCCGATCGTAAGACTTTGATTAGTCACGGTTCGCCGGTGTCACAGAGGTCACTTCTAATCGCGTTCTCGGAACCCGGTCGTCCGAGGGGCGGGCAAGACCCAATTTGTCCGTCTGCTCGTAAAACAAAAGCGGCAGGATCAATATTTGCGCGACAACATCCGCAGTGTCCCCCTGTTCTGTAGTATTCTACCGCCGCGTGTGACGCATTAGCCTTCGCCGCGATCAGAATTCCGATCAGAGTCGAATCTCGGAAGCGCAGGTCTTCTGGCCATTACCCTGAATCCCGCGGCGCGTTGGACGCCGGCCAAGTTGCTCGCGTAGGCAAGACCTAGCCCAAGATCGAACTCGATGCGAACCTTAGGCCTGGCCGGCGAATGCTGCTTTTAGTAAAAGAGACGGTCGACTTCTGCACGGTCCAGTTGGGGAACTTTCTGGGCAATGAGAGCGATCATTCGAGGAACGTTAACACTAGGTTTATTAAATTTAGATTTTGGAAATTGTAGATGTAGAAATATACAATCAGGATTCATATTCGTGTAATTGGATCAACGAAAACCGATTAAAACATTTGCCAAATAATGTTTATAAAATTCAATCTGCGTGAAATTGATGCGTTCCGTAAACCTAGTGTTAACACTAGAACTACCAGTCAAAAGTGGTTCCGATTTTCTTTAGCCATTATTGATATCGAAGCATTGAATATTCGAAATGATTTTGAAAATAGTTTCATTTGAGTACTGTACTGATTGCCTGAAGAAACTGAAGATAATCTATTACAATTGTTAAGTTTAGAGAAATGTCTTATTAGGTGTACCCTATCTGAGAAATGAAAGGATTGAAGCCTTGATAAGCTTGTTATTAGACTGTATCTTATTGTAGATACAAATTTGTAGAAGCAGTTAATTAATTATATAGAGCAGCCGGAGTAATTGACGTGTAATAAATAATGTTCGTTAAAGTAAGAGCAGGTCTAAAAACTAACGAGATGAATCAGGAGGTGAAAGAAAACGAAATCCAAACTCCATCGCGCTCGGTCGTCGACATAGTTTCGCACGTATCCGGTAGATTCGAATTCACCGGCAAAACCATCGGTAAGTGAGGAATAGCCCAGCTTTCTCCCAGGGCGCTATGAATCGTCGGACGTGTTCTTGACGCGCGAAGCTGATCCCGGCGAGCATCGATAACCTCATCTTCCCAGCCAGCCGGGCATTAATCTCCCCGGCGAGCCGTGGGTGCTTGTAAACGCTCGACAAACACGTCCGCCACGCGCCACGGGTGTTTCCAGACAATCGGCGAATTTATTCATGCCGTCGTGGGTGTCTCAGACGTTGGATAGCCATTTGTCCTGTCCCGCGAGCAGCCGAGCCACGCTTCCTATAATATCGTTGACCTTTGAGCCAAGCGCGGCTCGGTAGTGGATCTAACCTGGCCTAATGCTAAACGCTTTGATCTTTTGGCTTTGGCTTTTTCATGCTTCGATCCGTCGCGCTTTCAACTTCGAAGCTTGACGACTTTCACTCGGAACACTGCAGTTTTAATGCTTCGATCTTTCACTAGCCTTCGCGCCGTGGATCTTTAGGCTTCTGACTACGAAGCTTGGACCTTCGACGCTTTCAACTTAAAGTTTACGTCCTCGACGCTTTGAATTTGGAAGTTTAGATCTTCGACACTTTGAGTTTCGAATCTTAGATCTTCGACGCTTTTAACGCTGGAGCTTAGATCTTCGACACTTTGAGTTTCGAATCTTAGATCTTCGACACTTTGAGTTTCGAATCTTAGATCTTCGACACTTTGAGTTTCGAATCTTAGATCTTCGACACTTTAAACTTTGAAACTTAGATCTTCGACGCTTTTAACGCTGAAGCTTAGATCTTCAACGCTTTGAATTTTGAAGCTTCGATCTTCGATCTTCGACGCTTTGAATTTCGAAGCTTCGATCTTCGACGCTTTCAACGCTGAAGCTTAGATCTTCAACGCTTCGAATTTCGAAGTTTAAATCTTCAACGCTTCGAATTTCGAAGCTTCGATCTTCGACGCTTCGATCTTCGACGCTTTCAACTTTGTAGCTCGGCTGATCCAATTACCACGAGTTGGTTCCGAGAGGACTCGGACATCGCGTCGAGAGTGATTATGTTGAGAGCACCCAACGCGTTGCCGCACTTAATGCAGCGTCCACTCGCGAGAAATGCTCTCGAAGCGATTCACGATAGTTCTATCATCGAACGAACACAGAAACGAGTCGAAGCATGGAAATCGCGATCGTCGAGGATTGAAGCATCAAGAGACTGCAAGTTTCAAAGCAGCAGGCACGAAGAAGCTAAGCGCTGAAATTGACATTGAACGTTCTGGGAACGTTCCAGCATCTCGAAACAAGAATGGCTGATCCGTCGAGCGCACAATATCTCAGTCCCCTGTGGCACCCATTAATCGCCATAACCGCGGACAAAGTCGCCGATAAATCCTCTCCGCGCGCAACCGGCTAAGCCCCAACGAAATCCCATGTGATACGAATCAACGATAAATCAAGCATCAGTCCGGCGAAAACAATCTAATCCGGAAACTCGGTGATTCCTCGGCGCGTAGAGGGGCTCTAAGATTTCTAGGCCGACGATTTCTTCGGCTGGAAGTTCGACCGAATGTTATTACTCATAGGAGCAAGCATCCGTCGGTCACGAGAACGGGACATTTTCACCGAGCCAGGTTCGCCGTGAACGAGCGGCATTGTGCGAACGCAGAAATGTCCCTAATCGTCTGGCAATGATCATCGGCTCCCGCGGTGTCCGAGTAGAAAGCGTACCGTGCTTCACGGTTGCAAACTTGACGAATGTGTGTCGATTTCCACTTCCGTGGCCCGTTTCGTTCGTTTACACGCCGGATTGTTTGGCGAGCGAATAATGCTCCGTTCGGTTAAGTGAATGGAAGATTAGTTGAATGGCTACCGCGGCACTGAGATGGAGGAAAGACGGCGCTTGGAAGCTGGAAACTTTAAAGATCTAAGCTTCAACTTTGAAAGCGTGCAGATCCAAGCTTCGAAATTAAAAGCCTCGAAGATCCAAGCTTGAAAATTAAAAGCCTCGAAGATCCAAGCTCCAAAATTAAAAGCCTCGAAGATCCAAGCTTGAAAATTAAAAGCCTCGAAGATCCAAGCTCCAAAATTAAAAGCCTCGAAGATCCAAGCTTGAAAATTAAAAGCCTCGAAGATCCAAGCTCCAAAATTAAAAGCCTCGAAGATCCAAGCTTCTAAATTAAAAGCCTCGAAGATCCAAGCTTCCAAATTAAAAGCCTCGAAGATCCAAGCTCCAAAATTAAAAGCCTCCAAGTTCCAAGCATTAAAATTGCGAGCGTCCAAGTTGAAATCATCAACTGCGCTCAAACGAACAACTAGCTTCACTTCGCAAATTAGCCATTCCCAGCAGTATTCGCGTTGCTGGGAATTTGGGAACTTTCACTGGAAACCTTCCAAATGCAGGGGTTTCTGGAGCAGCGCGTGTCGCGTTCACGCGAACTTCAGGATGGCGGCGATGAAAATTCATGAGGAACTGGGCAGCGCGGGGCTCCGCCGGTGGTTTTATCAAAGAACGGAACGGGATCGATGCTCGGGCAGAGATTAATGGTTTCGCTGAGAGCGGGTGCCGGACCGGTCGGCCATTTTTCCACGGGAACCATCGAAAGTGGTATAAATCATCGTACGACGAGACCGCTCGATCCGTCTCGAATCACTTGCAACTCTCGCGGAAAAGTCTGTGACGAGGAGTTATTGCCGTGACGGGCGGCGCGTATCAATCGACTTGTTCAATAATGATCTTGTTGCAATTATCGTTAAACTGTGGATCTGATGCAGTTGCAACGAATGCGAGTGTGTAGAATACAAAGCAGAAGTGTTGATAAGACATTAATGATGCTTTTTCCCGATTTATCGAAATTCTTTTATAGAATTATCGAGAATTCTAATTATTCTAATTATCTATGAATATGGTAATAGACTATTCTCGGTTTCTTCAGACATTGATCACAACTCAAGTGAAACCGTTTTCAAGATCACTTCGAATATTCAATGTTTTTAAGGTACTAATTGCGAAACAACGGATCGAAGCACATTTCTGCTCTATTTAATCCTTTTATGTCGCTTCGGTTTCGATTTCGCAAAACGATCTTCTCTACATTCTCTTTTCTACGCGAAGATCGAAGAGATATCAAGCAGAAAAGTACTACTCGATTTCATTTGTCGATCTAAGAGTGTCTGCGTCGGTCAGACACAGCAGTCCCAGCGAAATAGATCGATCGCTAATCGCCCGGCGGAATCAGCCTCGACATTGACACAATATCGGCCTTCATAGCTCGAGATGGATTCGATTTCCTGGTTCAGCGATGCGTCACGAAGGCTGGCTTCAAAATCATTCTTACAACAGTTTATGCCATCGCTGGACTCGTCTCGAAGAAGTTTGATGGATATTTCTATCGGATCTAATCCGCTCGATTAATTTCACGAAAAACGTTCGGAGAACATGTTGCTTCGCGTCTCGGGGATCGTGCTCTACAAGTGAAATTAGATTAAACTCTCGTAACCCGTTGCCTAACAATCTGTTTCCACTATACATATAACATTAATATTATTACCACCGTTACATTCTATCCACTTCTTGCAGTCCATTACTCTGAAACTAAGTTACAGCCAACGATCACCAGAGATGAAATTACAATCTATTCCCTTCGTATCATCATTCTATCATACCTCCTATCATACCTCCACGGAATCGATTGCGTTACAAGTTACTCCACGATTCCCAATTTCCCGGTTAATCCTTCGTAAGAAACTAATATCCCCGTTAGAGTGAAGGTCTCCGTATCCTCCGAGAAGAAAAGTGGCCGAGTTCGCCCTATAAAAAGTAAGTTCCCATAAAGTCCCCCGTCCGAATGGCAGAAACGAGCGGCCGTGTGCTTGTATAACGAACCGCAATCGTAACTTCCGGATCTCCGACGTTGGATTAGGGCAATTTATCGCCGGCGATAATTCGTCCGGCATCGAGTCCTCGGCCGCGAGCTCTCTCGCTGGCAGGCCGGCAGGGGTTGCAGCGGCGTGTTACCCCCGCGGCATAATCGTAAAAATAAAATATCGCGGATGCCAGGCCCGTCTAATGTTAGCTCGCCGTATTTTAGTTCCCCAGTGCGCCGGCTCTGTCCGTCTCGCGCGCTCCGTCTTACTCCGTTTCTGGCGCACGCCCCGCTCCCCGCGCTGCTCGCCCTCTGTGTACACCGCTACGCGCGTCCGCTCAAAACGGAAACCGAGTGTGTAACCGCGTTTCGGTACCGTTTCACCGAGAAAACGCTCCGCCCAGCGAGTTGCACCCATTAAACGACCACTGTGAACACGTCAATGGAATCGCTCGCGAGGGGATTCAGGAATCACCGTTGCGGCGACTCCGTGGTCTTTGCTCGCTCGCCTTCGTTCGCCAGTCGTGGACGAGCAATTTTGCTTCTACCTGTTTTAGGTGGATACGGACGGTAGCTCTCATGAAAATTTGCGACAATCGGAGAATACGGGCGATGGAATTATCGATGAGTCTCAGGGGAAGAGTAGTGTTAATTTTCATTGAAAACGAATCGAATTCGAATCAATCGAAATTTGAATTTGTACTAGTTCGAAGAAGTAATATATCAGAATGCTGTAGGACACTTCGTTTATTAACCCCTTGCCGTACAATGACGAGTGAGACTCGCGATGAAGTTAATGATTTTGACATTTGAGACATTTGAGAAATCTGTGTGTAATGCAACAAGACGATGCGTGGAATTAGGAATTTTGGAATGAAAACATCTTAACGAGCGTGGAACGTTTTTCCAATGTAAGAGGATAATCCCGGAGGAATCGGAGGTCCTAGGGGAGAAACGTGAGATGTGTAAGAATTAAGGATTTAATTGATTTGCGCAGGAATAACGAGCTTCGTTTGGGAGTCTAGCGAAATGTTGAAATGCCACGCATGATAAGTGTCGTCTAGTTAATGAATTAACTACCGGGAAGTTTGATTAATAGCACCGATCGCCCCGATATCCAGTAGGAGACCAATATGGCGGATCCCGCGAAGATTCTCCCGCGCAGAGTTAACGAGAGAGCCGGGCCTCCCCGATTATATCGTGCGTCGTCCAGCGGAAACAAGGTTGGCCACGCAAACGACCGAGCGCGCGCGCGCGCGCAGCGAGCCCGCATTTTTGCCGCTCCTTAACGAAATAAAGATCCCGACGTATATAATTGTCCATAAATAATGGCGTTGCCACAATCGCACCGAACGATCGTCCGTAAATCATCTGATAATTAGCGGCGAATCGGGATCGCTGTGATACCCACTTTTTGGAGCGAGTCGTTAAACGGTTCGAGCGAATGAAATATAATTGCCGCGCCTTTTGACTACGCGAGACCCGAAGAAATCACTCGTTTACAACAATTCCATGTTACGAGTCCTTACTCCGGATTAATTCGATCCTTAATTAACCCAGAGTTCGACGAACCCCGGTTCCCCCCGGCAACAATAGGTTTCTGTGCTAACGATTTAGGTGAGACGTCGATCCGACGCTCGCGAAACGTTCGCAACGTTCGCGAAGAAAAGAAAGAGACAGAGAGGGAAAGAACAACAACGAAGATCGTTGAATATTTCATTTTAATCTGGCAGAGATGACGTGGCAGCCGTACTGCGGTAGACTGTTTCTGTAACGTTGAATACATTAGGCGGGCACACACGAGAATAAACGCTACGAAAGGGACTCGAAAGTACGGCCGGCGTTGCGCCACCCCCTCCTGCACTCGTCCTAGATACCGGACAAAAGAGGCTGACTCAGGGGTTGCCTCCCCTAGCTTGCGATATATCTTCAGCATCTTTCGGTTTCGCCGTTAAATTCATATCTACCGATCCAGCCCTGTAAAAGCTCCGCAAAGCGAAAGTTTCGTGGCTGCGGGAACTACGAGGGGTTGCCCACCCCAGGCTACAGTGTTTCCACGGGAATATTGAAAACGATCCACGGTGAAAGTAGCGCGGAAGGCTAATAGAAACCTTCTACGCGGTGTTCCGTCGGTGTGTCGGATACAGAAGATGAACGACGCATCGATGATCCTTAGCACTAGGTTCACGGACATTTATTGTAGCTCGGTCTATTGTTCCCAGAGGAATTAATGTTCGTCCGTTTAGTTCGTGGAACTTGCAGGTTTCGAAGTGGAGGGTACTCATCTAATGCTCTGCCTATTTTTCAAGCAAATTCCAAGTCTTCGCTGACGAATGTCGACAGTTCTACGTACTAAGTCGATGAATGATTGAATTACTTAAACATCAAGAGATCGGTAATCGATACATAATTTAGCTTCATCTGCTGAGGTTTCGTACATTTCAAACCTCCAGGAAAATGACCTCTACTCCTGCATCGAAGCTCACAGCGAAGAAACGCGCTTCAGAACGATAACGACCAGAAACGTCTCTGAACGATGTGACGACCCGAGGCCCGACGACTCGTCATAAAATAAGCATCGACCGGTTTCATCCCCGTGTCCAAACACCCCAGCCAGGCGTCGACGAGGTTACCTCGTCCCCTTAAGCTCGATTTCCAGTAACCCGATGCCTCTTATCGACCGTCCCAAAAGGGCAGCGGGGGGACACGACAATTTAATCAGTCAATTACTCAAAGAGTGTTACGCCTGGTCGAAAAACACCCCCACCGGCGAGCGGGTCCCCGGGGCGGCGACGGGGGTCGAGGACAGACGCAACCCTTCATGTTCCCGGCGTCCCTCTCGAAACGAACCCGGGGAAACCCATGAAATTTTGCGTCGATCGCGTGATCCGCCCTGCTGCGCATCCCGTGCACGACGGACGAGGGGAGCACTGAATATTCGTCGCCGGCCTCAACCCTTGCAGTCGCCGCGTGTTTTTTCTGAATCTACGCGACGTCTCGCGAAAGAAAGTTGACGCGACGAATATTCCGCGTTGGCTTTACGTTCTCCCTAAAAGATTGCCTCCTACGATGCTCCACATCCCTGGTTGCCGCTCCATTCTCAGGGAAACCTACCCTAAATAGAATAATCTCGCACAGTAATCCGAGAAAGGGACGAAGGTGCAGGTTCCCACCCCTCGCCGAGACAATTCGCGTCGACATGCACGAATCGGGAGAATCTCGGAGCCGTTCGAATCCCGCCAGGTTTCCGCGCAGCTCCGTAGCCGATCATCCCCTAACGATCGCTCGCTCGCGGCGACGGCGTCTCGCAGACAACAACGCTCATTATTTGCGACACGGTTGCACGTGCATCGGCCTGCACATGCAGCGAGCGTCGACGATGGCCTACGCGTCGGCACGTCCCTCCCGCCTTCCCCTCCAGTCTAGCTGGGTCTGGTCCGCCGAGCGTGTATTGATTGAGGTGAATACACGACGCCGGCGTCGGAGTCCGCGTCGGCGTCGTCGGCCTTCGGTCGGGGGTGGAAGCGCATGCAGCGCTGCCGGGATGGTGGAGCTCTCCTGGACGAGTGGGAGGAGGACGGACGGCCGCGGGAGGGCGGGCTAGACGGAGGGAAACGGGGGCCGACGAGGAAAGACGCGGCCGGAGAACGACGGGCCGAACAGAGAGGAAGCTAGCAACGCGAGAGACAATACCGCGGGGGTGCAGAGAGGGGAGAGCTTGCAGGAAGATCACCGTCGGCGGGACAGAGAGGCGAACAGCGGGCGGGATCGATCGGAGAGAGACGGAGAGCCGCGCTGGGAGTCAGACCGAAAGAGAGCTTGCACCGGAGTCGCTGGAAGAGGGGGACCGGTCGAAAGGTGGAGGGAGACGGGAGATCGGTAGCCGAAGAGCGCGCAGGATAGGCCGCCAGAGTGGGAGCGAGAGAGAGAGAGAGAGAGAAAGAGAGAGTGGCAGCGAGAAGGAGAGCGGCAGGAAGCACGGACCAGAGAGAGAGAGGTAGGAGGGAAGCACCGGTGGAGGAGGCATTATATACTGGCTGGATCCTCATTTGGCTGGAGTTTCTCGGCTGAACGCGGCGAGTCTCTCTATCTAGCAACGCTCGTCGCCGGCGTAGGAAGTATCGCGACACCTCGTCGATCTCGTAGCACCGACGTTTCTGGAGCTGAGATATTAGGCGGTTCGCGGTTTCGTTCGCGGGAACCAGCAAGAGGAAGCTTCGCCGGAGGACCAGACTCCGACCGAGGACCGCGCCGCCAGTCGGGGCTGATCATTTTTGTTCGCCGTTTTCTGTGTTTTCGTCGGGCGGAGACGCCGCGGGAGAGAAGAGGAAGGGTGTACTACTCTGTGAACCTGCGAGGGAGAGAATCGAGGGAATGGCCACCTACGCGACCTACAGGCACGTCGAGCTCGACAATGTCGGATACGGGAAGAAAAGGTAACTCCCGGGTTCTGCGTGCTCCCGCGCCGCACTGCGGCCGTTGGGCTGGTGGTCCTCGCCATTTTTCTCGTTGACGGTCGCCTCTGGTCTCCTCGGTTTCTCACGATCGAGAATTCTGCGTCGCTCGAATCTTCGGTTTACGAGGGAGGATCTCGAAAGTTGTCTTCTTCGGGAGACGGTGTTGTTCCTTTGGGGAAGATGCTAGACTTCGGACGATTTTGTGATCGGTGAATCGAACCGGGTGTATCAGTTTCGGGGGGACTCCGGAAATTAGGCTAGCTTATCGGGTGGTCCCGACTCGGAAGTGTGCTGGGTTGCGGGACTTGGGTGCGGAAGCTCGAAGGGCGACAGGATGCGGCAGAATCCCTTCTCAGCCGCTCCGATCGATTTGCATCTCGCGGGGTCAGTCCTTGAATCCCGTCGCCGCTTCGGAAACTGCAGCGCCGCTTCGCAGCCGCCCAAAGAATTCCGTGAGCTTCAAGTTCATTGTCGGACACCTTCCTCGCGAGCTCTTCCCTTTTCCTGCGGGAACCGTGCGAGGACTAAAGGGAACCCCTCGAGTCCCCTCGATTCCAGCGACAGGACCGAATCGGTCGGAATCTTTCGAACATCATCGATCGGTCTCCTTTATCGACGCTACACGAAACCCCTTTTATCAGTGTTCAGTGACTCACTCGAAGTTTCTTGCATCATATTTGCTCTGTCGAGCGTATCAACCG
This sequence comes from Nomia melanderi, assembly GCF_051020985.1. Taxonomy (NCBI): domain Eukaryota; kingdom Metazoa; phylum Arthropoda; class Insecta; order Hymenoptera; family Halictidae; genus Nomia; species Nomia melanderi. The sequence goes on from NC_135007.1 coordinate 17,048,902, forward strand.
AAAATCACACGGAATTCGCTCGAGATCTCCCAATCGCGACACCGTCATCGAAATCTTATGACTAATGCTCGGCAATCTCCATTCTCATCCGCGGAACACACGAGTTAAAATTTATCGGAAACCTCTCGACCGTTGTCCCCGGTGACTCAGTGTCGCGGTTCGATTTCCAGTTGGTTCGAAGAGCAATTCCGAAGTTCATTAAGGACATCCAGATGGCGGTTTAATTAGCCGCGTCTCGGAACCGTAGAGCCCTCGCGGTGCCGTGGATGATTTCCTGCGAACGCCGGTTATCAACCGGGAATCGCAGTGGACGATAGGAGCGGTTATCTCGATACAAACAACTGTTACACACCGGTACTCGCGGTTTTATCTGCGGAATTGCTTAAGTGGTTCCGCCGGTGATAAAAATGACCGGGCTCGCTTCCCGGGAAGCTCCGCATCCTTTCCGGGGATCTAATTGCGCCGCGCGAGAGCCCGTTGACGAGCATAAAACCGAACGATTATCACGGATACACGTCCTCGATAATCACTCGCCCGATGATCAGGTGATGATCTGAAAATTCTAGGGTGCTCCCCGGCCGGGATCTCTCTCGATCGCACCGGTTACTCCGTTCACCATTTCCGCTCGCGTCCTCGTTCCGTTTCCATCCCGAAACCCGCGGGAAGGGGTTTAAATCTTCCGTTCGAATATCGCGGGCAGACGTTTAGTGGCCGGAAATCGGCCTGTTAGGCCGCGTCCCGATAACCGGTTTACCATTTCCCTCCGACGAGGAGTTTTTGTTTCGAAAAGCGAACAGCGAACGGGCGCATTTAATCCCATCCCGACGGATTAAGGCTGAAACTATCGCGCGGTTACACTGATTTATTCGTAGTTTCTTATAGAAATCGGAACGCGCGTTCGTTCAAGATTCAATTGTGACCGGCATCCTCTCGGCCGTCCGATAATTCCAGGCGTTAATAACTGTATCGAAAATAGACGCGAGCAAGAAACCGCTCGCCGCCGCTAAAGTGTATAACGTTTAATCCAGAGTTACGTGTAAAATCTAAAAAACGACTGGTCCGTTCGACGGAGATCTGGAGCGCGATACAGAACTGTCAAGTTTCGAAGTTTCTTTCCGTCGCTTAAACCGCTTATCTTCCAGGCTGTGTCCAATGGGATCTCGTTAATAGAATGAACTTTGAACAGTATCGTTGACCCACTAAGACGTTAACTGATCCGCCGAAACTCGTGTGTGCGCCGCGAGGCCGCCGATAACGGTCACGCACGCCGCGGAAAAGGGCCTCCCCTTTCTTTCCGAACCGTCGCGCTTAATTATAGTGAACCGGCCGCGAGGGGGTTAAATTTAAAGAGAGGACCAACAGAGCCCGAAAAAGTCCCCGGTCGCACCGAAATAGAGGCCCGTGGCGGGGAACAGTTAGGTTTAGAAAGCGTGACGTTGCTCGGCCGGGGTCTTACGTGCCTCGGAACAGATTGGCCGTCTAATTACTCAATCGTTTTCTTTCTACTCCCCTTCGGCATTTTTCCTCCTCTTCTTCGCGCCGCGGGATAATGACCCGGCCAAGGAGAACTCTCTCGAAAAACATTTTCCTTTACGCTTACATACGGCGCCGTGGTTTCGAGGACACCCCTAGCATCGCTGCGAAAATAGTCGTCACTCGGGTTACACTTTTTAACCCTTTGCACTCGGGAGGTGACTCTCGGTCGCCGCTTGGTTTGACACGTGAAAACTATGAAATATGATGACGCCTCCATACGTGAAATATTCGAATAAAATAGCTTTGCTCCTTAATATACTTGCGTTTTCCCTTCGAGTTACGTTCAGAGAATATCGTCTCCTCTTCGTCAAAAACTGTTAAATATTTCTAATGAAAAATTTCCGAGTGCGAAGGGTTAACGAAGTGTCCTACAGCATTCTGATGCGTTACTCCTTCGAACTAATGCAAATTCAAATTTCTCAGAGTTTAATTCCTTCGAATTTCAACCGATCTGAATTCGATTCGTTTCCAATGAAAATTAACACTCTACTCTTCCCTGAGACTCATCGATAAACCCATCGCCCATATTCTCTGATTTTCTTAAATTTCCATGAGATAAACGATATTCTCCTCGGTTACTAAAGAATTCGCTTCGTCGTTTCTTACTCGGAAAGCTCTTCCACCTTCTATACGTTGTACAATCGTTCCACAAGCCGACTTCAATTTCCTCAATTTGCCTTTTCTGCTTAACCTCATCAGCTTTCGAGCGATTCAAGTAATCCGAGGATTCCAGAACATCAGCGTTAGATAAACGATCCCGCCAGAGTCCTAAATCACGCGCAGACCGAGCGGAGTTCCTTTCCCCGCAGAAGGAGCGGTGGAAAGCGCCGGCGTTCCCGGTGTCCCGAAAAGACTCGCGCAATTGAGCCTCGTTAGAACGGTGGTCAACGGCCCCGGGTTAATGGACGTGTACCCGGGCCTCGCCGCAATTAGACGGATGTCACCTCCGGGGCCGTTTCGCGGTTAATTGCCGTCGTCATGATTTTTCGCGGCGTCTTATCGCGAGCGGACGTTTCTCCGCGCGACGATCACAGAACTTGCTCTCCCGGTTAGGCGGAATCGCGGACAAACGGAGGAATAAAGGCGAGGATCATTGAGATTTTGATCATTGATAAGGATCGTTTATCATTTAACCCTTTGCGCACGGATGTCTGCATTTTAGCGAGATGAAATGTTCAAATTTGAAAGACTAAGGTGGACAGATGATCTAATTAGTTGAACAAGAGATCCGCACGTAGTTTTTTTTCTATTAATTAAACAACTGATATATAATTTAGCTTCATATGTTGAAGGTTTTGTACATTTCAAAGAATTATTTCCTTTATTTAATTTCAAAGAAAAACAGATTTCTTGAGAATCTAAGAACTTTCTACTGCCGCATTTGCATTTTTATCATCTTGACTCTTAATGGACCGGAGTATTTCAAGTTTACTTGTCGCTGAAAGCTACCGTAACAGATAACAAGCGGAAACAAATTCGCAGAGGTAGCCTAGCACAGTAATTAACGCGTTAATGTAGATACTAGAAGCATAACAGCGATAAGAATAATAAACTGATTTTACTGACAGCAAGTAAAAGTGCCATTCCACGTTGCTCCAAGGGTTAAGAATGGCGACGCAAGAATCGCCATTTTATCCCGTCTGGTAGTTCCAGTGTTAACTCGTCTGAAAGCTCGCGTTCATTCGACGGTAATATCGCGAGTGCATAGTGCCCGGGGAGTGACGATGCGCTCGACGATGCTCCCCGATAGTCGCAACGGCAGTTTATCCTCTAAACGAGTATTTAGCTCGAAGGTGCGGAACTCCAGTGATTCGTGGCATTTCCTTCGACAGCGAATTCTAGAATTTATATTTCCATTTCACTGTAATCTATCACTGTCGCGACTGAATTGAGCTCGACAGCGATTTGTGCTGCGTTCGTACACGTCACGGAAGTCGCTGGATGAAAGTGTTGCCAGTTCCTTAAGATTTCTTTATAAAAGCTGCAGCCGTGAATTTATTAAGATCTCAATAGGCTTATCTTTCAGTTTAGATATTACTACGTCAGCTTCTGTAATCGTTTCTTGAAGAAGTGTCTGTATTTTTACTTCTAATGAGATACAGACATTTTCTCAGGTTGAATTAAGAAATCTCACATGCATCGAGGAAGAGAACTATTTTCTTTCAATATTTCGTACATTGATGCACTATACAAAGTTTAATATTAAATATCGAAGTTCACAGTTTTGCTGTGTCAAATCATTTGGTGACTCAGAGGAAGAACTGGTCATTTTGATTCGCCTGGTAGTTCCAACATTGTTCGTAGATCTCCATTTGACCGGTTCATCATCTCGAATCGATAAAAACCGCACGTCGAGCGAACCACGCCTCACACCTCGCGCTGCATCTCCCGTAACCGTCCGAGTCGTCGGTTAAATTCATTTTTCCCGTTGGAATTACACGGGGACAGGGTGGATAATCAGATGACGCGCAATAAACTTGTCGAGGGCAATTGGCCGGGTTGTAAAGGGGGACTCGTCGATCGTTCCTCCGTTTCTTCCGTCCCGAATAGTCTCTCGTCAGGCGTCGTAAAATTGATTGAAAGCATTTTTGTCTTGCTCTCGGATTTAACGCGAGCAATTATGGCGTCATTTGTCGGCGCGAAGCCGAGTAGGAGGCTCGGTCTGAGATATCGGCCCTGGAAAGGAGCTCACCCACGCGTCGTTTCAGCGTCGCGTCTCATTATCCTTGTTAAGAAGGTTAATCGCCGATTGATAATTACGGGAAAATTGGGACCGCCCTCTCGGCGAATCCGGTTCGAGCAGAATTGCCAATTGTTCGCTCCCGCGACCTCTGAGTCACCGCTGTTGTCTAGCGAATTCGTAGCCAAGAAGGGTAGCAAGCGCTTCGCTCGCTGTATATATTACTCCTAATTAGAACAATCAACACCGTGGAGGAACAAACCATAGATTAAAAATCGCGTTTCATTTCTTTTATCTCCACCGATCGATTTCTTCGCGTATCTTGTGCAATCTGGTTTCCGCGCTTAGAGCTCGGCGCATCGCTTGACGACACGCTGATCGAACGAGGCTGGCAGTGATCGAGCTGGCCCAGCGGTTTCTAGCTGGCAGATGTCCCAGATCCTCGGAGATCCTCGGATAGGAGACTATTAGATCCTTAGCTTCTCAGATCGCGAATGGTTTCGCTAGTTTTCTTCGTTCTTATCTCAACCATTTATCCTAGCTTCGCTTTCAGTCGTCGATTCATAAACAGCTGCCCGGTGTAATCGTCCTCGACAAAGCCAATTCGTTGCTTCTTCAACGAATCCTCGACGATCGCAACGAAAACACTCGTCGAGTGCCGCTCTTACGCTTCAATTATGCTCGATGCCTCTACGCTGCCATAGCCTCGAGTGGCCCATGCCTAAGGAGGGTAATGCACCCTCCATGGCGCGGACGCCAGTCCGCGTGTCGTTCGCAGGGGTACCGAAGCCTACTCTCCCATGATGCGACAGAAATCTCCGACGAGGATGCAGCCGAGGGGCGAAGTCTTCGTTAAACATCGATTACTATTTGTATTAACGCGCTGAGCACCGTGTCAGCCACTAATGACCGACGCTTCCATCTGTCTTCGAAACAATGGCAACACGCGAGGTAACCGGTGTCGAATGAAAACGTTCAATAACGTGACTAAGTCGATGATAGTGTACCATAAGGATCGTAGCGCGAAGTACCGAGTAATTCTTCCTGTACAAAGGAACGACTGTATGGACGAACGGTGAAGATTTTCCTGCCTCGCATGATACTTTCATTACACCTTTCAAAGCCGCGAACAATCACAGCGAAAAGATGAAAAAGCAATCGATTCTGTTCGATCGAAAGAGCCGGTCCGAGGGTGACTCAGAGTTCCAACGTGTCTCGGACGGTTCCGCGAAGCGTCGGCTCGATGATCGGGGAGCTTCAAAGACGAAGCTTTCCCGGGAGCCTCCTCCCACGCGGGCAGCGTTCGAGGCGAGATCTGCGCTTCATCAAGTGCTGTCGCCCGCCGCGGAACAGGTTCCGAGGCACGATCGAGAGACGTTCAAGACGCTGCCCGGTCGCGGCTGTGTATCACTCGGACAAAGGCAGCTCTGTGCGAGGTAGCTCGTCCTAACGGGAGTATTGATGGCCGGGGAACAGAAACGAGCGCGAAACGATCGTCCCCGGATAAGCATCGATCAACCATAGAACAAATCCGTGCGCGGCCGATCGTCGGACGTTCGGCGACACGTCACGCTCCATTGTCTCGCGCAGGTGCGAACCGGCGGGTCCGACGTGGAAAGACGAGTCACCGTGGTCCACTTGGCCGGCTGTCACGCCTCGCGTTTCTCGTTGGTCCGTTGCTTTCGTCTGAAAGTTCTTTTGTCGTCCTCGCTTTCTCGGTATTCGGCTGAACGCTTCGCGGAGAAACCGTTCTGCGACGCGGTTTCTAAACTTCCGATGGGAATTTCAATCTCGACTTCGAACACCGTGAAGTATAGCTCTGGCATTGAGCTTCTTCTACTGCGGAGAGCTCGGATTGATTTCTTGCCCTGAGTAGACGCGAGATGTTTCTGCTCTGAGATCGTCAGTGTCATCTTGCATCGATAGCCTTGCATGATGTGTGCTAGATTGTTTTGAAACGTGTCATTTTGTACGGAGCTATTAACTCTTTGCACTCGGCAGTTTTTCAGTAGAAGTATTTGAACATTCGATGATGAGAAATCACACCATCGAGGGACGAAGCTACTTTATTTCTATATTTCTCAGATTGATGCCTTATACATATAATATTGAATATAAATTTTATAACTTCATAAAATCAAGTGGTGAGTGAGTCACCTCTCGAGTGCAAAGGGTCAACCTACTACCACCAAAGCTAAACCTCTGACAAGGTATAACTCGGTCTGATCATAAAGGTAACGTCACTGAGATTTCTGATAGAATGCTCCACCGTGCAATTACGTTAGATTACACATAACTATCGACGACAGAAAGAATCGTGCCACAGTAACGTACAGTAGCTCCGATTGCTAAACAAAATTCGTTATTGCCTCACACGAGACTTGGCCAAATCTCGAAATCTCCAGCGCAAGTTAGTACCAAACCAAGAAGCATCGAAGTCAAAGGGTAAAGCATTGATAGAAATAGACCCCATCGACCCACAGCGCGTCGATGCAAGCGTCGAGAACAGCAGCGTCGAACTCTATCCTAATAAAAGCTCGCCAGGCCTCGTCCCGCCATTATCCCGCCCTCGAGCGAGATTTATGCGGTCCCGTAATCGAATTCAGATTCTACGGTGGGTGACCACTTCCGGCCATCCAACCGGCCAGACGGGCAGACCGTGTCTAGCATCGATCCACGTGGATCGAAGTGTAACGAGCCGCGTATCGTCATCGACCCTCTGCTCTTCTTCTTCTTCCCCGTCCGCCTCGATCTCTTTTTTTCGTTTCACGCTCGCCCGCGTCCCGCCACGTGTAAAACGAGTCGGGGGCCGCTCGTTTCCTCGAACCTCCACGTGGATCGAAAGGTGTCGTGTCGTGTCGCGTTACCGCGAGCGAGACGCCGCTTCCGTCCAACCCTCTCCGCGCGCGGGGTTACTCACCCCACCTGCGCTAGCCCCCCGCGGACGCGAAAGGGTGGACTCTCGTCGCCGCCGGCTTCCCTCTGGCTTTCGCGCTCGCCCGTCGGGGCTTCCTGCGGGAGAAGGCGGATTTCGCGGGCGCGTGACGAGCCGCGAAGCCCGTCGATGGCTTCTGCCCGGAACTCGGCTGCCGCCGCCCGTGCTTCGTTAATTAGCGGCGAACGAAACCATTCGTTCCGGCAGCGAAGGTTACTCGCAATTTAGATCAAACCGGCGCGCTTCGCTCCGAACGCTCCGGGGCTCGCGAGGCGTGTACGGAGGTGGAAAGAGCTGTTCTGGAAGATACGCTGATTAGACGGTTAGAAATAATCACCGACGCGCGAACGGAATTACGAGTCAATCGGTGTCTTAATAAACGGCCGAGTTTCGCGGGGCATTCATTAACGTCGCCTCGACTACTCCGAGCCGCGTGAATTTAAAGGAAACAGGACAAGCCGAGCAGAATTCGCCACGCCTATCACAACAGCCTTGACAACTCACTAATGAGTTTCGACTCGTAGAAATTGTCGTTTTCAATTACTCGCGCGTTCACCGTTAGGTCATCGTCCACTGGATGGGAAGCTTGAGATCGAATATTTAATTACGGTTATCAGTAGCTTCGACTTTCCGGGGTGAGTTAAAATGTACATCGTCGTACATGGAAGGTTAAGCAAAGGGCAGTGACTCTGAATCACTACACGATTCGATATAAAACTATAAAGTTGAATATTTCATATTTTAGATTAAATTCTGCATTGCTACGTGAAGTAGTTAAATGAAACACCTGCGTTGCTTGATTTATCTTTGAATTATCGTTAAATTAGTTTCAAACGATATCATCCATATCTCGTCAGAAAATGTTAAATGTTTTCATTGACTTTCGAGTGCAAAGGGTTAACCCTGCTGACTCGATGGTTCTAGCGTCGATTCGCTCGAAGTAGATCAGTCCATCGAGCACAGACACGTCCCGATAACCGGCGAGCCGTGGATCCTCATCGGAGAATTCTCGTTTCAATGGGTCCCCTAACAATTGCTACAAAAGAGAAATTTATTAGCGAAAGGACTCGTTAAGGTGAAAGTGTACGAGGCACGTCGTTAATCTCCGCGAGCGGATAGCTAGCTGGAACGCATGAAAAAGCGCCGGCCCCGTGAGAAAGATTATTGCGCAGGCGGAGCGTCACAATTGACAGAAGTTTGCGACACGACCGGCGCCGCGTGCGGCGTCCGGCCGATGCAAATGCGCGGTCGGAGAGGCGCAGCGAAGATGAAACACCCGACAGCTTCGAGACCGTCGACGTATCGCTGCAACTACCGAACAATCAACTCGGATTTCTCCGATGTCTGCAGAAACTCGAACAGCTCTCCATCTCAGCGTCTCTATCCATATTTCAATCGAATTAATAATAATTCAAGAGGAACAATGCTTTCATTAAATCCTTCATCAAAGAAAAATCTTACATTCAATTCTCAAACCGTTTGAAATTTATCTATCTATTTGCCTTCTGATTATTTTTATCGCCTGCTTAGAAATGGAAAACCGAAACGTTCGCGTTGCTTACAATGTTTCTATGTAAAAATGGAGAAGCGTCATTGTTTCTGAACTGAAACGAAAGCGCGATCGTGGTACTTTTCGACCGGGATATTCCAAAGACCCGAGGCACCTAAACGGTTGAAGCGTTACGAAAGAAATATTGTTTCTCGAAAGCGGAAGCAAAAAGAGTTGAGCGCGTTACATGAATGACGAGGAGCGAGTTCATAGATAGCGAAGGTCTCTCGGACGAAGAGGACGGAAAGGAAACGGAATCGATTAGACGAACGACGGATAATCAAGACATAATCGAGGGGTGAAGGAAAGAGCGAGAGAGACGTACGATCTATCGCGGGGAACCGGTTGCCGCCGCCGATCGAAGACAAAAGAAGCAGGGGACAGACGTCGAACCACTTCTAATAGGCGATCCACGGGATCGTTCGGGACTTATACGGCGCAGAGCCGGATCGGCCGGATAAAAGTCCCGCGAGGGGAGGACACGCGATCGCGCAACCGGTCGGACACCGTAATAGACGAACTTTACGCGAAATTAACTAATTGGCCAATTACGCCTCTTCCCGGCCGATTCAGCGGCCCGTAATCGATCGTCTTTCCGGTGAAATCGCTGGATTATCGCACCACACCTCTCTCCATCGAGAGGATGCGCGACCCTTCTTTGGCGAGTCGAGAAACGGTTTGACCTTTCGATTGCTGATGAGTCGGCCGCTTTCAGATTGATTCTCCGTCTCTTCATTCGATGATACTGTTCTCATACGTTACCACAGTTTCATTATACAATGTTCACCTTGTTAACTATCAATCGGAGCTTAATATCTCAAGATTTTCTAATTCTGCCGCATCAAACGAACCGGTGACTGTCGGAATAAGTTTCAATCAGGATCTCGCGCATAATAAAGCCAGAAGAATAGCATGGGAAACGGGTTAATCCGGCGGCTAAACGCGAAACAATGGGGAAAAGAAAGTAATCGATGAATTAAAACGCGGCGCAACGATCATCGCGGCGACGTGGAAAGAACGAAGAAGTTCCACGGTTTCTATGCTCGAAGCTGCGAGCGTGTTCGAACGTAAATCGATTTAGGTTGCGAGCATCGCGATCCGACTCCGAGACATGTGTTCTCCGTGGAGGCTCCGTGGCCCTGAATCATTCACGGACACAAAGGTTGTATAAATAATCGAGCAGCGCGCCGCGGGTAGGGCACGTAGGCACGTGTGGCGGACAAAAGATGTCGGCGATCGTTATCGGCGAGGGTGTACACCGGGATCGATCGGCTTCCAGGGTTTCGCGTGGCTGTACACCTTTCTTATCACGAGCGGAGACAGATAAGAGTCAATGCTCCGTTAAAGCGGCGAGGATATAAATAAAGCCGCCGCCGCCGCCGCCGCCGCCGCGCCGTGTACATGAGCGCTCGCGCTCGCGTGCGTGTGGGTGGGTGGGTGTAGACGCGGTGTATCAATGGCGAGAGCAATCGAGGCGCACCGTGGTCACGACACTGTGTTCCCTGCGTCCCTTTTTCTCGCCGGCGTTCGCGCCGCCGACGCTGCCGCGCACGATCGGTTCGTTATCGTGCAGCCCGCTTGAAATCGAACCGCTTTATTATCGTGACAACGCCCGTCCCTCGGCCGGCCGTTTCTTCCTCGGGAATTATGAAGTATGCCCCGCGAGTCGTTTTCGCGGCACGCCGATGCATAAATGAACGCTCCGAGGACTGGCGGAAAGTTTCGAGGCTGGCAACTTCGAGGCTGAATCGAAAGTTCGCGAAACAATGTCCGACCAATTACATAATATTTCTGCAGTCTTGAAACTGCGCGAAGTTCCCTAGGAAAAAGTCGATCGATACTCTAATTGGAAATCTCTCGGAACTTGCTCGAGCGCTACGTCCGACGCAGAAGAGGCCAGCCGCGAGCGGACGCGGAGAACAATCGGGTTCTCATTGAAACTCCGTCGCGTCTTAATCATCGCGCGACAAGAGGCAATTAAGTCTATTCAATTCTTCCATCGGCGAGCGGAGTCCTTAGGAATTTTTCAAGCGAGCACCTTTGATCGTCGATGGGAGAGAGGAAAAGTGTTCGCTGGTTGCTGGAGTAGGCTCGTAACTCGATTCCTCGAGCGAGTCGCCGTCGATCGGCTCGCGACAACGCGTTTACGATTCACACGTGCCAGTTCGCGGTCGGGCGACGCGAGTAATTGCCCGCCGCCCTTATGTAACGCACGCGATTCCGCGGAACAATCGAGGATCCCGCGTGAAAGGCCCCGATTCACCGGGGAAAGGAGCGATTAAGTCATTATCGGAGGATCCCGCGCGACACGCCGCTTCAAAAGGAAACCGGCAATTATCCGCGCGGACCCTGTCGGCGACTCGCTTCGATAGGACTCGAGACGCTTCGTTTGTCCCTTGGTTCGTTCCAAGCTTCGTCTTCGATCTTCGAATCGACGCTTCCTCGAGAGTAGATTTCAAACTAACAATAAAAGAACAACCCAACTCTGCAACATTATTCAAATAACAATACTCTATTCGCAAAGAACAATTGAATTCTGAGTATCGTCAAATTCTGTAGAATTCCAAAGTCGAAGCTAACCGATCTCCAACCGAAACTCAGCGTTCTACGCGTGCATCGAAGTCTCCGCTATCTACTCGTCCAAATGTTGAAGCTTCAGCAAATACTCATCACCGGATAACCGAAGAACCGAACGCGAATCCGATACCCAAATTCAGCCTTCGATTTCTCGGCGCAAGTCCGTTCGGTTCCGCGGGAAGCGTCGCGTTTCCCCGCGAATTTCTCCATTACACGGGGAGATAATTTATCCTCCGGTTGCCTCCAGCCGATACCCGACCGCGCGGAAATCGAAACCCACTCGTAACTTCCACGCCCGATACCTGGAGCTTCCTCCTATCTGTCGGTGTCCACGCCAACGCTCTTCTCCGCGTCCGCGCGATTAGAAGCGGAGGGCCCTCCGGGGATCTCCGGGCAGACTCGGAGATCGTTGTGTGTTCGGCTAATCGACCGGACGGAACTCGAGGACGGAAAAATCGGCGACGACTCGCCTAATTGAAACGGGCCAGTGGGAGGCGCAGCCGAGTGTGGGTTAGCCCTTATCGAACCTCGGCTTCTCAGACGCCGATGGATCGTCGATCGAGGGATGTTTCGCTACGTCACGCGAGTGACAAACGTCCGCCGCGGTGAAAAGTGTACAGTCACGTGGGAGGTGATGTACGTCCGATAAGGGTTAAGTAGAATATAAGCCTCTCGCGTCTCGGTCGACTACGCGTAAGCTAAAGTGCATCGCGGAGCGTCCAGTCGCGACGCTTGATTGAGTAGCTGTAAGACATCTCCATTTTGATGGATTCTCGCTGTCACTCGCAGGGAGAGGCACGTAGGAATCTGTTTCTTAACCCTTTGCGCTCCGGAGTGCTCTTGGTTTCTCGCTTTGAGGTTCACGTCGACGTTAGCTCATTCACTTACAGCTTAATACGACGCTCTGTTTATTTATTCGAGAATATTTGGGAGTCATTGAAGTGTTACCTTTAAATGGTACAATTGTGATGCATGTAGAAATGATAGACTCGTGGCTTTTTTGAGAATGGTCCTCCGTTTTCGGACGAAACGAGTTTTAACCTTTGAAATGATGCGTGAAATGTTGATATTTGTAAGCTTAAGTAGACAAATGGTTCAATTACTCGTACGTAGTTGCTTTTTCCAATTATTTAAGCAATCGATGTATGATTTAGCTTCACGGACGAAGAAAAAGCGAGAAGTTACGATGGAAATGAACTTTTAACTCTGCCCCCGTGAACTTTTAACTCTGCAGAGACCTAGTGTTGGTTCCAGACTGGTCTGCCGGCGAGACGTGATGTACGAGGATCGCGGCGACCGAGCCGATGCTCGGGGTTACAGTGATCGATCGGATCCGCCACCGGGCCGTTAAGCGACTTTTCAGTCGAGATTTACTTCCGTTCTTGATCAAGCTGGCAGTCTAATCGGCTTTAATGGGCCGGCTCTTAGGCACTGGCAGGGATCGTTCGCGCGCTGCGCCCGATTCCTCGAGTATCGATGTAACTAATGGATTAGCATAGATTACGGCACTCAGATTAGGCTTTACATAGATCTCGCACCACTTCTCGGACGTTTCCCGATCGTATCTCGATAGATATGCGAGGAGCTTCGATGCTTTTCGTTCGAACCCTTGTACACGATGTTTCTTCCAACTGTGTATCGTTGCTTTCGTTTAATCACTGCCGCGAATACCGGAAATCGGTTCGCAATCGAAAGTCTCTTCGCTGCACGGATTCCTAATTTCTTAACGAAAATTAGTGGAAAAGGATATTTCACATCTAATAGCATTGTGTTCAATCTGATATCTGTCAAATCATTTTACTATGTCGAATCGAATGCGAGTCACTCGAAGGGTTCAAATCATTTTACTATGTCGAATCGACTGCAAATCACTCGAAGTATTCAAATCATCAGCGTATTCAATCTGCTATTGATTCTCAAATTATCATATCACTATATCGAATCGAGTGCGAGTCACTCGAAGGGTTCAAATCATCAGCATATTCATCTGGTGTCGACTCTGAAATTATCATTTCACTATATCGAATCGAATGCGAGTCGCTCGAAGGGTTCAAATCATCAGCGACACTCCGCAAGGGCGTTCCCCGCGAGTGAAAATCGCAGCAACTCGCGATTCGCCGGCTCGAAAGAAAGCTCCGAGGATCAACGACCTTTCTGGAAAATCGGTTTATTTAAACACCGGCCCCGAGCGTTGCGCGCCGGTCCACGGTGGCTTTCTCGAATGGCAAATATTTAGCCGAACGTGAAATCGAGGAAGTATTAGCGGCCGGCGCCGGCGTGCACGTTGCGCCGCGGTAATTAAACCCCCCGCGGAACAATGACCATTGTCCGAAACGCGATAAAAGATTGGCCGGTGTATCGGGCACAATGCCGCTCCTTGTTATCGACATCCTCCTTTCTGGACCTCACACGGAGCCTCGCCAGCAGCTAGGACGAGTACTCGAGCGTGACTCCTTATTGCTTAGCTGCGCGCCTTACGGGAAAAACCGATCCGTTCGCGCCGAAGACGTTTCGTCTTTCCTCCTCCGACTTTTCCCTTGACCCCTTGGCCCCGTCGCTCCTTCCGCGACCCGTTAGAATTTTCATAAAACCTAGACGGAACGTATATTAAGCGTTGAAGGCTACAGACGATTACTGACGCATGACAACGGAACCATTCTTATTAGGAAATGATTGTTATAGTACGTACTAGAAATGAGAAATCCTCGAGGCTTCCCATTCCTCCGTTTCCGAAAACAATGACCTTCAACCCTTACCGAGAACAGCGGAGCTTCTCAAGCAATATCTTTAATATTCCATCATTTTTTAAGCTAATTGAATTACCTCCAACTGCAACTCTTTGCAACTGAACTCACCCCTTGACCCGAGGCTCCCTGATACCCTAAAACAGTCTTCTAACTTTCCACGCTTTTCTTAGAGTATCAAGGCTTTTCCACGATGACTGAAAGCCACGTTAAAAACTACACTTAAAGGACACTGCAATCATTCCCTAAGAAACGTCCAAAGAAAAAGAAATTCCACGTCCAACATCCTGCCCCCTAGCGAGCTGATAGTGAAATAAATAAGGGGTTCGAATGATACTTCCACGGGCATCCTGGGAACACAAAAAAGCCAGTTCCCTCTTGTCCGGCTTCCTTCGACAGCTCACGTGACCGAGCCCCGTGATTCTTAGATCGCAGCGTGCTGATTAATTTCGAGAATTAATGATCCGTGCCTTCCCATCGGGACGAACGCTTCCGGACACGGCGAACGGCGGATCGTTTCCCGATCCGGCGCGGATTTTTCGCGCGGATCCCTCGATCGCGTTTCCGGCTAGGCGTGAACGCCGCGCGGGGTTCGTTTCTGCCGGGGCTGGAACGCGCGTTGCAGCCGGATAGCGCGGCGCGGAATAATACCGAGAACTCGTGGGCGCGGTATCTCGCGAGCGCGGCTCGTATTGATAAGGCAGAGAGGATGTCGGGATTAATGGGCGGGTTCGATGGAGGCGATGCGAATTGTGCGTGGAAGCGGAGTAATGGATCGCGATACGATCGGAACAACGATTCGCGGCGCGCGCACCGCTGCTTTTCTTCTCTCGCGTAAATAAGATCCGGAGATACGGACTCTACCCGACGACTCTCCGGCTGCGTTTCCGTTCGGCCGGTATCGCTGATTGGAAATCGTTAATGAATCTAGCCCTCGCTGCGAGTCATTACCGCTGATTATACTCGGGGATGGTTCCGTTGCGAACGCGGATCTCCGTTCGCCAGGCATGTTTCGCGAAAACGGAGGCCATCGGAGTGTTCGTTGGCTGCATCGTCGGTAGATCGACACATGGAAGGTCCATGAAATTATAGAAACTATTCGTTTCACTGTTAGGCTTGTTTCGTGAAGATGGACGTCATCGAAGTGCTCGTTAGCTACATCTTTAACAGATCGACATATGGAAGGTCTACGAAATTACAGAAACTATTCACAATTTCCGACGCGTTGCCTTGAAATGCGAGATCCTCGAGCTTCTAGTAAGAACAGAGCTCGCTCGAGGAAATAAAAGTGAGGCAGAGAATAGAAATCACGTCCGCTAAACGGCACAATAAATCGTGTTCGAGGCCAGTTATCTCGACCCAGAAATTCCCGTTTCCAATTCGGGAATTCGGCGTTCGATCCTCAGGGGCGTCGCGTGCCTGGCCGAGGATCGATCTGTCGCGGTGATTATTCGACGTTTCCCGATCCGCCGATCGTTCCGAGGGTTCCTTGCCACCGGATACCGTGACAAGACGACGTCGAATGTCGGGTGACGTCGCGGACGATGGTACGAGCGCTATTCTTTCTCTTTGCACGCCGGATTCCGTGCCAGGACGCGAGTATCCCTCTCCCCCGCAGTCGGTTCGAAACTTTTATTGGCCCTCATTATGGTTCCAGCGATCGGTTACAATGATCCATCTCTCTGAGTCGAGCGTAAGTCCTTTCGATTACGAGTTGTCTTTCTTGATTCTCGATTAACAATTCGCTGATCTGCAATCGAGACGATCGCAATACCGATTCACCCTTTGCAGACGAATGTTCGATACTACCGAGATCAAACTTCCATGATCTCACTACTCGAACGGCAAGAAATCAGTACATAGTGTCTTTCTCTATCATTTAAACCTTCGATGTGTAATTTAGAATCTGCTGGAGCTTTTGCATAGGTCAAAGAATCATCGTCCGCAAGAGGTTAATAACTTCTAGTGCATTGACAGTTGCATTTCGATCTAGTTCCACGCGTGAGTTTCATCCCTAGAATATAACACAGCGAACAGATCGTCGAATCACTGAAATAACCAATGATCAATATCTAATTCAGTTTTCCCAAGTATTTAAGAGTTCAGAGATAATTCAGCTCCCTCGACTGTGAACCCTGCACCTGCCACCGGTCGATCGTCGGTCTAAATATACAATCCGATCGCATTCCGGCCAATTCCGGCGTCGCCCACGCAGTATTCCGCGTTCGCGCTTCCAATTCCGTCCATCAGGGTTTACGGGCCGCAAAGTAGATGATTGCCGGCGCGTCCCAATTTCCTAGATCCTTCTGATTAAGCCTCTAGGACTGGCGTCACCCTAATCTCGCGATGACGCGACCCGCCCGTAATATCAATTAGACCGGCACTCGGAGAACAGAGAGCCGAGCCGGCCAGTCCTTCGATTCCCGGTCCAATTAACGGAAAAATTGTAAATTACGCTCGCCGACAGAAAATTACGCTAATAAGGTTAGGTATTCCGGGGACGATTAAACGGGGAAAGAAAGAGCCTGCGCGCGAGAGACTGCTGGAAACCGTCTTTCTAGAAAGGAGAAGAAGAAAGAAAGAAAGAAAGAGGAAAAAAGAAGAAGGCAGTTTGACGACCGCGTAAATATTCATGGAAGTTTCCGCTCCCGACGATTCCCTGACGGACATGAAAATTAATTAGCGGTTCGATCCCGTTGTCCCGACTTTTGATTAGCCGTGGATCGTCATCGCGGTTCGTTAAAGTTGCCATTTCGCCGGTGGCTCGCGCACTTACCTTCTAAATGCACGGAGATCCGCGGTTTAATGATCACGCTTAGAGCACTCTCGACGTCGTCACGAACCGTGCCCCGGGGGGCGGGAGGGCCGGCTCCGATAATCTAATTGAGCCGTTCCGCTGAATTCGCTCGTGACACAGCGCAGTTTCTCGTCCACGTTCTGGAAAAGTCATCGCACCGTGCGCTCGCCTCTGCTGCCGCTTCAACCGTGCCGGAGAGTCATCGTTGACCCCTCGCCGTACGATTTTCTTCGCGGCCGGATCCGCTTCGCCGTTCACCCTGTCCAGTCGACAGCTTTTCACTGGATATATCCGACTCGTTTCAATTTTCCAATTACATGTACGCGACATTCTTTGAAACTAAGCAATGAACAGACATACGTGCGTTGACCCTTTGAACTCTGCAGGCTCCAATATTGCAGCAGTTATAATAAATATTTTAATGAATCTTAAACTACCCTAAAATTATTAGATCTTCCACACATCCAAATTTTGTACCAAGGAAAATAAAAGAAAAAATGTTATAGCATTTTTAATTTTCGCTAGGAACGCTATAAAAATTAGTTACAGTTGCTGATAGATTACAAAACCATACAAAATTGAATGCTATATATAAAATATAATTCTGTTGAATCGAATCGAATGGCGAGAGGAATATATTCCAGAGAACGTTTTTATTAATCTAAAGGAAAACGAATCGCATGGTTTATACTCGTGGACGTTACATTCCATGAACACTGTTCAGCGAAAGTTCACGTCCCTTTTTAAGGTCGAATTTCCAAGATCCGCACGAACGACCTGCTATCTCCCCGAGAACAATGGAACAAGGTGCACCGGTAATGATGATTTTCATTGGGAACGCAGCGCGATTTTAGAAAACACAGCGCACCGTAGGTTTGCCAAGGTCTCGATAAATCATTCACGGTTCGAAAGACGGGGCATTACACGTCGGTGGATGCGCGCGGCGGGTTCAGCAACCGGGGTCACAGCCCACACGGTGCAAAGTCAAGCGAAATCCTCGCGGCAGGAAGTAACGTTCCGCGGTAGACGTTGAAGGATGCTGGCTAGATTCGCGGGAACAGTTGATGAAGAGCAGGCCGGTCTTTATACAAATTTCGTGCTCGAGTTCGAGCTCTCCGATGTTCGAGGAGAGATCCTAGAAATTAGGGTTGCTCGATCCTCGGGGCGCTCGAACCGAGTGCATCCTCTAACTGCCTTTCTCTGTAATCTTCGCTGCTAAACCAGTGATACTAACTCTGAACTCGCGAAAGGTGTCGAACGCGGATTGAACTTTGTGAACGTTCGCTAAATACACGTCGATCTTATATCGTCTTTCGATTCTTCTAGAAATCGAATCAACTGTACAAAGTCTAATTCACATCAACGCTGATTCTACTAGATGGACCGAAACGACCTGATTTCTACGATAATTGTACAATTACCGAAGATATAGACACTTATACAGAAAGCGGTGAACGAATCTGATTCAGTAATAGCAGAGCTGAAATGCGAATCAATTGATATCTCAATAAACGCGCGCGCGTTTCTTTTAAAGAAGCGTTTAATTCAAGCGATCGGCAGTTCCAGAGTTAACAGTCATCGTGGAAGCTTCTTTTATCTACGAACACACTGATAAGTCGACAGAGAGAGAGAGAGAGCCAGTGCGCGGGTTTAAGTAATCGAAGACGCGGCGCGGCGCCAGTAAAACAGGTTGACGGTCTTATTAACGCGAGCGATCCGCGCCGCGACGAAAGGAACACGCAGAGGCGTCGCCGTACGTTATGCAGCATATTTGCGGGCACACCCATCCTGTCCCCTCCAGGATTTCATCCTACGGTCGATTGATTATCGTCGTTACTCTTCTCTCGCCTCTCCGCGGTCTCTCGACGTGGGTTACCAAACGCCGGAGAATCATCCGCGGCTGAAATATAGGCGCCCGACGGTGTATGGAGTGTGCGTTGAACAAAGCGGGACCATAAACCGAGGCTTATTCCTCCTGTAGGCCAGGTGTAGGATCATCCTCGCTGTCTCGCGAGTTTTCGAACTTAACGAGACCTATCCGGATATCTAAGAATATCTAAGAACCTCTGAGAATGTCTGAGAATATCCCGGAACGTAACTAAGCGACGAATCCGGCTGTATGGGGAGCTTCTTTAAATGGCTCACTGGATGATGCGAGTCCAAACATGGCATTTCGATAATTTAGACAGAGGTGTAGTTCTTATCCTCTGATCGCGAAGCTTTTCTATATCGCTTACTTCTAGATGACACAAGTTTAAACATGGAATTTCGATGATTTGGAAAGAGTTCTAGCTCTTGTCCTCTGATCTCGAAGCTTCTCTAAATGGCTCACTAGATGATACAAGTCCAAACATGGAATTTCGATGATTTAGAAAGAGGTCTTGTCTTCTGATCTCGAAGCTTCTCTAAGTGGCTCACTAGATGACACAAGTCCAAACATGACATTTCGATAATTTAAAAAGAGGTCTAGGTCTAGTCCTCCGATTTCGAAGCTCTTCTAAATGGCTCACTAGACGACACAAGTCCAAACAGAGCATTTCGATGATTCAGACAGAGTTCTTCCCTGTTCTCCGATCTGTCAGCTTCGTCGTCCACCCCTTTCAATCCTCCCTCCACGCCTTCGTCCCCGTCAGATCTCCATTCTTCGACAACCCATTCCACCGAGGAAGCAATAATCCCCGTATCCGTCCATTTCGCGCTAATCGCGAGCGGATCGCCTAGCTCCTCAAAGAGAAACTCAGAATCCGAGTTTCGAAGTTGCCGTTAATTGACCAATTAGACGCCGAGCCGAACGTTAACGAACGAATTCCTTCGTGAAACGGGGAATTTTTCGAACGTTAAACGGAGCGTGGTCGAGCGCCGCGCAGCTCTCCTCTCGTGCCCGGCGAGAGGATCCCGGCCGTTTCCTCCGTAGACGTTCACCCGGCCGCGTTTCCATCAAACCGCGTCGGACGTTCAATTATCCGAGACACCGTAACGAGGAAGCGTTGATTTATCGGCGAGCCGATGAAATGCTCGCTATGATACACCCCCGCCCCCGCCCCCGCCCCCGCCCCCACCGCCGGGAATCCAAGGAACGGCGGCCGGTGTGTGTGTTGCGTCGTTAATTAGAGTGGAACGATTACTGGATCGATCGCGGGCCAACGACTGCCGGGCTCTCGCGCACGCAGCGGGAGAATGTTAATTAATCGTAATTGGGTAATCTGTTTCCGCGAGCCCGGCGCGCGTCGATATCAAAGAGTGTGTTCGGGTTCATTTACTCCTCGATCTGTATCACATTTTATTTCATCTCCCTCGAAACCCGCCGAACGGAAAGCGACGTTGCTTGTTCTCCAGGGAATCTGTATCGAAAGAAGCAACGTTCGGTTCTGTCAGAATCGATCGTTTTCTCGGATGATTTCAAGGAACTGTGAAACTATAGAATTATAGATAGCCATCTTTAAGGAAGATGCAGATATTTGAAACGGTCGTTAGATAAGTAAAACCTGTCGGAAAATTCTAACTAGAATCACTGGTTATCAATGATCCGATCGGTTGAAGCGTGTTAACTCTTAGCAGTCCTATGTCGAGTGGGACTATTCTATTTTATTGCAAACTACTTGTTTTAACCATTTTTCTACATTCATTCGTAGTATCATAAGGTAACACTTCAATGACTCCCAAATATTCCTGAATAAATAGAGCGTCATATTAAGTTGTAATCGAATGAACTAACGACGCGAACCTCGAAGTGAGAAACCCAGAGCACTTCGCACCGCAAAGGGTTAAAGACCGGAAGGCAGCAGACGTTACCACTTCGGCTGCCCCCGAATATCATAGAATTCGATCGCGCGAGAAGCACAACAGAACGTGCGGCCGAAATGTCAATTAACCCTCGAGCCGTATGCGTCACGGAGTCACTCCCCCAGCCGCAGTCGTCCGAATGAGTCATTCCCGGTCCCGAATTCTGAAAACATCCCCCGGGGAACGGTGAAAAATCATCGCGCACGAGCCGCCTCCACGTTAATTGAACCGTCCCTCTAACGAAGCCGGTTTTAAAACCCGGCGCGCGGGTACTTCCCGGCAGAAGAAGGAACGTGGCCCGTGCTTTTAATTGCCGGCGTAGTCGTCCCGCTGACGAGAAGCGACGCGGGTATTCCGGCTCCCCCTTTTCTCTCCGGCACGCGACAAAGCGCGTGCCACGCATCAAGCCCGAAACAGGGAGGAGAGACGGAGAGCCGTGGAAGGGAGAGGCTCGTTACGTCGAAATCAGCGCAGATTTATCGAACAAATTGGATCGAGTCCTTCCGCCGCGCGGTTGGGGGACCGCTCCGACGGACAAAGGTTCTCAACCCTTTCCTCTCCGAGCGGATTCATTCTAGTCGACGGCTCGAGCGTGATGAAATCAGTGATGGAGTCGCTTCTTTTTGGGAACGTTGGTCGTTACTTACGTGTGAAGCAGTTTCAGTGTGTTGTTGTGGGATTATGGAACTTTCGAACTGTAGAACTATAGAACTGCAGATCTATAGAACTGCAGAACTATAGAAGTGTAGAGCTGTAGAGCTGTACAGCTATAGAGCAATAGAGCTATAGAACTGTAGAGCTAATAGAGCTATAGACCTATAGAGCTATAGAGCTATAGAGCTATAGAGCTATAGAGCTATAGAACTATAGAACTGTAGAACTGTAGAACTGTAGAACTGTAGAGCTGTAGAACTATGGAACTATGGAACTATAGAACTATGGAACTATTGAACTACCAAACTAGAATTATCTCAAAACCAATCACACACCATTGATTGCCTCTAATCAACCAGAGTCCTCCACGAATCTCCATAAAGCGTTAACAATCAATTACCTTTAAACTGTTTCAGGGTGTTAAAACCCCCTGGTGGCGGAAGCAGCGACATTTTCGGTGCCGCGCCGGAAGAGACGAGCCCTCGCCGCGTGAAGAACCACAACCAGTCGCAGCTCGGCAGCGCGTTGTTCGGCGACGGTCCGAACGCGAACAGCAGCAACGATACACCGCGCAACAAGCCCGGTAATGATTCATACAAACGCCTGTTTGGCCCTCCCGATGCCCCACCCACCACCCCAAACGCGAAAAATCACATGCGCAGCAATATCTCCCTCAGCGGGGATTCGTCGTCCTCGTCAGCGTCGTCGGGCGCCGCGACTTCGCCCGCGAAGAGCACCGGCAGCTCGGACTCGATCGCGGGCGTGCTCAACGGATACGCTGCCAGCAATGGCAACAACCTGACCAACGATATCACAGGTAAGGCCGATCTCACTCACGCCTTTTAACTCTCTCTTTCTCTCTCTCTCTCACTCCTCCCTCGCCCCTTACCACCGGTGTCTCGCCTATCTCTCTCTCTCTCCTGGTTTAATCTTCCATTTCTTTTCTAAATCTTCGCTGTCTCCGATCCGGCTGACCACTCTACCAACGTTTCTTGTCCTGGTCCAGGTGAACTGCTGGTGTACGGTGCGAGCGCGAGGGAACACGCGGCTTTAACAGTCCTTAGCACAACTTCGTCCACGCACAGCGTTCAACCCTTGCACTCGAATCATCGTCGATAGAGATCTTCGGTAGAACTGTTTTATCCCGAAATTTCGTGTACGGTACACGGAATCGAATATTGAGTGTAGAACTTTATCTATCGCTGTGTCTCGAGTGCAAAGGACTTTCGGGAAATGCACCAGGACTTTCGATGATTCGTAACGCTACAGCCGAGATATCGGGATCTTTCGAGCAGCTTTTAACAGAGATTCGTGCTGTTGAGTCGAGAGAAGAATCGACTTGTTAAGGAACAACCTAGATAGTAGGAAATTCGATTTTGAGATTGCCTCGATACAAGTTCGCTACTCTTAAACCCATCGCTAGTTATTCCAAACTGAACGATGGGTATGAGCCGTTCGCGAGTCAAACAAGCGTCTTCTGTTCTTCCTCGACTCAATTGTGATTCTCTTCTTTTCATATCCTTGATTTCTACTCGCGGATGCACTATTTTCCGATAACCTCTGACGCAGCGAGATTTCTTTGCACGCTGTCGAGTCCATTCTTCTCTGTTCCGGGAGACGATCACCGCGATCGCTGGGACCGCAGTTTCCATCGAACACTCGCACTGTATTCGAGCGTACCTTGAAACATGTGTCTGTGTCGCAGGCTCTCCCCGGGATTCACGTTAACGCGCTTCTTCCTCATCGATTCTCGATGCCGAAGAGGCAGTGTTCTGTTCAATTGGGACACCTTTTGCCGAGCGTTACGCTTGCTTCTTGCGCACCACTGCGATCACTCGCTCCGTGATTTTCGAGCAACGATCGTCACGAGTTCGCGTCCTCCTCGGTTCCACCGAAATCGGCCTGCGTCGTGCAGACTGGTCAACGAACCGAACACTCGCGATTCCTCTCTATTTCATGGAACTGTGAAACTATAGAATCACGTGTAGCCATCTTTAAGGAAGATGTAGATCTTCGAAGAAACGGTCGTTCGATAAGTACAACCTGTCGGTGAATTCTAACTAGAATCACTGGTTAACGCGTTAAGCGCCACGGAAATCTCAAGCGTTTTCCCGTGGAGTTCTTTTGTAGCAAAGAAAAGCAGGAACAATTATTAATTATTTGACGTTACAATGTTTGCATAACGCTTATTAAACATTTTCATTTCACATCAGTTATCATGTATGTTACGATTGTTTTCTAGTCATTTATCAGCCTGTCATTCGATTCAGCTATCCTTCGAAACAATCAAAACGAATTCTCATCGAGACAAACGACGATAACGAACCTGAAAGCAGATTCCAACGCGGATTTCTCGCTGCAGGAAGATACGAGAGGAATCGCAGAGTGTTCAATGTTCAATGTTCAGCCTGTACGCGTCGCGAGGCGACAGGAGGCGTGAAACGAGTCTCGATCCGCTTCCGTTTTGTCGGTCTGTGGAGCTAGCGAGACACGAACGAAATCCCCTCTTAATTTTCTTAACTAATCCGACGGCTTTTGACCGAAGTCAATCCTCTTGAACTGTTCGCAAGCAGCTTTCAGGAGAATCAAACGATTTCGTAAGTGTGCAATGAGACACGATCTAGTAGATCACACGACACACTCCCCGAACACTCTCTTCTATTCTTGATAGAAGCTCCGCGTCCCGCCGATCCCCGGTTCCACCATTGCTCCGGCTCGATTCGCATTGGTCGTCCATCTGGCAGCCACAATTAAATAACGAGACATTATCGATATTCTGTATTTTACACGACTGAATTACTTTTATTCGAACTCGTGGAAATTCGCATAGTTAACGAGTTTTCTTTAAATTCTGTTTATATTCCATTAACCCTTTACTCCGGAGCCTCTAAGTCACCAAATCTTTGACACAGCAGAATTGTAAACTTCGATATTAAATATTAAACTTTGTACGATGCATCAACGTGCGAAATATTGAAAGAAAACAGTTCTTCCTCGATGCATGTGAGATTTCTTAATTCAATCTAAGATGTCTGTATCTCATTAGAAAATATTGAATATTTCCGGTGAAGAACTTCTGGGCAAAGGGTTAATGTATATTTGTTATTCAACGTAATGAAGTATTGTAGCTACGATGACCGAAGGAATTTTATTTCCTATTGTTTACACATAAAGTTATTCGTAGATAGTCTAACCTTCGATTGTTATGACACTCGAGTGTTTTCTCTTGTTTATCGGAGGCTTGTCTAAACATCGTCGAGATCGTTCGATAAGCGATCAATAATATTCGCCACGGCGGACGAATGCGAATCGATCCTCGAGATCCCAGAGAACTTTCGGCTTGTTTTATTTAGCAACCCTTCCGCTCGTTGTCTTCCCTTCCCCTAATTATTTGTTTATCGCGCTTCGCTGACGTAGACTCGCAGAGAGCATCGGTTGCCTTTCGACGGACAAATCTCGTAAGCGTAAGCCGCGAATATTTTCGGTCGATCGATTCGTCGGAGTCGCGACGAAAACGAACGTTTCGCGGTAGATTCTCACCCCTGGAACGCTTCAACCCCTCGGAGGCGGTACAAACGATTTCTATCGATTTTCCAAGCATTTTTCGTCGATAATCCGATTTATTTCAGCAATTTTCGTTGTGTTTTTGAATGAATCGTGTTCACGTACGTTTAAGGAGGATTCAATGTTTGTTTGATACTGTTTCCTTCTGTTCCAAGTCGATTCGCGTCGACGATTAACGTTTCTTAACGAACCTCGAATTGTTTCTATGGTTTCCATGTGTTCGATTGCCTGGGTTTTCACGCGTGACGTGTTTCGTTTGTTTCTGTGCCCGTTAACCCTTTGAACTCTGTAGGCTCTAATATTGCACCAGTTGTAAAATATTTTAATGAATCTTAAACTACCCTAAAATTATTCGATCTTCCACATCCGAATTTTGTAAGAAGGAAAATAAAAGAAGAAATGTTATAGCATTTCTCATTTTCGCTGGGAATACTATAAACATTTATTATTAATTTTTATTTTAAAGATTAATATCTTTGATATTACAAAACAACCCAGAGTCCTAAGGGTTAACACCATCAACACGTTTCCTTTGACGATTGTCTCGTTTGCTTTCGCTTGCCTTGTTTTGTACATTTTTAGCGTAGTGTAACACTTGGTTCCCCGTGTATTTTCGTAATCTGTGTTTCTCCTTTGGACGAATTTCATCCGGGACATCGGACTCGCGGATATTCACGGTCGAGACGGAGTATTTCGATGGATAATTAAATCATTGTCCCATAACAGGACATCAGATCCGAAGACAATCGATGCACGATACTTGTCCGATTTGACACTCGGCTTGATTCATTTTCACGTTCCCTCATTTCTCTCTGATTCTCATCTTCATCCTTGTTACGTTTCGAATGATCTTCCCCGAAAGACTCATCCACTGACGGTTTCATCACTCCCCTTTCAATTTATTCGATCCATGCAAACACTGTCCCGTACATTCGAGAAACCACTCTTCAAACTCGAGCATGGTATCAGCAAACAGCAATGCTTTCGAAGCACGACTCGTTAACACCAAAACTACCAAAGTCTGCGTTGCAATTATCGAAATTACCAATTATCCAAATTCACGCATACCTACGTACGCCTCCAATTATTCAGAAACATTCCAAAATCATTGAACATTCGAAACGATCTCCAAATAAAATCCCATTCGAATACTCTAACAACTATCCGAAGAAACCAAAACTAATCGTCACGATTTTATGAACTACATTTCACTCGCTTGAAATGCTCGGTAGTTCTA
The DNA here is from genome assembly GCF_051020985.1 of Nomia melanderi. Lineage (NCBI taxonomy): Eukaryota > Metazoa > Arthropoda > Insecta > Hymenoptera > Halictidae > Nomia > Nomia melanderi. The sequence goes on from NC_135007.1 coordinate 17,074,958, forward strand.
GTGTTAACTGACCTCTTAACACTAGGTTTACAGACATTTATTGTACACTTAATTCTACTATTCCTAAAAGAATCGATGCTCGTTTATTTAGATTATGAAAACTGGAGATTCGATAGTAGATAATTGGTGTACACGTCAGTGTGATCTCGATCAAAATCGGCGTAAATTCGACGCGTTCCGTAAACCTAGTGTTAATCGCTTAACAGTACGATTTATTCACCGTAGCGATCGGTGTCTTGGAACTAGTTCGTCCAAATTGTCTCGTGTAACACTGCGTTTGGGTGACGGTTGCGGGCGTTTTATTTTCGCTACGGCATTCTCGGTGCATGGGGGTGGTTTGTGATGTTGTTGATGATGTTGATGATGTTGATGATGTTGATGATGTTGATGATGTTGATGATGTTGATGATTTGATGATGATGATGATGATGATGATGGTGATGGTGGTGGTGGTGGTGGTGAATTCTGGTGCGTGTCGCTTTTGCGTGCACCGGCCTGTGATCTGCCGTCCTCTGTGCCTTCCTACTCGCTCGAAAACACCCCCGCCAGGTGGATCGACTTGCATAACGCGCAACCCGGTCACCGGCGACGGAATTGACGTGACGCCGATCAGGCGCAGCGCACGAAGGTGTCGAGGTAACGTCTGCCACCAGTTTTGCTCATTTTATCCGACCAACGATCTTCTTTCAGCCACACCACGCCGTCGTCGTGCCCCCGACACACGCAACCCCCTCGACTCTCTGTCACATCCCCCCTTTTCCAGCGAGACCCACGCGTCTCGCTTTATTTTTTTTTGTGTGTGTTTTTCTCTGGTTTTGTTTTGCTCCTTTTACTTTCTGTTTTCATTCTCTTAGGTTCTACTAGAAGAAACGATCTCGCGAGATTCAGGTGAACTCTGCGCGTAAGTGTGCGGTTCGGATTTCCCGTGGTTCCCGACTGTCTCTTATATTTTATTAACCCTTTGCACTCGAGGGGTTACAGTCGCCACCCGATTCGACGCAGCGAACTTATAAAATTTTCAATTCAGTATTGACCCCTTGTCCTAGAACGAGTGAGACTCGAACATTTTCAACCTGATTCAACGAATATATGTATTACTCGGTTCATTCGAATTCAAAGTGAATATTATTGTAGACACAACATATGCTTAGAATTTTTCTCTTCTTCCAGTAAATTATTAATGACAAAGTAGCCGCATCGATCAGAGTTGAGCAAGAAATCATAGGCCAAGGGGTTAAATCTTGTGTAATGTGTCAACGCATAAAACATCGAAGTAAAATAGTTCTCTCTTAATTTATAGAAGATAATCAATTGTGTTAGTTGCGAAAAATATCGTTAATTAGCCGGTCGTTATCAGTCGGAATTGGGAAAGTCTGGAACTGCACATTTACTTGGAACTCTTATGGGAAAGACAAGGATCACGTGAAGAACGTTCCGATTTTTTCTGGGAATTTCAGTCGATATCGGTGCATCTTGTAAGAAAGTTGAGGATTTTCCTAATCTCCTCAGAGGAATTCGATCTATACGACGCCATTCGCGAACGAATTCGACGTAGCCTGCAGCAGTCGAGACGGGAATCGCAATGGGAGCGTCGCGACTTGACACTAAAACTACCAGACGGGTCGAAATGACCCATTCCTGATTTGTTTTCAATTTTTAAAAAGATAACAAATGTTTCTTTGACAAACGGTTAAAGAAATTGACTTAGCAATCCGTAAACTGAATTCTAAGCCAATTCAAGTTTCCAGAGACGCACTCTTGTAGTCGCTATAAAGGAATTTCGAAAGGTCAGTTTAACTCGGTAGGTTTAGCGTTAACGCGAGAGTCCTCTTTATCGAAGAAAAAGAAGAAATCGCGCGAACGAATCGCGAGGTAGCAGAGAGTCGTCGCAGCGACTCGATAACGGGTCATCCGGCGATGATCCTCTCATTGTTTCGCGAAACGTTATTTATAGACTCGACTTATCGCTTCTTTTTCCTTAGTTCGACCTTCGTCGACGGTCTTCCGTATCTTCGCAGCCGGGGAAGAGGATCGTCGTTCTCTTTACTTTACAAGCGTGTGTTTTTTTCTGTTTGTTGTGTACATACGTTAGTTGCAACTGTGGTATATATAACTTAGCGACTTGGTTACTCGCAGTATGTTTCTTTCTCCAAGAAAATCAGCTCCCCTTCCCATGGTCTTGATCTTCGTCCGATTCGCAGGAGGATGGAATCCACGTGGAAAAGATATGCAATGTTCATGGAAACATTTTATCGGTTTCATACGATATCGCGCGATAATTGAAAGTTGTACCAGTCTCCTGCGAACGCGTCCATCCACTGTTCAACCCCTTCGCACTATACTCATCACCCGTTTGCCAGGGAATTTGCTCGAATTCCTTTTGCCGGCTATTATTGTCGCGGCTAAACGAGTAAGACAGGTTTTCAGGCGAGAATTCGAGCGATTCTCGGGCAAGTTTTCATAGGTCAGCGCATATAGTACGGTAATAGAACGGTAAGTTCATATCTCTACACGGTAGAAACACGCATTTCTTGTCTTGCGTAGCCTAAGCTCTCCGAGTAGCTCCCGTATCTTTTGATCAGTGCATCGAACCCGACTGGTTATCCTTTCCATTTCACGTTTAATTGCCTGCCAAGTAAATCACCTCGCGCGCCCCTCGCCCCTCACGTCGGCCTCTCTCGCGTCCTCCATCGATCCGTCCACAAGAAACATAGCGACGAAAAGGCGAGAAACGAGCTAAGAACGGATGTAGATCGAAACAATCGGAAGGTTTGAAAGCGGCGCAGCATGCGGACACCTCTCTGTCGCGTTCGGTGTTCGAAAACGCCGTGGTCTGTCGGCCGCGTAAAAACGCTGCCCGACGTTCGCCGCGGATTTCACAATTTTCCCGTGAAACTCGCTCGCGCAACGCGCCCGTTTTTACGCGAGCGAGACTGATTGCATGCCGACGGTGAAAAAACATCGGTCCACATTGGGGAATGGAAATCGTAGATCGATCGGAACCGCCGCACCGGCGCTGATTAAGATTGAACGCCGCAAAAAGTCTTCTCTCCACTTTCGTTGCGGTATCTCTGTTCCGATAAACTCGCATGAAAATTCAACGGTTTAGCGTCTTAACCCCGGAGTAACGGTATTCGTGACACGATGGAACGTTCGAGATTGATTCTAACAATAGAAACTTACGGGATATCGCTGTGCAGAGACGCACATTGCGAAATCTCTCTTCGAACGATTCGAAACTGCAAAAGTGATTAGCGACGAACGATCCGTCTCGACGTGATCTTACGATAAGAATCGCGCGTGAACGATTCGACGCCTACATCCGAAGCGCCTCTTCGGATCCCCGTACGCGTTGAAATCTACGCGATGGATTCGAGACTCCGAGGTTTCATGCACGTTACGTTCAATCGAACAAGCTTCGAACCCATGCATCGCAACCGGTAGGTTCCAGCCTCGTTCGCTTCGAATTGCAACGTGTACCATTTAAGAGATCACTGGTAGCGATGGGTTCGAGCCTTGTTCGCTTCAAGTATCATGAAACTTCGGATGACTCGAGCTCATCAGTTCCATCGCCGCAGGTTCCAACGCGCACGAGGACCTCAAGGGTGCGTCCACGTGCCCTCCGCCCTCTCGGAGTCGAGAGGACGGAGGCGAGGTAGAACAGAAGAAGAGGGAAGAAGAGGGAAGAAAAGAGGGTGAATGAACGTATGGGGGATCAGGCACTTAAGAACGATCGTGTTTTTCGCAGATGGTAATCCGGTGACTGGGACTGGCTACGCGGAGCCGCAGAGCAACGGGCCAGCCGTGCAAAACGGGACGTCCAGCTCGAGCTCGAGCGTCGGCGAGAAATCGAACGACTCGTCGCCGGCGGCGAAGGGTCCGGCTCGCACACGCGTCCCGCCCGGCGGCTACTCATCCGGCCTCTGGTAAAATCGCTCTGCAACCGGGAGATTGACGAGTCCGTCTGTCGCTGCGTCCACCCTTCCAGTGTCCCTGACATTTCAGCGAAACGGGGAACGACGGACACGCTTGCCCGGCGGGAACCTCGGTTCCGTTTAGCAGCCCTCGATCGGAACATCGGAGCATCGCTCGCGTCGACTCGATCGAGCCTCGAGCCACCCCTTTGCGCCCTGAATCGTCCTTGCTGCTCTTTATCGCTGGTCGGACATCGCATTTAGGGTATCCTCTATATGGGCTGCCAGTGTTCGAGCCTCGAACCTTTCGATATCGCTTAAATGATGATCCACGGCTGATTTAGAATGGCTTTATTACATTTCTCTAAGAATGTAACGAACTCTGCGGAAGACGCAGAGGGCACCATGGAATCTAGAACACCGAGCGTATCGGCTTCGCAGCGGACCTTCGATGAAAGATACCTCGAAGTGGCTTCAGGGCGCAAAGGGCTGACGCGCGATCCCTCGGAGGCGGAACCTTTGAACCCTCCGGCTGCGACAACGCCTTTGGACGTCCGACGAGAGTCCGTCGACGCCTAAAGGCGATCGTCGCTGAACGTGACAACTGCGGAGGGAGTAGTCGGAGGGTTGGAAGAAGTATCCTTGTTTCTACTTTTGTTCGAGCTTTTTTCTCTTAGTGTCCAACACCCTTGAACTTAATGGTAACGAGAGTTTTTTTTGTTTCTTTGAAAGAAAGGAGCAGCAGTCAAATTGATCGCTGCGCTTTAGTTTAGAGTCTAGAGTTTCAATTCTATTGTTTCGCACGGACACTCTCTTCGGGGGTGAGTTCGACGGTTTGAAAGGAGAGGTGACGAAAGATGCTTCGTCGAGGGGAGGATCGTTGAGGAATTATCTGCTAATGGGGAGTGAAGATCGGTCGATAGAGTAGAAGGGTAGAATCCTCGGGACGGGAGTATCGGGAAAACGGTACGCTCGAGTCGCAGCGACACTGGAAGGGCAGACGAGCGAACAGACGCGATCCAAAAAGGGAAGGAAGAAGGGAAGGAAATGAAACGGAAAGAGACAAGAGACAAGGAAGAAGGAAAGGAGAATTGTCCAACCCCTCGGCGGTCGACTGCCCCAGGTGACA